>NC_138780.1:39813240-40153240 GCF_965119305.1 Pelophylax lessonae
GCTCCGATGTCCGCCTGTCACTCACGATCTCCCGCTGGAGAGGGAGAAAGGCAGGTGGCTGATGTAAACAAAGCCGTCTGTCATTCTCCCTGGTGTAACTGCAGAGATCATACGATCCTGCTATGTAGGATCGCATGTCTCTGTGGTTACATCACTAGCCACCCCCCCCCCCCCCACAGTTAGTGCCGGTTCACATATGTGCGGCTTGCGAGATCGCATGTAATTCGGAGCGCACTGCTCCTTCATTACATGCGATCTCATGTGCGGATGCAAATTCAGCCATACACTTTGTATGGCTGAATTCGCACTGTATCCGCACCAAAGACGCACAGGACCCTTTTTTTCAGCCGCTTCAGGATCGGATCGCACAGTAGTTCACACTAGTGCGATCCGATCCTGTGCGAACTGTCAGATCACGCTGCGAAATGCGATCAAACTGGGGGTGTCGTTAACATTTAATTGACACCCCCTGCGTATCGCATATGGCAGTGTGAACTGCCAGAGGTGCGGACAGGGCCGGCCTTTGGGGTGTGAGAGCTGTGCGGTCGCACAGGGCGCCAAGGGCAACAGGGGCGCCGTGCAGCCATCACAACTCGTAGTCAGTTGCTCACAGGCAGGCCCGAACCGGCCAGCGGGGCCACTCGATCTGTGGCCGGTTGATGATCAGGCCGCACAGCGGGAGGTAAGCGGCGACCGCGGCCTGGACAGGGTTAACACAGAACGTGCCAACGCTTACCTCCCGCTGTGAGGCAGTGCCTGTGTCTCCTCCACCTGTAGGGCTGAGCTGTGTATCTCACACAGCTCAGCCTCAGAGACGCCGCTGAGAGATCCCCTCCTCCTCTCTGCAGGGATGCGAGAAGAGAGAGAGAGATCGTCAGCTCCTCCTCCTCCCGCCCCTTCTCCTCCTGGGTCTGCCCCGACCACACTCCCCGGGGAAGAAAAGCTGCAGACAGCCTAAGCCTCCATCCTGGGGTAAGTAAGCTCACCCTCCCTCTTGCCTCAGTATATAAAACAAATGTAAGGCGGGCTCTGTGGGGGGGTCTCTAATGTAAGGGGGCTCTGTGGGGGGTCTCTAATGTAAAGGGGGCTCTGTGCGGGGTCTCTGATGTAAGAGGGGGTTCTGTGGGGGGTCTCTGATGTAAGGGGGGCTCTGTGGGGGGTCTCTGATGTAAGGGGTGCTCTGTGCGGGGTCTCTGATGTAAGAGGGGGTTCTGTGGGGGGTCTCTGATGTAAGGGGGGCTCTGTGCGGGGTCTCTGATGTAAGAGGGGGTTCTGTGGGGGGTCTCCGATGTAAGGGGGGCTCTGTGGGGGGTCTCTGATGTAAGGGGTGCTCTGTGGTGGGTCTCTGATGTAAGGGGGGTGTCTGATGTAAGGGGGGGCTCCATGGGGGGGGTCTCTGATGGAATATATATATTAATTGATTTAATTTTTGCACATTGTAGAGGTTATGAATATTTAATTGTTATTTATTCAGTAGTGGTATATGATATGTATACTGTAGTAGCCATGCAGATTTAATTATTAATTTAGCACTGTTCACTTTTTACAACAGAAACAGAAAGTGTAGTTGCTGACTTTTAATAAACACACACTCACCTGTCCCACGGTCCAGCCATGCGGCCGCCCGAAGCCTCGATCCTCTCCCTCTGATCTCGGCGGTGCCGGCATAACTGGTGTGGGCACCCGGCTGTGACAGCTTGCGGCTTCACAGCCGGGTACGCACTGCGCATGCGCGAGTTGCGCTGCGTGTCTTGATTGGCCGGCAATCTTCTGGGACCTCTGACATGTCCCAGAAGATTGCAGGGAGGGAGGGGGAGAGGAGAACTTCCGTTCAGGGCCCTGTCAAAACTAGGTACCCTCTCCCCCCCAAAAAAATGACATGCCAAATGTGGAATGTCAGAGGGTTAGGACTACCTAAAGTGGAAGTTCCACTTTTGGGTGGAACTACGCTTTAAATAGTTTTTCAATAGATACATCTATGTTTAGGTGACCAAGGGGCGAGGATGGGTGCCATAGGATTAGCTCGCACAGGGCACCTGAACACCTAAGACCGGCCCTGGGTGCGGATGCGATGCGGGAACAGGCTGCGAATTCGCAGCCTTCCCATATCGCCAGGGGAGGGCTGGCAGCCTTAGGCCTAGAGGGCAAGTCCATTCAAGTGGCCCATTGAACCATCGAATCAGCTCACCATCCATGCTGTTCCTGGTTTTATAATGGATATTGATGTTATGAAGCAAGACAAACAAGATGCAATGTGGTAACATAATTTAATGTTAATAGTAACAAAGGAGGTTTAACAAAAATACATGACATTATGCCAGGCGGGGCCTAGGAAGCTCCTGTCAGGCGGAGATCACTATGCCTGACAGGGAAGTGACTGTGTTAATATTCTGCCGACCGGGTGCAGGAGCGTACTCTGCACATTCATACCATTCCGGAAAAATAACATTGTGTAGCGGCGACCAGCAGCTGTACTTAGTGTCTGGCCCCTACATTAATCCAGCCCTGAGTGTGGCCTTTTTAGCCGCCATCAGAGTGGCCCGGGGGGCAATTGCCACCCTGCCCCCCTTCCCAGTCCTCCCCTGCATATCGCACAAGTGTGAACCGGCACTTAGAATCACACCCCTTGGGATACATTTAACCCACTGTTTACCAGTAAAGTTAACCCCTTCCCTGCCAGTGTAATTTTTACAGTAACAGTGCATATTTTTAGCACTGATTACTGTAGTAATGTCACTGGTCCCCCCAAAAGTGTCAAAAATGTCAGTCAAGGGTCCAATCTGTCCGCTGCAATGTTGCAGTACCGCAAAAAAAAAATCGCAGATCGCCGCCATTACTAGTTAAAAAAAAACAATAAAAATGACATAAATCGTTCCCGTAGTTAGTAAACGCAATAACTTTTGCGCAAACCAATCAAAATACGCTTATTGCGATTTTTTTTCACCAAAAATATGTAGCAGAAAACAAATTGGCCTAAAATGTTAAAAAATGTAGATTTTTACATTTTTTTTTTTGGGGGGGGGGGGGGGTTTCATATAAAAAAAATGTGAAAAATATTGTTATTTTTTTAGAATCGTCGCTCTTTTTTTGTTTATAGCGCAAAAAGTAAAAAAATTGCACAGGTGATCAAATACCACCAAAAGAAAGCTCTGTTTGTGGGAAAAAAAGGACGTCAATTTCATTTGGGTACAGCATCACACAATCGCGCAATTGTCCGTTAAAGTCACGCAGTGCCGAATCGCAAAATAGGCCCTGGTCTTTGAGCAGCCAAAGCCAAATGGTTAAGATAAAGACACCATAATACAGTTGAATGGGATTTGTTCAACATTATTATTGAACAATGCCATATTCTTAGCTTTGTGTTTCACTGTGAATTTAAATGCTTGTAAAGCAAGTAACCACCTTGTCACACGACTGTTTTTCTCCGTGTTATCACCCATTCACTTGAGAGGGGCATAGTCCGTGACTAGTATGAATTGTCCCCCCAACAGGTAATATTTGAGGACATCCAAGGCCAATTTGATAGCCAAACATTCCTTCTCGACAATGGCATAGTATTTCTCATGTCTATTAAGCTCTGGAGTCCTGTGTATGCAGCGCGAGCCGCGGACCGCACATTCGGGCTGTCAGATTCTGATCCAGTCTATTTGTGATATGCTTTACAAATCTTGTAACAAGTGAGTGTGATATGTATGATTTTTTTCAATAAATTTATGTTTAAACGGTATCACGCTATGGAGGTGCTTTCTGTTTTGTCACCCACACTTTATGCATGAGAGGAGGAAGGGTTCAGCAGACGCAGATAGCGGGAGGAAGCTTTGGTATATTGACATACTTATGCTGATTTTGCCTATTCCATGAGAGTGGTTAGGCATGGTTTTCTGGTGAGTCTGCATTTTGGCTATATTCTCCCAGCACTGGTGGTGGTAACATCTTATGGTGATTCCTGTAATTGGCACCAAACAGACCCTTCATTGAGAGACTTTACAATATTCTGGCATTCAACAAAGGACTTTTTTGAAGGACCTTTTAAACTGCTGTATTGTTTTATCTATTTAAATATATATTTATATATATATATATATATATACACAGTGGGTACGGAAAGTATTCAGACCCCCTTAAATTTTTCACTCTTTGTTATATTGCAGCCATTTGCTAAAATCATTTAAGTTCATTCTTCTTCCTCATGAATGTACACATAGCACCCCATACTGACAGAAAAACACAGAATTGTTGACATTGTTGCAGATTTATTAAAAAAGAAAAACGGAAATATCACATGGTCCTAAGTATTCAGACCCTTTGCTGTGACACTCATATATTTAACTCAGGTGCTTTCCATTTCTTCTGATCATCCTTGAGATGGTTCTACACCTTCATTTGAGTCCAGCTGTGTTTGATTATACTGATTTGACTTGATTAGGAAAGCCACACACCTGTCTATATAAGACCTTCCAGATCACAATGCATGTCAGAGCAAATGAGAATCATGAGGTCAAAGGAACTGCCTGAAGAGCTCAGAGACAGAATTGTGGCAAGGCACAGATCTGGCCAAGGTTACAAAAAGATTTCTGCTGCACTTAAGGTTCCTAAGAGCACAGTGGCCTCCATAATCCTCAAATGGAAGACGTTTGGGACGACCAGAACCCTTCCTAGAGCTGGCCGTCCGGCCAAACTGAGCTATCGGGGGAGAAGAGCCTTGGTGAGAGAGGTATAGAAGAACCCAAAGATCACTGTGGCTGAGCTCCAGAGATGCAGTCAGGAGATGGGAGAAAGTTGTAGAAAGTCAACCATCACTGCAGCCCTCCACCAGTCGGGGCTTTATGGCAGAGTGGCCCAACGGAAGCCTCTCCTTAGTGTAAGACACATGAAAGCCCACATGGAGTTTGCTAAAAAAAACACCTGAAGGACTCCAAGATGGTGAGAAATAAGATTCTCTGGTCTGATGAGACCAAAATAGAACTTTTTGGCCTTAATTCTAAGCGGTATGTGTGGAGAAAACCAGGCACTGCTCATCACCTGTCCAATACAGTCCCAACAGTGAAGCATGGTGGTGGCAGCATCATGCTGTGGGGGTGTTTTTCAGCTGCAGGGACAGGACGACTGGTTGCAATCGAGGGAAAGATGAATGCGGCCAAGTACAGGGATATCCTGGACAAAAACCTTCTCCAGAGTGCTCTGGACCTCAGACTGGGCCGAAGGTTTACCTTCCAACAAGACAATGACCCTAAGCACACAGCTAAAATAACGAAGGAGTGGCTTCACAACAACTCCGTGACTGTTCTTGAATGGCCCAGCCAGAGCCCTGACTTAAACCCAATTGAGCATCTCTGGAGAGACCTAAAAATGGCTGTCCACCAACGTTTACCATCCAACCTGACAGAACTGGAGAGGATCTGCAAGGAGGAATGGCAGAGGATCCCCAAATCCAGGTGTGAAAGACTTGTTGCATCTTTCCCAAAAAGACTCCTTGCTGTATTAGATCAAAAGGGGGCTTCTACTAAATACTGAGCAAAGGGTCTGAATACTTAGGACCATGTGATATTTCAGTTTTTCTTTTTTAATAAATCTGCAACAATGTCAACAATTCTGTGTTTTTCTGTCAGTATGGGGTGCTATGTGTACATTCATGAGGAAGAAGAATGAACTTAAATGATTTTAGCAAATGGCTGCAATATAAAAAGAGTGAAAAATTTAAGGGGGTCTGAATACTTTCCGTACCCACTGTATATGTTTTATGCTATTTATACACTGTTTGCACTTTATGATAGGAGGGTAACACCATCCTTGCGCTACTAAAATTCTAAAAGATCTATTTCTATCTGTGATGAATTTTATCTTGCTTAACATCACGCAGTTGCTACAGATTTGTTGGCTGCCCATCCATGATGCCAATCTCCCATCTCACCACATCAACAACTGAGATGTGGTGAGTGTGGAGGCCATTGGGGTACAGTGACCTCATTGTCATGGTGAAGAAACCAGGGGTGAGATGATTGGAGCTTTGTGACATGATGCGTTATCCTGCTGGAAGAAGCCATCAGAAGATGGGTACACTGTAGTCATAAAGGGATGGACATGGTCAGCAACAATATTCATTTAGGCCGTGGCATTTTAACGATGCTCAATAGGTACAAAAGGGGCCCGAAGTGTGCCAAGAAAATATCCCCCACCCATTACACCACCAGCAGCCTGAACTGTTAATACAAGACAGGATGGATCCATTATTTCATGTTGTTTATGCCAAATTCTGACCCTACCATCTGAATGTTCCAGCTGAAATCAAGACTCATCAGACCAGGGAATCTTTTTTCCAATCTTCTTTTGTCCAATTTTGGTTAACCGGTGTAGCCTCAGTTTCCTGTTCTTAGCTGAGAGGGATGGCACCCGGTGTGATCTGCTTCTGTAGCCCATCTGTTTCAAAGTTCGATGTGTTGTGCGTTCCTGAGACAGTATTCAGCATACCTTGGTTGCAACGAGTGGTTATTTGAGTTACGGTTTCCTTTTTTTCATCTTGGCCTTTCTCCTCTGACATCAACAAGGTATTTTCATACACACAAATGCCGCTTACTGGATATTTTCTCTTCTTTGGACCATTCTCTGTAAACCCTAAAGATCAGGGATTCCCAAACTAGGGCCCTGCAGCTGTAGCAGAACTACACATCCCATGAGGAGTGGGGTGCAGGGCAGGGGGAGTTAGGTTTTAAAAAAGGCAGATGGCTTAAGCTCGGCAGCTTGGTGGCGGTCTCCCCAGCCAAACTGAGAAGTCTTTGTGTGCTTGAGTCAGAAGGAGCACCAAAAAGACATTCTTGGAGTCCAGAAGTATTTTTTATTAAATCTGCAAATGAAAACAGGGAGAAAACGGCACCTAATGCCTTTCGAGGGGCCCAAAAACAAAAACTTCAGTATGACTTTAGTAATTGGCAGAATGTTAATGGGATTTAGAGCTATATGTTGGCACAGGCTTCGACTCTTTAATCATCTTCGTAGTCTAGATTGATATATCCAGGAGCCTTATTCTGAGTCCTATAGCTATTCTAACAAATGCTAAAACCCAAAATGAGGTGGATGCCTTTTGTCTTTACCTGTTATTTTCAAATTTATTGAAATACTTCTGGACTCCAAAAATATCTTGTTTGGTGCTCCTTCCCTTCTGGTTCAGATTCACTTTATAAATGAGGACCATAGTAGGCAGTTGGTGTCTGATAGGACTGTAAGGCCCCTTTCACACATGCTGTCCGTTTGTCCATTTGTCATCCATCTGTTGACGGATGAAAAACAAACATCAATGTATCTCTGTGTAAAAACGGGTGACAACAGATGATCATCTGTTAACATCCGTTTTCATCCGCTTCCGTCAATGTCCGTTTTTTTTGAATGGATGAATGCCCTATTTTTCGTCCATCAAAAGAACAGATCGGACGAAAAACGGATGACAACGGATTACAACGGGTGACAACGGATGAAAAACGGATGAAAAACGGATGAAAACGGATGAAAACGGGTGACAACGGGTGACAACGGATGACAACGGGTGACAACGGATATGACAATGGATGAAAAACAGATGACAACGGATAAAAACGGGTGACAACGGATGTAAAACGGATGAAAAACAGATGAAAAACGGATGACAACGGATGGACAACGGATGACAACGGATGACAACGGATGAAAAACGGATGACAACGGATGAAAAACGGATGACAACGGATGAAAACGGATGACAATGGATGAAAACGGATGACAACGGATGAAAACGGATGAAAACGGATGAAAAATGGATGACAATGGATGAAAACGGATGAAAACGGATGAAAACGGGTGACAAAGGATGACAAAGGATGAAAAACGGATGAAAACAGATGACAACGGATAAAAACAGATGACAACGGATAAAAACGGATGAAAAACGGATGACAACGGATGAAAAACGGATGAAAACGGATGACAAAGGATGAAAAACGGATGACAACGGATGAAACCGGATGAAAAACGGATGACAACGGATGACAACGATGACAACGGATGAAAAACGGATGACAACGGATGAAAAACGGATGACAACGGATGAAAACGGATGACAATGGATAAAAACGGATGAAAACGGATGAAAAATGGATGACAATGGATGAAAACGGATGAAAACGGATGAAAACGGGTGACAAAGGATGACAAAGGATGAAAAACGGATGAAAACAGATGACAACGGATAAAAACAGATGACAACGGATAAAAACAGATGACAACGGATAAAAACAGATGACAACGGATAAAAACGGATGACAACAGATGAAAACGGATGAAAAACGGAAGACAACGGATGAAAAACGGATGAAAACGGATGACAAAGGATGAAAAACGGATGACAACGGATGAAACCGGATGAAAAACGGATGACAACGGATGACAACGATGACAACGGATGAAAAACGGATGAAAACTGATGAAAAACGGATGAAAACTGATGACAACGGATAAAAAATGGGTGACAACGGATGAAAAACGGATGACAACGGATGTAAAACAGATGACAACGGATGAAAAACATGAAAAACGGATGACAATGGATGAAAAGGGATGACAACGGATGAAAAATGGATGACAACGGATGAAAAATGGATGACAACGGATGAAAAATGGATGACAGCTGACGAAAAACTGATGACAACTGATGAAAAACTGATATGAACTGAGATGAAAATGGACGTTGACTGAAGACAAAAAACGTGACTGAACTGATGAACTGAACGGACCGTATGTGTGAAAGGGGCCTACCAGTTCATGCATCAGTGCAGGTTCTCTTTGCCAACTGAAATCCTTATTACTGAGGGGGGAGTAAAACAACTACCTTGCCTAGGACCCCATTCTACCCTAAGGCATCTCTACTAATACCAATTCCACTGAATCAACTCGAGAAATGCTTTGCTGTATCCAAAACATAGGACTACTGCTGTTTCTGACCTTGGCTGTTATGATGATCTACTGGCTTCCAAGCTTTGAGTCACTGACCCAGAACAAGATTGCATTTCATAAGCTCCAATTTCACTTAGTTGCCTACAAGTTGGCCCTAAACCCAACTTCAGCCGAAAGCTAGCTTTCCAGCTTTGGGTGGAGGGGTGATGGCTTAGAATCACAATCACTTGTTTATCCTTGTTGGGGAAATTTCTGGTCACTTCTTGTCTTTCTATCACTGGGACAGAAAGAGTGGGGGTATCTATCTACAGCATCCTTTCTGAAAATTTTCAGCCAAGAGTAACCCATAAAATATTCTTGAGGTCTTGGGAAACCCTTTTTTTGAAGCCTATTAGAGCCCCTGGCTCTAATCACGTGCTTCAAAAAAAAAAAAAAGAAATCCCCTATTGGAATTCATGCGTCCGGCGCCATGCATGTAGATTAGGAGGCCGGACGCATGGATGGGGGGGGGGGGGCGGCTCCCCTGCGGCCTGTCCTCCAATGGACGGGCCGCCATTGGTAAAAACAAATCATTGGGGGGTCAAAAGGGAAACCACTCCTTTAAAGTGGAACTTGACCCATAACAACTTGATAAAAATTAATGTTCTTTACATTCCACATTAATAATTATGCTATCAAGATTAGTGTGTGCTATAAATTGCCTCCAGCATTTTACACTCCGTACACTTAGAGCTTGATAGCGCATGAGTAACCCCCCTTTTTTTATTGCCTCCAGCATTGTTTCCGTTTCCTTTTTGCTGGAGGCTGCCATTTTGCTGAAGTCCAGAGCCCCTGAACAGCAGTAAATCACAAAGCGGAACTAACCTTTTCAAAAAACAGTTACATTCCTGGAATGCAGAGATTGCTAAATGTCACATTTGCTTGTATCCTCAACCAAACTGACAAATCATCCAATGGCTGGTATCATAACTGATCACATGTGCGGCACCATGCTAGTTGCAGTTCAAACAGAAGCAGCTTCCTTGGCTGTAAAGGATGGGAGGGCTTAATTCTGCTTGAAGGCTGTCAGCAGATTGGCCTCTACAAATTCAGCAATGCCTAAAAATGGGGAGCAACTAAGCATGTGCAGAGCAGGATGAGAGAGTGTATTACTGGATTTTAAACAGTATAGACATTTATTTTTAATGTTTTACATAGCTTTACCTGCAAAATAGGTCAGCCTAAAGTAATCTAGCAGAACCTTATTTTCTGACTAAAGTTCCAATAGGATGACTGCAACCCCTACAGTGGTGGTCAGAATGCCACTCTTACAGACAAGTAAACAAAATTGCTCATGCTGCCCGTTTTAGCAAATAGTGTTGACCCTGGCACTACGCAGGTACCATCAATTGGGAAGTCAATCAGCCACCAACCCGCCCTCCCAACAAACCCCTAGAATGGCTGCTCTACAGCATTAAATTGTTGTAGTAATAGAGTAGAGAAGAGGTCGAGTTTCTGTTTGCTGTCTGTGTCTACATTAAACTCTGTGTTAAAGTGATTGTAAAGTCTTGTTTTTTTTCCTATTAAAATAACAAACATGTTATACTTACCTGCTCTGTGCAGTGGTTTTGCACAGGGTAGCCGAGATCCTCCTCTTCTCGGGTCCCTGGCTAGTGCTTCTGGCCCCTCCCTCCTGTTGAGTGCCCCCACAACAAGTAGCTTGCTATGGGGGCACCTGAGCTGAGCTGCAGCTGTGTGTATCCATTCAGACACGGAGCTGGGGTTCAGCCCCGCCCCATCTCTCTCCTAAATGGCTGAGTTTGATTGACAGCAGCGGGAGCCAATGGCACCGCTGCTGTGTCTCAGCCAATCAGGAGAGAGGGTCCCGGATGGCTGCGGACATCGGAAATTCATGGACATCGCCAGATAAAGATTGGGCTCAGGTATGTATTAGGGAGGCTGCTGCACACAGGTGTTTTTTTTATCTTAATGCATAGAATGCATTAAGATAAAAAAAAAAAACATTCTGACTTTACAACTCCTTTAGGTGTAGGGCCAAGGATGCATACACTGGAAGTACCTGATCTTCACCATAGGAACAGTGGGCATTCCCAGTGTTGGTCCCACTGGCAGCTAGACAGGCTAAAGTGGAATAACGGATTTTAGACAAGTTGGTGGGCAATGTAAAGCCAAAGTTTGTGTCCAGCCAAGCAAAGACAGGGCTGAAGGGTGGGAATTTCAAAAACCAAAAGGCGGGATTGGCCAGCGAAACGCGTCAGCATCTACGTCATCAACCGTGACGGTGAATGGGGAAGGTAACCGTGGGCATGCGCATATGACCCGGCACCGTTGAGCTGTTTGCTCAGGAGTTACTGTCGGTGGGAGAATGCCGCTGGAGACTCGGTTCTATGGACACATCAAGAGCATTTGAATCACTTGCATGGAGGTGGGGAGCAGATACATAGACTGTTGGACGTATGATATATTCATTCCCTTATAAGGTCTTCTTCCTGCTCCTCTAAGTGATGATACTATTTTGGATCTTTTTTATCTTGGGATGTATGTCCACTCATGGACCCAGCACTACTTCCATCTCAACACTCCTGAGCCCCATCGATCCCTAATTGGGAACCGTTTTCACACCAGAAATTACAGGATTATTACACCTTTTGCTGGACTTTATTATCTATGGCCAGCCTGGTATGTGTTGAGGTTGTGATGGGTAACGAATGTGCAGCTGCCTTATCCCACTAATTTTAGCAGACAACATTGTCATTTTAAATGGGGGCACGGGTGCTACACATGGCTTTTTTTTTCTCAGAAAATAGGTGCAGGAACTCAACCACGACCCCCCCCCCCCCCAAAAAAAAACTGAATCAAACAGTGGGTATAGTTAAATTTAAATTACAGTGTAAGGGTCTTAAAGGGACTTTAAACACCAGGAGTGCATTATGTACAGAGTGCAGAGTTCAGGAGTGTGCTACACAGAGTGCAGAGTTCAGGAGTGTGCTACACAGAGTGCAGAGTTCAGGAGTGTGCTACACAGAGTGCAGAGTTCAGGAGTGTGCTACACAGAGTGCAGAGTTCAGGAGTGTGCTACACAGAGTGCAGAGTTCAGGAGTGTGCTACACAGAGTGCAGAGTTCGGGAGTGTGCTACACAGAGTGCAGAGTTCAGGAGTGTGCTACACAGAGTGCAGAGTTCAGGAGTGTGCTACACAGAGTGCAGAGCTCAGCCTTCTTCCACACCTGCTTAACCTCTGCATCCTTCATCCACATCTCACTTTCACCCCTCTTCTTCTCTAGTACCTCTCTGCACACTGTGGATGGCCCTGCCTCTCTCACTTGCAGGGAGATCATCTAGTAAGAGTGTCAGCATCCACATTGCACCCTGGGCACCAGCATCTCCCTTGTCCCCACCCTGCACTCAGTGGGAGACGCTCAGGAGATCAGATCTCTGGAAGCTGTCGGGGGACAAGCTGTCACTTGTAAACACAGAAGACAGACTTCTGTGTTTACAAGAGATAGTGGAGAGCAGGGAGCAGAGGGCCTGAGCCAAAGGTGGTGGAACTGAGTTCCACCAAGTTCCAGCTGAAAAAAAAAAAGCCCTGGTGCTACGTTTGGTCTTTATAATTGAATACATTTTGCCTTTTTCATTACCTGCGTGTCCCTACTTGACTCTCTTGGTGAATACCAATTTTCGCTTTGGGTGGGAATTTCAGCCTGTTTTGCTTTTTCTATCACAGTCTATGTTAATATCAGTGTACAATTTCACTACAGGGCAGGCTATTCTATTCTTTGCTATTCTGTGCGGAATCTCACACACACACACACACACACACACACACACACACACACACATACATATATATAGATACGTGATTCTGCACTTCCGCATAGGGCAGTGGCAATCAAATACCACCAACAGAAAGCTCTATTTGTGGGGAAAAAGGGGCATACAATTTATTTATGTACAGCGTTGCATGACTGCGCACTTGTCAGTTAAAGTAACGCCGTGCTGTATAGCAACAAAATGGCCTGGGTCATGAAGGGGGTAAATCTTCCGGAGCGCAAGTGGTCATTGTAAGCAATGGAGGTGAAAAATTTGAAAAAATCATAACAATAACAAACCTCCAGAACCATCTGCTTTCTTCTCATGGCTCAATTTTGTTTCCAACTGACAAAAAAGGTCTTATGCACCCCATATCACTGCAAGATCCTGTGGATATGTGAAATGACAGCTTCAGCTTGGGCTCCAGCCAAGCCACACCCCCAACAAGTTTCACTCCACCCCCAGAGCTTCATCATGGGGATTATTTTTTTGTATCATTGGAGCTGGGATGAGCTCTGTCCTTGCCAGCACTCCCAGCGTTGTACTACAGGAAGGGCCCGGCTGGAACCTTGAGCAGCCCCCCCTATTTGTTGTCTGGGCTCAATTTTGTGTCCATTTGAGCGTCAATGTGTTTTAGGGCAGTGGTCCTCAACCCCGGTCCTCAGGGCCCACTAACAGGCCAGATTTTAAGTATTACCTTGGGGAGATGCAGACTAGAGCACTGCAATCACTGATCAGCAAATGATATCACCTGGGATGTATTTCAGTTATCTTGCAAACCTGGCCTGTTAGTGGGCCCTGAAGACCAGGGTTGAGGACCACTGTTTTAGGGTATACAGCAGTGATGGCGAACCTTGGCACTCCAGATGTTTTGGAACTACATTTCCCATGATGCTCACCTACACTGCAGAGTGCATGAGCATCATGGGAAATGTAGTTCCAAAACATCTGGGGTGCCAAGGTTCGCCATCACTGGTATACAGGATACATTTTTAACCCAGTTTATAGTGAACCTGTACTTTGTCCATACAGTACTGGCCAGCAATACTGTAGCCGATTCCAAATTTCCTCACTGCAAACAAAAAAACCACAGTGATCGGGCGCAGATTTCAAGAGGCGCAAACAAAAACAGAATCCTAAACAAGATGATTTGACTGGGGATCACCAAAAAATGACCAATGAACACAATCCAAGTAAGATCTACTGACTCGAAAAGTATTCTCGGAGAAAACAAGTTCATGATGAGTATGACTGATGAGAATGATGATGAGAATTTCACGGAATTAAGACATGGTACTCACAGAAAGATGGAGATGTCCAACATCAATTCAAACAATATATATATATAAATATATAACAAGAGCAAACATCCTCCCAAACATTCAGGTGACATGTAGGCTTAAAGGTGAAATTCAGGCAAACAATTATGTGCACAGCCGAAATTCATAAGCTGTGAACTATTTCAGCAGCATCTATTGCGGTTCCTGCCCTTTGTGCCACCCTCCTCCTGAAGTGCCCAAGGCGATCAGCATTTCTGCCTACATCCCAGCTTGGCCCTGTAGCGAAGACATGAAATGGGGCAAGGTGGGTGACCTGACTTTTCTCCACTCCCCCCTCCTTGTCTCCAGTCTCTGATTGGAAACATCAGATCAAGCCTGCCTTTTAGTTATCAAAGCCACAGGTTTTCATTGTGCACCATTTCAATCTTGTAGATGCTGGAATCCTAATAACCAATGATGTCATCGGTTAACCACTTAAGCCCCGGAAGATTTTACCCCCTCCCTGACCAGGCCCTATTTTGCAAATCGGCACTGCGTGACTTTAACGGACAATTGCGCAGTCGTGCGATGCTGTGCCCAAATTAAATTGATGTCCTTTTTTCCCACAAACAGAGCTTTCTTTTGGTGATATTCGATCACCTGTGCGATTTTTTGATCATGCGCTATAAACAAAAAAAGAGCGACAATTTTGCAAAAATATTTTTCACATTTTATTTATATTAAATCCCCCCCCCCCCCCAAATGTAAAAATCTAATTTTTTTTAACATTTTAGGCCAATTTGTTTTTTGCTACATATGTTAGGTAAAAAAAAAAAAAACGCAATAAGCGTATTTTGATTGGTTTGCGCAAAAGTTATTGCGTTTACTAAGGGAAAGATTTTTGTCGTTTTTACTGTTTTTTTTTTTTTAACGAATAATGGCGGCGATCTGCGATTTTTTTTGTGGGACTGCGACATTGCGGCCGACAGATCGGACCCCTGACTGACATTTTTGACACTTTTGGGGGTACCAGTGACATTACTACAGTGATCAGTGCTATACATATGCACTGTTACTGTAAAAATGACACTTGCAGGGAAGGGGTTAACTTTATTGGAGAAGGAGGGGTTAAGTGTGTCCCTAGGGGCGTGATTCTAACTGTAAAGGGATGTGGCTGTTTGTGTAACTACAGAGATATACGGTCCTACATAGCAGGACCGTATGATCTCTGCACTTACACAGGGGAGAATGACAGGCGGCTTTGTTTATGCGCGGACATGTTAGTGAGGGGGCGGGAGCGCGCCTCCGGCGGCGCAAGCTCACCCCCTAGAGGCTCACAGGCTAGTGATGTACCCCATACGTCACTTTGTCTGTGAGGGGCTGACTGCCGCCGTAAATAGTCGTGCGGCAGTTGGCAAGTGGTTAATAAGGGGGATGTCAGGAACTTGCACAGCATTCTTGTTTGCCACTCCCCATCAGCACTGTGGTCACATTAGCTTAGTGAGGTAGAGAAACTGAGGAAGAAGTCAAACATTGAAATACTAGTCGGCACCAGTGTGCAAAGGTGTATTTGCTTTGGAAGAATAAATCACCTCTAACATTGGGTGTCCTACGCATGTGAATTTTGCTGCATTATGTAAAACTATTAGTTTAGTTTTTACATTTTAGAATGGGGTGTGGCGAGATTGTGCAGAATTTTAAAGGATGCCTTCACTGAAAAAGGTTGAGAAACACTGCCATAAAAAATAATTGATTTTTTTCTCCTCTAGCGTTTTGAAGCTTTGAGCTTCAAGCTGCAAAACACTGAGGTGTTAATGGGGCCTTAAAAACGGTGCAGCTGCAGGCATCATCCCGGTACAGTCACTTGAGACTGATGATGTACCAGGTACGTGACCAGCAAGTGGTTTAAAGTGGAACCAAAAAATGGCGACTGTACATTTTGTGGGAATTATGCCATCATGGGTAGGCCATTAAGATGCTGAACCCAGAAGATGACCGGGAGAAGATGTTGGTGCTGGCACAGGAGCTCATGGACATAGCATCACAAAAGGAGAAGTATCTGCTTTAATATACTGAGTTAATAAACAATAAACCTCATTTGTCTGCAGAACTTTCTTTGGACTAATTATTAAAACTTTCAACAGCCTACAGGTACAGGAATGCTTGTATTATTTACAGAATAGAAGCAAGTTTAGGTAGTAAATTAGCATATTTCCTTTAGTATGTATAGAAGTTTTACTTTATCCTCTAGGGCAGGCACGTCCAACCTGCGGCCCGGAACCTCAGGCAATGCGGCCCACTGGCACCTGACAATTTTTTTTTTTTTTGCTGGGGAAGAAGGAAGTCAGGTCGGGGGCACGGTCACAGCAGCTTCCAACTAACGGTAGGCAGAGGCTGCCTCAGAGGGGGGGGGGGGAGCATATGCAGTGTTTCTGACTCCTACCACCATGACCACTTCAAATCATTGAAGAGGTCATGGTGGTTAGAGTGTTCTTTTATTATCGCTCAGAAGAAGTAATCCTCTGTATACTGATTCCATTTCATTTGATCATCCTCTAGTTGTGTTAAATTAGTGCGGGGGCGTGGTGGCGCGGGAAGGGCACGGTGGCATTTTATTACTTATATACCTTAACTATAGTATATATTTTATATGCGGCCCGAGAAAAATTCTCTACACTTAATGTGGCCCAGACAAGCCAAAAGGTTGGACACCCTTGCTCTAGGGAGTGGCAAGTACCATAATTCAAACAATGTGCCCGCAAACCTGATTGACACCCATCCCCCCACGATAGCAAGTGTGGGACCTTTTCCCTGCATCGTCAATTTAAAAATAGCACGGTATAATAGGGGTAAATTAAGAGTGTCACCTTGATCTGATTCCTCAGAAGGTCCAATTTAATTACTACCTCCTCTGTCAGTACTATGCCTGACTCTAGGGCCAAATCAAAGACTGAATCACAAGGGGGGGGCAGAACTGTGACCACTGTTTCTTTGGGGCTCAATAAGGCCAGAAAGTCTGACCATAAAATCTGACATTGTGGCAGAAAATTATTTTCAAGATTAAAAAAAACTGAATAATTGAGCTGTTTGGAGGGGGACCAGAGGAAGGCATGGAGTCAGAGCAAAGGGCACTGGGGCCCTGAACAAAGGAACTACTACCCCCCAACGGGACTAAAAGCTGATTCTGAGCTAGCAAGTCCATCTGATAATTTTTCCGCCTTTATTATCTGCCTTGCTTGTGAGTTTGCCTCCAGAAGAAGTATTCAAACTCCACAGTAGAAATGGAGGGAGGGGAATTCCTTAGTGTGAAGCACCTGGAGGCCCCAGCAACCCCAGTATTATGTACCAGCAGTTTAGAGGGGTCTGGGAGATATTGCCAGCTCGAGGTCCAACACCTAAGAGGAAGAGGCAGATCTGTACAGGTAGGTGCAGTAAATCCTTTGAAAACAATGCAATGCAGTGAGGGCTACCAGTTCCAACAGACACATTAGGAGACCCGGTCCCACATAGGCAAACCAGTTAGAAATGGTGCCTGTTTAAAAAAATATATAAAACGGGTCCCAGCCACAAGTACCTGACAAATAGTTGGGGACTCTCACATCTTGAAAATAATTTTAAAGATAAGGAAACCCTGGGGACTTGATGTTTTTATAGGGCTTCCTCCTTTATCCATCTATATTGTTGGAATAATATGAATTAACCCCTTCCTTGCTTTGTTCTTCCACAGTGGGGTCTGCAGAGGTCCCTAGGAGCCAGGCTCAAAAGCCGGCAGACCATTACCCTGGACCCGTAAAAGGCCCCTATGGCTATTCCACTCTTTGTACTACGTGCCAAGGGGAGTGCCCACAGCAGGATCTGGTACATGTCAGTAATATTACAGGCCAGGCCCAAGCCTTCCACCTAGCAGTGTCTGGGCCCCTGAGGCTCTCCCAATAAATCAACTGATTCGGAGTCTGCATAAATAGCAGCAGTGGATTTGGTGTATCTGATTGATAGAAGAAACATTTTAAAATAGATCATCCAGAGAGAGAGAAAATAACCTCCATGTAAGAAGGTAAGCTTCTGTCACTAGAGAGAAGAGGTCCATCACCTAAAGACATTAGAAAAACTGAGGCTAACTGGGAATGCGAGGGGGTTAGATAATGGATGCCCCAGTAGCTTTTCTTTTTTTTCCAGCATCTAAACACCTGAAGGTAGCTGCATATAACCCAGTTGTAATGATTTAAGCATGTGTCCTCTCCTGTACAATCAGGGAAATGTTTTTTCTTTATTTCAATTATACTAAAACAGAGTAAAGATTCTGAAAAGCAAAATTGAATTCACTATTGATATGGTAAGGAACAGTTACAGAGGCCCTCTTTCACACAGAAAACGAAGATAGAACGACCTGTGGATCAGCTTGACAGAGTTGGGTTGGGGAAAGGAACTTTCTCAAGGTAAACCTTTTCTTGTCACTTGTTTGGCTCTACACAGCCAAGGAATGTTGGCAGCAGGCCATTCAAATGCATGCTAAAAACAGTCCAATCCAGCCTCATCTTCCGATTCATAAACCAAACTTGTGATTTGGTCATTCTGGTCCAGTGGCACCAAACTAACAGGCTTCCCACTTCTCTAATTTATTTTCCCCTCCCTGCTTTCAAAGAGCGTTGGCTAGAGAGGAGCAAAATTTTAGTTTTTTTATTTTGCCAGATCGGTAAAAATCAAGAGATTTCAGTATGCATTGGAAGCCTAAATGTGGTGGTTTCTAGGGTGGTAAAATGGGATTTTTGTCTTACCCTAAAATTTGTCTCTGATGTTCATTGACGTACACAGCTCCATATCTTCTTTGACCCTTGGGTTATGCTGCTCTCCATAGGAGTAGGACACTAGGCAGAAACAAGTTTGACTACGCCCATAGGGCAGTCCTAGGGTGTATACTCCCACTTCCTGCTAAAGGACTTCAGTTTTGTAACAAGCAGTGTCAGAAAAATATATAGCCCAACTCAACAGAGGGGTAGGTGCTGTGTCCGTCAATAAACATCAGAGAAAAGGATCCTTAAAGGCCGGGCACTCTTCAACCAGAATCATAGTTGCCTTGTTCAATCAAGAAGTGGACTGTTCCACCAGTGGTGGACCCTCCGGTTTCCAAAAAAAGGGACTCTGCCTAGGGGTAACGCCTAGTAAATTGCTTAGGAACCCCAAGGGGATGCTTTGGTCGTCCCCGCTCTTTTGTGTCAATTCTGTCAAAACAGGCCAGGAAAGGAAACACCTTTACAGCTAGCTTGTTAATGCCAAAAGGAACCTCCGTCCCCATCACAGCTGTATCCTCCATCTTCAAGGTCTCAGGCACAGATACAATCAGTGTTTCCGCCAGCACCTTTTCGTGCGCGGTTGCAGACAAAGAGGAATCATTCTCACTATCAGGGGGTTCCGGGTGCATGGTTGCAGACCCAGCAGGGTGACGCACCTAAGCGGTGGCCGAATAAGATTCATAATCTGATGAGACAGATGAGGCAGGGGAAGGCGAGGGGCGCTTTTTGCTAGCCTGTTGCCCGAAAAACACCTCCACCCAGGAAACAAAAGACTCCAGGACCGCCGTCAGTGCATCAATGGATGGTTGGGACCCGGGAGGGCTCCACAGCCTCAGAAAGGGGATCAGGCGGGGAGATGTGCTCCAAACACTTCATGAGTCACCAGGAATACCCAATCATAAAGCATAAAACACTGCAAGGGACAATCCCCACCATGCTGGCAGCACCACCCAGTTGCCAGGCACAAGCACCAAGCGATCCTCAGCAGAGAGGGAGAGAACCCCACCAGATTCACCACCCAGCAGAAACAGGCACCTGCAGCCACCAGGATAATCTGCACTCCAAGAGCAGCGTAGCAAGTGAAAGAATCCAGAAGTCAGCACCAGGTAATGAGGGGCTCCCACTGCCAAAATTGCAACCCACAGGGCTCCACTGTCATGGCCGCCGCTATTTTCAATGACAAAACACTACAAAATGGCCACCGGACTACACAAATATGGCCTCTGTGTATTGAAACACAAAGGTTACAACAAAATGGCAGCCCCACGAGGGACCCAGGCCTCAAGGACAGACCCAAAAAGAATGGAGGGCCCTGGCAGGGGCCTCATCCAGGTACAAGCCCCCCCATGCAGTTGATTATCTGGTCGCCCGCAGCACACCCCCATCGCGAACAAAGCGCCCTGCCTCCACCCCAGGAAGTGGATCAGACCATCCAAACATTTCCAACATATGTGGAGGGGGGTAGGATGGGGACAGATGACAAAGGGGTGCCTGACGGGAAGGAGTGGAAACAGGGATTCCAACTGTCCCAAGGCGGGGAACCGGGGCGTCTGACTGTCCACCCTGAGGGGCCCATGTCCACCCCAAAACTCTCCAGGGGGAGAGGGGGGGGACAGCTACTCCCCCATACCAGGAACCAGGCGGGCACCGCTCCAGACAGAACCCCTCTCCATCAAAATGGGGGGCTGTTGGCTAGGAGGAACACTGCGACTTGGGCCGAGACCCGGTCGTATGCGACCTCAGGAGGCGTCTTACTCGCAGGCCAGCCCCCATCCAGTGGGGCTGTGTCATGGCCAACCTGCGGGCACACTCACTGGCCAGACTGGTTCTAGATTAACCAGCCCATCGCCCAGTCCAATAGTTGATTGTAGATCCGACAGGAAAAATCAGGAGAAAAAAAATGTCCATCTAAAAAGAAAAAATTGCCAGGAACAAAGATCCCAGCAAGGAACTAGGTCCTTACTCCTAACTAGGCAGAAAAAAAACTGCCAATAGCAGAGACAGGGAGTATACCCCCTGGGACTGCCCATGGGCATAGCCAGACTTTTTCTGCCTAGTGTCCTAACTTCTGTAGGGGGCAGTATAATCCAATGGTTATGAAGATCTAAAGCTGTGTCCGTCAAAGAATGAAAGATAAATAGGCTTTAACCCCTTGCTGACCAGTGACACACCCGTGCGTCACTAGACTTCAAGTGGTTATATCGGGATGATGCCTATAGCTGCGGGCATTATTCTGGTACCGTTTTTTAAGAGCCAATCACTGTGTTCATCTCTGGTTGATAAGCGCGCACGAGCGCCCCCGCTAGTTATTGCACAAAGCGACGTAAAGGTACGTCGCTTCACGCAATAGAGCCGACTTGCTGCAATATGTGTACTGCTGGCGGTTGGCAAGCGGTTAAGTGAGTGAAAAAATAATTAAAGATATTTTTTTTTTTTAAGTGCCCCCGTCCTCCCGTGCAAAAGCGAACAAATGCGTCAGTCCCACATGCACAGAAACAGCGATCATCCCACAAATGTGAGGTATCACCACGAACCTCAAATTATGGGAAGTAATTCTTGCACCAGACCTCCTGTCTAAATCTAAAGTGGTAACCTGTAAAGGCCTTTAAAGTGATGCCTATGGATATTAAAACTTACTTTGTTTGTCGCTGTTGCACGGGTGTGCATAATTCACAATTTTAAAGAGTGACATGTTTGGGATACATTTACTCTGTAAAATATCTTCTATATTTTACAAAAAAATTGGGTTACGTATTCTGTTTTTTTCCCAAAAGTGTATTTTTTCCCCAAAAAAATTGCATTTGAAAAACCACTGCACAAATACCGTATTACATATACAATTCCAACACCCACCAATGTATTCTCCAGTGATGGCCAACCTTGGCACCCCAGATGTTTTGGAACTACATTTCCCATGATGCTCATGCTCCCTTGTAATGTAGTTGAGCATCATGGGAAATGTAGTTCCAAAACATCTGGGGTGCCAAGGTTCGCCCATCACTGCGTCTAGGAAATCTGCTTTAAAAAATTTCTAGCAAAAGTACTGATGGTTACATGTAGGCAAAAATTGCCAGAAAAGGCATCGATGTTAAAGTGGTTAAATGACCTCTGAGAATCAAGGAGGCTTCCTTTAACTATCACCCACCCGTTCTTTAGCCAAAAATGATCATGGTCATTTCAATTTCAGCTTTCAATTAATGGGTTAATCGGAGCGATCATCTGACTGTGAAGTCTACCTCCTGCCATTAAGCCACCTTTAAGAAGCGCTGGGTGGCACAGGCAACGGGTAAAAACAGCTTCACACTGTTCCCGTACTCCAGGGTTTCTCAATTAGGGTTCCTCCAGAGATCGCCAGGGGTTCCATGAACAATGAGCAATTTCTTTGCAGATAAGTTCCCACTGACGCCATTGATCTTCCTAGCCATCTGTAAGAAGGTAATTCTTCCCAAATACCACACGTGTAAGGAGAAGTGGCAGCCCGTCCATTGGGGGCGCAGGGGTGCCACCCACCCACCACTGGTCCGGCCCCTAATCTACATGCAGGGCGCTGGATGCATGGATTCCAATGTTTTTTTTTTTTTTTTTAAGCATGTGATTAGAGCCAGAGGCTCTAATAGGCTTCAAAAAAGGGTGCCCAGCCCACCCCACCCAGTTGTGTGACCATAGCGAATAAATATTCGCTATTGTCACACGGATCCTCCTCCTGGCCAATCAGGAAGTGGGTCCTGAGACCTGTTTCCCAATTGGTCAAAAGGAGAAGCCATGCCATTGGCCAAGGAGGAGGGAGGAGATGCAGGAGACTGAGGAGAAGCCGCCGCCGCTGCCTGCCCTCCACAGGTTCAGGGTGAGTGAGCCAGCGACCGGGGGCATGGTGTGCAGGCTGGTGTGGTCAGGGGGGTATGGTGTGCAGGCTGGTGTGGTCCAGGGGGGGGTACAGTGTGGTCTGACTGCCGCCCCTCCCTGGCGCACTGGTAAGGAGCATTTCTTCCCTCTGACTATCACACTAAATTATACTAATTTTTAGCAGGGGTTTTCTGAGACTATTGGCACTTTTCCACTGCCAGTACCGCTGCAGCTCCACTCGGCACTGCTTGGCCCAGCTCGGCTCAGTTTGCTTTTCCACTGCATGGTACGAGTCGGCAACTTTCAGCACTGTATAGGCTCTACTCGGCTCGGTTTGCTTTTCCACCAAAGTAGTAAGTGGGTGGGATTACAACGATTCTCTGACCAATCGGTGGCTAGTAGTGACAAACAATCAATGCTGCATGCAAAGGATTGTGGGATATGGTATCGGTATGGCCTGCTTGGAACCCCAACCGAGGTGGTACTGTTTAAGCGAGCCGTACCATGTAGTGGAAATGCGCCGCTGTACCAAACCGTACTGAACCGTTCTAACACGTACCATGCAGTACCATGCAGTGGAAAAGCACCATAAGTTAATTTAAGGGTTCATCTGTGTTGAAAGGGTTGAGAAAGGTTGGTGTACTCAATATATCACTGTAAAAACGTTAAAAGGGCAGACTATTCTGAAGGATAGAAAAAAACAAAAAAACCAAAAGCCTTAAGTATTTCATATACTTTCCCGGTGTATTCTGTGGAAAGGTGAACGGAAACGCATACAATATAAGAGTAGAACATATACTTCCAATAGTTTTACAAGCAAAATAACAATTTAACCCTGTACACTAAGATGGACTAATTTTTTTTTTTTTTTTTTGTGTTTAAATATTTAGTTAAAATGGTATAAACAATAACAAGTACTGAAAAGGCAATAACAAAAATGCAAATACAAAAGAATTCCATGCAAAATACATAAACACAATTCTCTAAGCTACATACGTACAATTACAAGACTGTGTCTGTGAAAACGAAATAAAAATAAAAAATAAAAAATTCTTTGGACAAAGTCCGTCCTCCATTTTTGCAGTACTGCCCTAAGACTTTTCAATTTTTTACAAGTAAATAATAAAATGGTTTAAAATATTATGGTACTACTGTTATACATGAAGCATTGTTTTACGTACTGTACAATTCAAATTTCATCAACAGTAATAAAATGCGTCATACACTGGAACGGAGGTCAACATACGTTTCCTTTTCAAGAGGGCACAGAAGGTAGACAATGTCCTTGTTTCTTTATAATGAAGACTTGAGAAAAATTTTTAAGTTTTAAAGCTGAAGTTTAGAAAAGAATAAAAATTCTTTAGTTTTAGTGAGCCAACTCACCTGTAGTTTAGTATGTCCCATATAGTGCCGGATTCTGGAGAAATCTTCACTGCAGGGATGCCCTGTCCTCTTCCTGTCTGAATTTCTGGCACTGAGGGGGATAATAGCTTCAGGTCTTTTGTGAAAAGTGTTCTTTCACTGCCTGTAACATGATCTGCGTATGGATGAGACTACCATTCATTCGCTAATGGTTCGCCATCTGTGTCCCAATAGGGAGACTTCCCTTCACTTCCTGTCCCATAGACCAACAGGAAGTGAGAGGAAATACCTTCAAAATTAGGGGAATCCTTTAGGAACCCCTAGGACACCAGAACTGGTGTCCCCATTGGAAGATTTCCCCTTTATTACTTTTCTGGGGACAACCCAAAATTTGGCATTTTCTTTGACTTAAGCCTCGTACACACGCACCGATTGTTGGCCGACCGATCGGCCGTCTTTTGGCCGGTGTTGTTGTGTTGGTTGAAATGTGCTCTAGACTGCACACGAATTTTGTCGGCCAACAACAACCAACTGCAGAAGTGATGTCATGTTCTGGTTTACTTTCCATGTGTTTTTTCTTCTCTGAGCATGCCCAGCCTTGCTCATCTGGTTTTTGTCTGCCAAAATCTGTACTGACTGACGAACAATCGGCCGTTCTGTTGACGGCCAACAAAAATTTTATAGCATGCACACCAGATTTTGTTCGGCCGAAAAGTCGCAGTGGGTTGTCGGAAGCATCATACTAACAAGCCGACAATCAGCCGATCGGACGTTGGCCGAAAATTCACGGCCAACAATTGGTGCGTGTGTACGGGGCTTTACACTTTCAATTATGACGTTCAGTAGCATGAAGAGGACAGGGCATCCCTCCACAGATATACTTTATTACATTTGGATAGAGTAAGGGAGGGTTGTAAACCCGGTCAGATTTTTGTTCGCCATCTGTGTCCCAATAGGGAGACTTCCCTTCACTTCCTGTCCCATAGACCAACAGGAAGTGAGAGGAAATCCCTTCAAATTAGGGGAATCCTTTAGGAACCCCTAAGACACCAGAACTGGTGTCCCCATTGGAAGATTTCCCCTTTGTTACTTTTCTGGGGACAACCCAAAATTTGGAATTTTCTTTGACTTACACTTTCAATTATGACGGTAAACAGAACAAAAAGAGAGGGAGGAATCTCCCTAACGGGGGCACAGACAGCAATAAAAAGGGACAAGCATTCTAATCCATCTGTACTGGATTTTTGACTTATGGTAAAATCCTTTTCTCTGTCGTTCATTGACAGACGCAGCTCCGTATTCTTCTTAACCATTGGGCAGCATACCCAATGGTTAGGAAGAATATGGAGCTGCGTCTGTCAATGAACGACAGAGAAAAAAGTTTTGCTTTTAGTTATACTTTAACGCTACTATACTAGTGGAAATAGGGCTGTAAACTTTTAGCCAATCGATTGCAGGGCATTTGTTATAAGCAGAGAATTCCACATATTCTCCATCCGCTTACCAGTGCCAAACTATATCATCCCCAAGATATTGCAGATGCCTTATTATGCTAATCTATTTAATTTGCATTCTGATCCTGGCACTTTTCAGCCTACGCTTGCCCTGATTGCGGACTTCCTGGCACAGATTGCCTTGCCTCAGGTCTCCCCTGCCCACTTGGAGCTGCTAAATGCACCCTTCACCATCACTGAAATTACCAAGGCCATGCTTTCCCTCCCTAGCAACAAATCCCCAGGCCCAGATGGCTTTACAGGCGATTACTTCAAGGCGTTTCACTCCTTACTGGCCCCACACCTGGAGCAAATGTTTAACGCTGCAGCTGCCTCTTCTAGCTTCCCCTCTGAAATGCAATCTGCCCTGATTGTGACGTTGCCCAAGCCAGGGAAGGGTCCTATGACCCTGCAAAATTTCCGCCCAATCTAACTTTTGAATAACGATCTCAAGCTGTATGCCAAACCCATAGCCGGCAGATTGTCGGACATTTACCCCTTCTTATTCATCCTGACCAATCGGGCTTCACAAAAAATAGACAAGCGCCTGATGCTACTAGGCGTATGGTTAACGTTATCCATCTGGCTAGATATACTTTAAGTTGGTTAGCTCACTAAAGCTATAGAGAACAATTATTTTTTTATTGGCTAAACTTCAGCTTAAGGCTCCTTTCACACAAAGCAGAGCAGATCCCCTGCTGAATCAGAGCTGAACAGGATGGTTGTCAGTTTCTTTTTTCCATCCTTGCCTATTCAGTTTGTGCCCAGCGGACCCGTGACAGCTTTATGGGAGGCCGGGTGTAAACGGACTCCGTGGTCTACCTGCCCAGCTACCTCCATTCCATCACATTTAGGTCCTCAAAAATGGAAAAGGATGCCGTCCTTTTCGGTTTCTTTTTTCCAGACCTGGATGGACGTCCGTTTACATCCAACCGTCCATAAGGCTGCATCGAGCTTCCGATGGGGTCTGCCTGAAAAAACTGACAGGTGGACCTAATGTGCAAGGTCTTAAAAGTGAATCCTTCAGTCATACCATTGTGTGCTCATATATTCAGTGCCATGGTTTTTCGTGCTTCATAAATGTCCCTAATACTTAAGGCTAAACTCTGGGCAAAATGCTAAATACGCATATAAAATACATACATATAGGTGCTCTTTTAGCTGCATTGATTTGTATTTCTGTACACCCAGCCCTGGGATTAACAAAGCCCTGCCTGGCAGCACAGGAGACATGATTTTTCTCTACTGCAGTTCAGTAACACTTACAGGTCTTGTCCCTCCCCCAGCTTATGACTGGACAGTGAAAAGAGAAGCAGCAGACTAATAAACTCATCTCTCTGCTCTCCCCTTCTATCAGTATGTTCCTTGTTAGCACTGTAGCACAAGTGTTTGTTTCCTTCTACTGCTTTTCCCTCCCCCAGCTTAAGCTCTGCTGTACAAAGACTGCAAAAAGCTAACAAGTCAAATTCATGTACTTCCAATGCTTGCATGTAAAAAAAAAAACATTTATAGGTGTATAAATAAACACAGAACTGCATTCATTATCTGCCTGGAGTTCAGCTTTAAAGCGATATTAAACCCTTGGTTTTTAAGAAATTTCAACAACTGTGTAGATCAATTAGCGAGTATGCAGGTAAATTTTAATCCTTGCCTATATTAAAGTTTACGTGATGCCTAGACCCATACCCCAGGTGTCCTGTTTTAGGGTGGCTCCTTTCTCTTGCAGCATCCCATGGAGCCACCCTTACATGCAGGGAGGGGCTAAAGTTGTGTCTCCATACACAGTATGCATCAACAGAAACACACAGCCACCCAAAGCCTAGGACTCTCATGCCCCCCCCCCCCCCCCCCCAAAGCCAACAGCCTAGCCTGGGAGTGCATTGTCTAAACTCTTTCTTGCATAGACCAGGGAAGGAGAACTAAATGAGAAGGAGCCAGCAGCATTGAAAGTTGTAAATTACGAATGCTGGGGTAAAAATTTAAACAGAAATTAGCATTTTTGGTCCATTCTTTACTTCCTTTAACCCATGGGTGTCCAACCTTTTGGCTTCTCTGGGCCACATTGAGTGTAGAGAAATTTTCTCGGGCCGCATATAAAATATATACTATGGTTAAGGTATATAAGTAATAAAATGCTGCCATGCCCCCCCCCCCCCCCTTGCACTGATTTACCACAACTAGAGGCTGATCAAATGAAATGGAATCAGTATACAGAGGATTACTTCTTCTGAGAGATATTAAAGGAACACTCTAACCACCATGACTGCTTCAGTGATTTGAAGTGGTCATGGGGATAGGGGTCAGAAACACTGCACATGCTCGCCTCCCCTCCGAGGCAGCCTCTGCCTACTGTTAGTTGGAAGCCACTGTCGCTGTGTCCCCGACCCGACTTCCTTCCTCCCCAGCAAACCCAGCAAAACAATAAATTGTCAGGGGCCAGTAGGCCGCATTGCTTGCGGTTCTGGGACACATGCGGCCCCCGGGCCGCAGGTTGGGCATGCCTGCTTTAACCCCATAACAGAAAATCGGTATGGAGAGGGCTCAGTGATAAACAATGCAGGAGCCTGAATTTTGCTCCCGTGGTGAACTGAATCTGGTCGCAGTTTTCCACAGGGTTCAATACAAAAATGTAACAAATGTAATTGTTTAATTTTATTAAAGTGGATGCAATTTTATTTTTTACGATTTTTTTTTACAAAAGGTAGACTAAACTCAAAAATTGTTTTTCTATTCTTTAGAATGTACATAATCATTAAAAGTTAAATATGCTAAAAATGTAACTTTTGCTTTGAATCTGGGAATCAGAACTTAACACTGGTGCCCTAAAAATCCTCTTGATACACCATATGACCAACACTGTTGGCACTGGATACTTGACCTGCTGAGAAAAAAATGGCTCAGTGGGGGAAATTTGCTTAAATTTGGGGATCATAGAATCTGGTGCAGTTGTGCATGGTAACCAATCAGCTTTTAGCTTCAGCTCGTTAGATTAGGCTTTGACGATAAAAACCTGGGAGCTGATTGGTTACTGTACACACAGCGGTGCCAGGCTCTGTGTGCATCAGTTTTAGTGAATCCCCCCCCCCCCCCCCAATGTATGCTCATGCTTTTTTTTTTTTTACCTTTGACTTTCCTTCAGTTTAGAATTAATTCCACCCAACACAATCTTAGCTCCAGCAATGCTGTGGTACCTGCATACTAAACAGATGTCAGATTTTTTTTATAAGAAAATGGAGTTCAAATCACATAAGGGTCCTTTCACACGGCGACGGAGTCCGTTCTGCTTAGCGGGGGATCGATCCACCGATCCCCGCTGAGCAGGCGGATGACAGCTCCTTCTCCGTTCTGTGTGGGCAGATAGAGCTGTCAGATCCTCGCTGTCCTCTATGGGGAGATTGGATGAGAACGGACCGTCTGTCCTTTCTCATCTGATACCACGCAATTCCGATCCGACAGACGGATGAAAAAACAGAATTTTTGTAAAATCTTACCTGTAAAATTCCTTTCTCTGAGTCCTCCGACAGTCGCCGCCGCCTCTAAGTCATCACTATTGGGTATTGACTTCCGCTCCCTGCGGAGCGGAAGTCAATACCCAATAGTGATGACTTAGAGGCGGCGGCGACTGTCGGAGGACGTAAGAGAAATAGGGTTTCCATCCATCCGGATTTTACTGACAGAATCGGAGAGCAACGGGTGTCAGCGGACACATCATCACTGACATCCGCTGCCCCATAGGGATGCATGGAGCATCTGATCAGGTCCTGAGGCTCTGAGGAAGAGGCACGGCCTCGAAACGCATAAGCCCTCCGTCTACAGGAGTCATTGGACTTTTTTGAAGCCGATTCTAGGAACTGATATACTGTCCTACCACGTATGTTTGTGAGTAGCTGATTTTAACCTTTATTATTATTAAAGCCCGCTGAGGATAATGCGCTAGGCTGGTGCGCCCTTTTTTTGTGTTTGTTTTTACCGCCTGAAAAACTGACAGGCGGATTGGATCGGATCGCCCGTGTGAAAGGACCCTTAAGGAGAAATCTAGAAATCACTTAAAGCTGAAGTACAGGCACTAATATTTTAATTATATTCCTCAATAGCCACAAAGGAAACAAATTCACGTTCTGTGCACCAAAGGGCTTTGCAAACCCATGCATCACCCCAAACCCATGTATCACCTTGTAAAATTAGTGGTGACATTATTGCTGTGCTGAACATAGCCTGTGCAGAGAGGGCAGAGCTGTGAGAGGAACCAAACAGGTCCATTAGCTAAAGGCTGCCTGTAGAAAACTACAGGAGGGGCGGATAAAAGACCAGTCACTCTGCACTAGAAGAGAAAGCTGACGTGACTGGTCTGAATACAGGAAGCTCCTGCATAGTGGCAACATTTCTCAATGGATTACTGCACAGATCTGGAAGAAATAGACAAAAGTTATCAAAACTGAAGAATACGCATGCCTCTTATAGATAGAAAATACTTGACTATCCAGGACTTCAGCTTTATTATGGAATGCACCAAAAGGGAAGGACATAACGACCTTCTTAACCCTCTTCCTCATACTGTCAGCTACCTGATGGAAGCTTCACTGTAAAGTTCATTTATTAATAGAGGTGACAGCTAGAAATACAGAATTAAATTCTTTGTGCTACCAGGCGCTCATAACCTACTAGAAAGGTAGGACACCTCAAGAGCCCTCAAAACCCAGAGCCCTGTAGTATATTAACATAGCATATTTGGACTTCCCCAGCCTCTCAACAGAGGGACATCCTGGATCACACTGTGGGGTGTGTTAAGGATGGTCGTTAACACTGATTTTACCAAAACCAGAAGGTAAATACGCCAAAAGGGTATCTGAGGATCTGTGGTCTCGCCAGAATTTCTAGTAGGTCATACTAAATGGCACATGGCACTAATCTAATATACAGATGTTCTGATTTCTACCGCTCTCTTGTACGTTTGGTTTTAATGTACTGACCTATACATTTCTTTAACTCTGTGTCTTAAAGTCAATATAGCTAATTTACAATATATTGCTTTATACCATACAGTCATACGAATGTGCCAATAGATTGTACACGTGTCATTTTCACATTATGGCCTATGTACAGTAAAAGTGCGTTACTGAATCCTATTTTGTAAAGTATAATCACAAAATTTACCATTACATGAGAGTCTGAAATACAACACCACGGGATGCACTTGGCGCAGCTTATGCCCGCATTGAAATAAACCAGATGTAGATCAGAGATGCGGTCATAATATATAAATAAATAGGGGTGTGGAATAAAGCCAGATAGAAAACGGTAGGGGGGGGGGGGGGGGGTGAACAACTATGTACAACGTGGCTTCACCAGTATAGGTTTCAGTTAACAAAATGGAGAAGCTGTGGGGTCAAAGGTTTTGAAAACATCTTTCAAGGGCTTGTCATCTTCAGGCTCAGCCTCAGCCTCAGTGTTAGTATCCGATACCTGGCTGGCAGGTCCCGTTGACTTGGTTTGCCTTGGATCGTTGTACTGGGGCCTGATAAGTCCTGATAAGGCCTGGATTGGCAGGTTATGAACTGCTGGTGCAGCAGCTGACAGTACTGCTGGAGGTTGATCTGCTGTTTCGAGTTTCTCATCAGAGTTCTCAGGCTTGTTCTCGATATCCTCAGGACTCGGAGCATCTTTGTCTAATGCCAGTTCCTCAGTTGAGCTAACAGGTTGCTGCACACTGTCCATTGCTTCAGGCTCAGCAGATGGCCTGTTCGTATTGGCAGGCTTCTTCTGATGGTCTTCGTTGTCTCCTGTCTCAGTGGACAAAGGCTCTGAAGAAGTGGCTGCACTATCACGAGGACTGTACAAACTGATATTCTTCAGTATTGACCCTGGGGATCCCAGTCTACTACTTGATGGGGACAATTTAGGAGTGTATGTTGAAAGGACATCTTGAGCCGGTTTAACCAATGTTGGTGATGACCCCATAGCTGACCTGGCTGCCAAGCGGGGGTCAACTTTTTGAGGCACCAATTCTTTGACCGTCGCAGCAACAGGTTGGGTATCGGAGCTCGGAGACCGGTGAAATCTCGATTGAAGGCTTTTCTGAAGCCGAGGATCACTCGGTTTATTTGCAAGCAAGTCGGCTGACTCTGTAGAGGTACTTCTGGCTGCCATATTGGCTTGTTTTGCTTTTGATTCCAGTCTTGGATCCAACCTTTCCAACCTTGGATCAGGGCCAGAATGGAGAACTTCGCTCAGACTCCTTGACCTGTTAAGTCTCTGATCTGCTATAAGTGGCGGCAATGGCAAATTTATTGAAGATACAGGGTCAGGTTTAGGAGGGGGTACAGGAAGTAAATCTTCAGGTGCCCAGACAATTAGTTTTGCAAAGTGGGGTTTGGCTAGTAGAATGTCCATTTTAATGTGGCTGAACTGTCTCAGCTTACGTCGGGGGTCCCTCAGAGTAACACCTGGTAACATTTCTAATGGAATAACAGCTGCCTTCTCTCTCAGCTCCCTCTCAGCATCTTCATCATCTTCATCCACCACTTTCTGCTGCTGCTTGGCAATAACCCCAGGCTGAACAGGTTGACTGACCGTGGGGGTCTCATTCAGTTTCATTTTTCTTGGGTCACGAGCCACTCTTGGGTCAGCAGACACATTCTCTCCCTGATGGCCAGGACTTTGCCCCTGAGAGGGTCTTACTCGAGGGTCAAAAATCGGCCCTGACACCGCCCTGTCTTTTATCAGCCTTGGGTCATTAATTTGAGGAACCAACTTTTGCTCTGTGGAGTTAGCCCGTGCCAACTTTGCTTGGTTTCTAAGTGTTTTTAGGATTGAACTCACACCACTGCCATCCTCCTCCTCACTGCTGTACCAGTTTGCAAACTCATCTAAAAATAAAAGAAAGAATAAGAGGAAAGTATAATACGATGATCAGGAATGTAGTACTAGAATGTGTGCATCTAATACCTAAAACATTGCTCAAGAATGAAAATCTATTATCTATTTTGTCCCACTGTTAATATTAGAAAAAAAATGAAAACTCTTTTTAAAATGATTGCAAAGAAAAGAATAAAAATCAACAGGTTTATTCTTACTTGCTCTTTGCAATGAAATTGCAAATGGCAGTCCCAGACCTCTTCTCGGGTCCCCCGCTGGCGTTCTGGCTCCCTCCCTCCACCAAGTGCCCCCATAGAAAGCCATTTTGTATGGGGGTACTCGTGCAGGCTCGCTCCCGAGCCTCGCTGAGTGAATCAATTAACACAGACAGCAGGACTCCACCCCGTCCCCTACTCCTTTGTCACTGGCTTTGATTCACAGCAGCGGAAGAAATGGCTCCCACTGCCTCAGCAAAGCTTGAGATACCAGGAAGTGAGGGGGAGATGAGCTGGAGATGTGCGCAGTGCTGGATCGAATGAAGGCTCATTAAAAGGGGGGCGAAGGAATGCATCAAGGTAAAAAAATGTTTAGGCTTTATAACCACTTAAGTAAAAAAAAAAAAAAAAAAATATATATATATATTTCACGGCTATAGCTGCCAACCAGTAGTAAACTAAATACTTTTGACTAACGGAGTGCAATTCAGCAAATCAAGCAGTCTGTTGGTAATCAAGTGAGTTTAAATAAGTTTGTTTTTCTACTTCTACAAAAATGGGTTTTAATGTTAACGTTATTATGTATTGTGCCAATACTATAAACCGTGAATACTGTTAAATTTTGCAAAATCTAGCATGACCCCCTGAACCCAGGAATTATGTATGCTAATGCATACTTTTTTCTACATATAGTGCAATGTGCGCACCTCTCTTTAGGTCACAGAGACATCTGTACTGTACTTTTATTTTTTTTGGAAGAGGGGACATTAAACTGCCAACTTAGGTGGCAACTTTGGATTTTAGAGGACTCTAGGAGCAAGTTTCTGCTCCATCTTTCAAAATCGTTGGTATTTAAAGGTACATCATAATATTTCATGATCACACATTTACTTTAGAGAGAACCTGTAATGTTCTAGGTGCAGGAACACAAAGCAGCTAGTAACCTGTGTACCTAGTGAAAATGTATGGCCCTCTGCCCATCTCTGCCTGGGCAGAGGTGATCAAACACACTCTGCTTACCATAGGCAGCTAACTTCACTAAAACTTGGCTGGTTTCATCACTGAACAGGAAAAAGTTGGCAACTCTTAGCCACAAAGAAATTAAATACTATTACCAGCGCTGCAATCACATAGAAACCTTGTAGGTAGCTACTGTTGTAAAGTGATAATCACTGTCAAGTATTAAACAGTTACTCATTGAGTTGTTGTGGGAATTAGTGCCGGTTCACATTTGTGTGATCACAGAGATCGCATGTAATTATCACCGCGATCGCATGTAATTCGGAGCACACTGCTCCTAAAATTACATGCGATCTCTGTGTGTTGCAAATTCAGCCATACAGTTTGTATGGCTGAATTCGCACCGCAATCACAATGAAACACGCACAGGACCCTTTTTTTGGTCCGCAGCAGAATCGGATCGCATGGTGGTTCACCCTAGTGCGATCCGATTCTGTGTGAACTTTCAGATCGAACTCCAATATGCGATCTGATCTGGGGGTGTTGTTAACTGCTAAATGACACCCCCAGCGTATTGCATATGGCAGTGTGAACTGCCAGGGGTGCAGATGCGATGTGGGAACATGCTGTATATTCGCAGCGTTCCCGCATCGCAGAAATGTGAACCGGCACTTAGGGTTTTCATCTCAGCCTCAAAGTTAGAGAAAGTCAGGTAACAAAATAATACACTATATAATGACAAAAAAGGCTTTCTTGCTAATAAATGTATGTGTGGGCATTGTATTGTCCCTGAGGCAGGGCTTTAAACATTTAAAATGGAGTATAGATTTACTTTAAGGAATGTCTTCTTCTTATGTGACATACTTTAATTGCTGTATGTACATTTCAGGAGATTATGCTGTCTGAGCCTATACAATGAACTGTGTACATACCTTCATCTCTGCTCACAGATCTTTGCGGGGGAGGAGGCTGACTGGTTTCTGCAACATCTAGGTTTTTGCCAATTCTCGAGAACAAAACTTTACACACAGCTGAAAATAAATATGTAACAAACAATTAACAACTTAGTGGGCATTAAAGTATTCAGACAACCATGAAAGATTTCCTGTCAAACCCCTTTAGGATATAAAATGTAAAATAAACTTTCCTAATTAAGCGTTTCCCAAACCAAAGTATAGACTTGTTTCCTATACAACACATGCAAGTTCCAAAAGCCAGTGTTACCTAATAAGATGCAATTAAAAGAAAAAACTCCTTGTTTAATTTTTCAAGTAACACCCAATTTCCTTTAGGTGTCTTTACTTCATTTTCTATACACAAGCAGTGCAAGTATTCAGTCGGAGATAAGGCATACGAGTATATTTTGGCAGAAGCGTGTTTCAGGTTTCATATTAAAGCCAAACTCCAGGATTGCAGCCACTTTGTATAATGTGCTGGATTACTAGAGGTTGAGTCCAAAGAGCAATGCATTCCACCTTATGGATTTATCTATTTAATTCACAATTTGTATTTTCATCGCTTATACTTCTGGCACTCCAATGCTGCACCTGCTGGTCTTATCACTTTTATTGATATCAGACATTGTTTGGCAGTAGCTAAATCCACGAGATGGCATTCATCTTGCTGAACTTAAAAGAGAAAAATGTTTTTTTTTTTTTTTTTTTAAATCATACTTACCTAGGTGAATGCAGAATCGGTCTGATGCTGCATCTACGACCGAGCATTCAAACACAGCCAATCGCTTGCTTCTTAGAGCTCCCTGAGAAGAGAGCTGGTGACTGTCAGTCCCCGTTGTCTGCTCTGCCCACCCCCACACTCACTGGAACGCTAGTCTTTGGAGGGTGCAGGAGTGGCCAGCTTAGGCTCTTAGCAACTCACTGAAAGGCTGAGCAGGGTGCCAATCCTGGTATGTGGGCAAAATCCCAACCATATGTTCAATATATTTCCCGAGCCTGGACTGGCTCTATGACGTCAGCCAACAGCAGACTTCAGCCTGTTTGCTGAAAAGGGGTCAGAGGAGTGCAGAACAACCTGCACCGCCTGTGATCCACAGGAGAAGTACAGCCAAATGAGCTCCAGTCTCCTCCCCCCAACAAAAATACTATAGCTGCTGACTTTTAATATAAAGACACTTACCTGCCCAGGGGTCCAGCGCTGTCCTCACCTGAGCCTATTCTTCTCCGGGCTTCAGGTCCCTAGCACCGATATCTTAGCTAAGAAAATCTTGCAGCTTCACACTAACGTTGTGCAAACCACTTCGCTTTGTGAATGGTCCAGCAGTCTTCTGGGACCCGTAATGTCTCCCAGAAGGCTGTGGTTTGGGGGGGGGGTGAACCTCCACTTGGATCGCCACAGCGATCCAGGCAGAAGTAGAAGCAGATACCTGTCAAAACCAGGTGTTCACTTTTCCCCTCCAAAAAAAAAAAAAAAAAAGAAACGAATTGCAAAATGATAAAGAGGAGGGGGGAGGCAAACAAGCGAACCTTTTGGGTGAAGTTCCGCTTGAACTAATAGTATATCATCACATTTACAAAGTGGCTAAACTCCTATAGTTAAGCTTTAAGAATTGTGGATACATGTAGGCACCCATGTTGCCCCTTCAGTAAAATTTATACATCTGTAATTAGCATTTTAGGGTATTATTAGTTATTATTATTAAAGTTCTACATTTTTTAAACGCTTTATTGGAAGAGTAACATACTTTTATAATTAGAACAGAATAGCATTCTTAGATATACAGCAGACCATATTTCAAAATATTGTAAGTAGGTGGCACTTCTGGTGGAATCTGGAAATTTAGCTCCTGTTCGCGGCCAAACCATAGCTAAAAAGGAAGGGATTCTAGAGCAGAGGATACATTTAAAAATCAAAAATGCTGTTCCACATTTGGCAAAGTAGATCTGAATGTCAAAACAAGTTAGAAGAAACTTTCATATAAGACAAGGAACAACAGATGTAACTTACATTCTGATAGGTTTGTAGACTGCACATGGTGAACAGCCTGCTGGGAGTAGTAGTTATCATAGTATCCAGGAGCATTCTGGGAGTGCTGATAGCTGTTTTGCGGTTGCATGCTGTGTGTTTTCTCTTCTCCAGCTTGGAGAAAAGGGGGTCCAGGAGTACCATTGCCATCCCTCTGGTGGTTTTGGCCGTGGCCTTGTGCTGAAGACTGGTTGAATGGTATGTTCATTCCCTGGTTGCCATACATTGGCATGGACAGTGGTGGGGATATCATAGGTCCTGGTTCTGGGAGGGGCTCTGAGTTGTACATTGATGGGTGGTTTCCAACAAATGGCATGTATGGCTGGTTGTAAAACTTCCCTCTACAGTAAAAAAAAAAAAAAAACATGGCAGAGTTAGTCATGTGACTATAAATGACTAACACTACTATCATGTGACCACTGCAAACATTAGTATTCAGGAAAAATTCCTGTACAACGTGCAAAAAGTTAATGCTTCTTTACCAATGAGTGCTTGATCCTAATTTATGATTAATGCCTTATTGAACCTTCAGTTTAAATTGGCTAAATACATTCAATGTGCATTGATACATAAGGGGTTTAATGTCTTACAGTTCTTTTTTTTTTGCCTGAGAACAAAAGCCTGTCCCCTGCCAGCAGCGCAAAGTAGGACACAAGTCCTCTGTGTGAAAGCAGTGGTCTCTCTGGGAAAGTCTGATGTCCCCTGCTGAATAAGACCTATAGCTCTACAATCCGTAAAGCTCATTTTTCCTAGTGATTCCAGAACTATAGCTATAAGGGGGGGGGTGATTTATGCAAAAGGATTACTGCTTCCCCACATAATAAAGCAAGGGTCCTACTCTACACCAAGCTGGCAGGGGGAAGGCTTTTCTACTCAAGCTATGACTGATTTTTAAACAACACAAACTAGAAGACTTTGTACACCTTTTGATTTGATGCATTTGGAATGCATTTAGTTAGTTTATAGGCTAAGATCACCTTTCAAAAAATAAAAAATAAATAAATTCACACACTGTATCTTTGGAGAGAAAATAAAATGTGCGTTTTATTTTTACAGGAGCCTGCATGACACGGCTGTGAGGGTGAAGCCTTGTACAGCATATGCACCATGTTACCCTCTAAATATTAGTGTAACATGGTGCAAAAGGTGAACCTAGCCCTTAAACTGAAAGTTCAACTGGGCCTTTAGCAACAATATATTAAAATAGACCTTTGCAACCCAACATTTAAATCTGATACATACAATGGTATTAACATTTTTGTACTCCGTACAGCATGCAATGAGGGGCTAAAGAGCACAATTAATTTTCCTTAAAAAACAGACACACGCCACTGTCACTGGGACCCTTATTTATTGCTATAGTGGAGTACTATGGTGACCCTCTGTCTGTCATAAAACCATGCCCCTTATAACAGCAGCATTTTATCCATTCCACAAACTTGCATGCTTCTTTACCTCTGTTTCAGCATCTTTGCCATATATACCAAAACTATTGGGACGCCTGCCTTTACACGCACATGAACTTTAATGGCATCCCAGTCTTAGTCTGTAGCGCTCTGACCTTAACCTGATAGAACACCTTTGGGATGAATTAGAGCGGAAACTGCAAACCAGGCCTGTCCAGCATCAGGGCCTGACCTCACAAATGCGCTTCTGGAAGAACGGTCAAACGTTCCCATAGACACACTCCTAAACCTTGTGGACAGCCTTCCCAAAAGAGTTGAAGCTGTTATAGCTACACATGGAGGGCCAACTCAATATTGAACCCTACTGACTAAGACTGGGATGCCATTAAAGTTCATGTGCGTGTAAAGGCAGGTGTCCCAATACTTTTGGTAATATAGTGTGTATATATATACTGTATATATAAACATTTTGGTAATATAGTGTATATGTAGACTGCTCCTCTCCCTAAATTCAGTCTAAAGCTAGATACACACAATACAGTTTTCTTTAGATTTTTCCTTTAGATTTACCATATAATATGAGGTCAAACCCAAACACTTAATATTTATGCAATCAGGCAGGCCCTTGCACTTCATAGTTGAAGGTAAATCTAAAGGAAATTGAACAAAAGGTGTACAGTGTGAATCCAGCTTTAGACTCATCAAATATTCTATAGATGTAATGACACGGATGAGGAACCAACAAAGAATCAGATTGGCAGCTAAGGGTGGACAAATTAATTTACAGTTTACAAACCATGGTGTCCAACTCTAACGTTAGGTCTACTTTATAGCTGTATTTACATCTTTGCAAGAGTTGTATTGCGTTAAAACATACATTTTACTCTGTTTTTGCAATGTATGTTAATGTGCAATAAGTGTGCTATTCATTCTGAATGGCAACCCAATGCACACATACAATAACAATAAACGCCTCTGAGGATCGCACCCAGGGATCTGCAAAACAAACCCCTTCAGCAGACAATCCCACTATGCTAGCCCAATAGGTCCCCTTCGCTCAACCTTACGGATATCGGACATACCTTCACCCTACAGATCGGGAATATACCTTTTTCTTCCCGCCCCACAGCTCATTCTCTCATATTGACAATTTTTTTTGTTTCCTGGGCGCATTCCCTTTAGTGACTTTCTTGACCACTGACCATTGATTCCTAGTGGAGGAATAATGGAAGGAGGCACGCAAAGCGGGATGCAGTGAGTTTGGAAAGAATTTTTGATGATAAGGATGATGGGCCTGTAAGAACCTGGGAGAAGGGGATCCTTCCCGTTTTTAGCTATGAGTTTGATGGGTGCTTGAGAGCCAGAAGTCCTCGGCCCACATGGATTTTTAGACATGGCATAAGGTATCTGGGATGAACTCCAACATCAGCTTGAAGAATTCTGTGGAGAATCTGTATGGGCCAGGGGCTTTCCCTGTAGAGAGGGATTTAGAGGGGTTTTTAGAGTCTCCAATTGTTCAGGAGATAGAACAGGTAATATGATATCCCTGTGAGTAATTTGTTTGCCGCTTCCATGTCGATAGGATCTTCAGAGTAAAGGGACATGTAATAGTTATTAGGGTGCTGATCTCAGAGGGTACACCTTTACCCTCAGCTTCTTTAGCAAGGTAGTGGTTGCCCTGTGGCCCAGTCTCTGAAGGGAGGGGATCATGCTCTGCTTCAGTATGTCACAGTTTATGTTGGCATTCATGGTTCCCTCAATGAACTGTAGCTCCCCAGTGCCGACACCACTCATGCAGCTCCAGACCATGACACTCCCACCACCATGCTTAAGTGTAGGCAATATTTTATGATCCAGTCCTGTGATCCAGAGAGTGAAGATCTAATCTTACTTTATTTGTAGAAGTAGAACTTCGTGTATTTACACAGCCTCTGGGAATATTCATAACTTTTACTGCACTCGATTCTGAAATTCGTGAGGAATCATTGTGTTTGTATTTGATTTCTGTACGACCTAAGCGTCTTCCAACTAAATATGTAGGAATACCTAATAACTGAAGTTCCTGCTAACAAACGCAATAACGCTTTAACATTTTCAATACCACATCTGAAAAAAAAAAATAATAATAATAATTCTACAGGAGTGCGATTTCATATTATAGGGCCTGCTGTCCTTAGGACTAATGGCTAGCTAGACAGCATACACACCAGAAGCACAAGTTCAGCCTAGTAGTTGATCGAAGCAACTCAGCTGGTGTCATCCCTGGGATCTGAGCCTATGCAGCAAGCCTAAAGCAAAATGGACAACGTACAAACAGCATAGGGTAAGCTGATGATACCAACCCATGTCGTGGCGCCTCTTCTTCTTCCTCCTCCTCAAGCTGTAGCTGTTTTTCCTCTTCTGCATTTAATACCTACAGCCAGAACAAAGATTTGTGTAATACATTTTTTTAGAAAGATGCGGTCATTAGATGGCTCCATATAGTAAACATATCACTACATATCTGAACTGTTTCTATAAAAAAGAATGTATAGCACAAAGGGGTGTCTATTGGGGGCGGCCTGCACTGTCAAAACAAGCTCTCTGTAAATCACTATTATCTGGGAATCATTTATCTCTCACTCAGTATAGTTGTCTTCACTACTGTTTTCCCTTTCATCATTGTAAATACATGATGATTATTTTATATTCTTCTGTTTTCATTTCTGTTTGTAGCAGCAGTTACTTATGTATAAATTCACACCGAATTCTTAAAAATGCCATCAGCCATGATTATTTTATGCTTCATTCTTGCCGTCATTTAAGGCTCCATTTCCACTGTTGCGACTTGCTGTGCGACTTGACACATGTCAAGTCACACAGCAAGTCAAAAGTCATTCATTTCCATTTGGCCCGTTCTCACTGCCACAACTTGAGTTGCGGCGACTTGAAAAGTAGTTTGTGCACTACTTTTGGGCCGACTTCAGTGCGACTTCCTTCTATAACGAGGGACAAGTCTCACTGAAAGCCGCGAACAAGTAACACTATAGAGTCGCGCTAGAAGTAGCACGACTCTGTAGCCGCAGCAGTGGAAACAAAGCCTAAGACACTTTAGCAAATGCATATATGAATATATACATTACACAATGATATGACAACTGAAATGTTTATCTCTGCACTCTACACCATGGCCTGATACATTTCCCTGTGATTGAAACATTAGTGTGCATAGGATGAATAAACAAACTCACTTCAAATGATTCTTTAAAGTGTATGTAAAAACAAACCTTTTTTTTTTTAGAAGGGATAGAACCCATCCAGTTTTATTTCTGTCTGTGTGATGTTCATCCTCATCCTCCTGGAGACCTTTGTCTCCATACAGAATGTGATTGAAAATGTAACATCCCATAAGAACAGGGGATGAGAGAAAATTTTCCACTGTAGACAGATGTCCAACTGACAGCCGTCTAAGAGCTGTCCACTCATTTTGAAGAAATCTTGGCTTACTTCCTTGCCTTGTGTCTGGGAAAGGAAGTGAAGGGCAATCTCTCCAAGGAACACAGACAGCAAGAAAAAGAAGAAAGTTTGACAGGTGTCTTCAGCACTCCCTATTCTCTCCACAATTATCTTTAAGCGGTGGTAAATTACGGGCTTTAACCACTTTACCACCGCCCACAGTAATATTACTGCGGCAGAGTGGCTCGTTATCGTCTGACGACGTAGTACTACGTCGTCAGACACTCCCCCTTCTGGGCGGCGTTTGCGCGCCGCCGGAGGCTCGCTCCCACTGTTTTCAGTCACAGCGGGAGTCGGGCCAGGGGAGGAGCAGCGGCGATCGCCGCCGCTCTTCCCCCGATCATCGGGGATCTAGTGTGGAGATCCGCCCGCCTGTGTAAACACAAGCGGGCGGATCTCCATAGTGACAGGGAGTGACAGATCGGACTGTTCAGCATAGCTGGACATCCGATCTGTCCATGACTCACTCAGTCACCTCCCCCCCCCACACGTCAGTAAGCACCAGGCATACATTAACCCCTCCCTCTCCAATAAAATTAACCCCTTCCCTGCCAGTGTCATTTTTACAGTAACAGTGCATATATATATAGCACTGATTACTGCAGTAATGTCACTGGTACCCCCAAAAGTGTCAAAAATGTCAGTCAAGGGTCCGATCTGTCCGGCGCAATGTCGCAGTCCCGCAAAAAAAAAAATCGCAGATCGCCGCCATTACGCGTTAAAAAAAAAACCACCAAAAATGACAGAAATCTTTCCCTTTGTTAGTAAACGCAATAACTTTTGCGCAAACCAATCAAAATACGCTTATTGTGATTTTTTTTACCAAACATAGGTAGCAGAAAACAAATTGGCCAAAATTTTTTTAAAAAATTGTTTTTTACATTTTTTTGGGGGGGAATTTCATATAAAAAACTGTTAAAAATATTGTTATTTTTTCAAAATAAACGCTCTTTTTTTGTTTATAGCGCAAAAAGTAAAAATCGCACAGGTGATCAAATACCACCAAAAGAAAGCTCTGAAAAAAAAGGACATAAATTTCGTTTGGGTACGGCTTCGCACAACCGCGCAATTGTCAGTTAAAGTCGCACAGCGCCGAATCGCAAAAAGTGGCCTGGACGGAAGACAGCAAAATCCTCCGGTGGTAAAGTGGTTAAAGCAAAAAATAAATCCCCTGCAAGGCAATGGCACAAAAGTTTAAAAGCGGAGTTTACTACCGATTTAACATAAAGTTTTGGCTTTTTATACACTTGAATTTGAGTTGTTGCTCGATACTTCCGCAAAGTAGAAATTAGTTACTTCCTGTTTGATATTTTTGTCAAACAATTCTAGGGGAAGACAATGTCCGCTGACGCCCGCTGCCGTCCGCATCCGATCCTGTCCGTGAAATCCGGACGGATTGGAAACCATATTTTCGGACAGAGCGGACATCCGACTCCCCATAGAGAGCAGCGGGGCTCTGACACCTCCATCTACGCACCCAGAGTGGAGAGGGAACTGTCACCTGCCTGCTCAGTGGATCGATCCTCCGCTGAGCAGCACAGAGTCCACCGATGGAGTGGACCGTGTGAAAGGAGCCTAAAAGTAAACATAGCCTGTGTCATGTAAAAAGTAGCTGGTTCCACCAAAAAAAAAAAAAAAAATCTAAAACAGATGAGGGCCACCAAGAAGGAGGGTGACAGAGCTGCATATAGCCCCCAGTTTGACATGCATGCTCTATAGTAGCACACAATGTGTGGGAGCTTTACAGTTTCTCAGAAATGATTATGTTGCTTACTCACCTTGTTCAGTAACTCTCTGGAGTCATCATTAAGAGGCTCATGGGAAAATTTGCAGTTGTCTCCTTGGTAGCACTTTGCTCCAGTATGGTAAAATTTGCATGGAAATTCATGTACAAGGCAGAAAAGTTAAGTAGAATAAATTTAGGAACAAATTTGTCAACTTACAGTGTAATTTTGCCAGCATACCTATCCTCTCCCAGATCATTTCCAGCCACTGCAGCATACGGATTAAATAGTATTCTCACTCTTATATTGATGAAAATTGTTTATATTAAGATATTGATTACCAAATTTTTTTGGTCATCTTCTACAATAATGACCCTTAAGCTTGGTATACATGGGCCAAAAATTGGAAGAAAACAGTCCATCAGGAATGGGCCATCTTTCAGTACATGTGTACAGCCCTCTGTCCAAAAGAAGACTAGCTTATTTCAAACTGTAAAGCCAGTGCATATCGGTGTGTTCTGGTGGGTGGGTGAAGGGAAGGTAAGGCTGTCCCTGTCACAATAGCACAGCAGGGGAGATCGCTGCACTAACATAGTTTGCTATAGTACAGTAATCTGCCAAGTGTTTTTCATTCAGCCTGCTGGGCTGAACGAAAAAAAAAAAAAAAAAAACCTCATGTGTACCCAACTTTATCCAAACACAACTTGTAATTAGGGTATGTGCACCGGTTAGTAACTCTATGGGAATTACCTGTACCTGATAATATTTCCATACACCTGCCTCTCTTCTCTGTCCCCTTGTGTATCTGGTTCCCATACAGGTGAAGGCATTGCAAAAGCACAAACAAGTACAGGTTAAAGCTTTTTGCCAACCCACCCAAAACACAAAAGCCTTTAAAGAAAAACAAACCATTGGTTACTGTGGCCCAAGAGGCAAGATGAGGTTACCATGTTTCCTACTGGAGCTACTATATAAGCTTGAATTCCCTCCAGAATGCACTCCAGCCATTACAAGGGTGCATTCCTCTCTGCACAAAAATAAGAACAAAAATAAGCAAATAAATAAAATGAAGTTGTGCCTTGAAAGGATATCATGCATATAGATGCAGTTCTCTCCTCTGGTGCAATATCCTTGTATATAAAACTTACAAATTTCTTTCTTCTTTTCTATCTCTGCATCATGATCAAACTTACACTGCTCCCCCTAAAAGAAAAAAAAAAAGCCTAAAAATATGATCAAAGTTAGGCAAACACAGTACGTCACATTTACCTGGCAGTTGTGTGTATTATCTCTTCAGACATGGAAAAAAAAAAAAAAGAAAGCTCATCCTAAAGGCCAGTCTCTGTGCACAATCAGCAGTCAGACCATCTTACATACTCTGCACATGATGAACTGCAAATTTCTAAAATGTTTTAGTCTAACAGTCCAGAAAAAAAAAAATACATGTGACTAAAATAACTGTGAAGTTTTAATAACATGGAAAGATGCGCTAACCATCATGTGCAAAATGCAGTAAGGGCTCTTTCACACGGGCGGTCCAATCAGATCCGCCTGTCAGTTTTTTAGGCGGATCTGATCGGATCCTCCATGTATCCCTATGGGGCAGCGGATGTCAGCGGAGACACCTCCGCTGACACCCGCTGCCATCCGTATCCGATCCTGTCCGTGAAATCCGGACGGATGGAAACCCTATTTTCCATCCGTCCTGGGGATCGGATGAGAGCGGACAGGCGGTCCGCTCTCATCCGATCCCCCATAGAGAGCAGCGGGGGCTGAGACACCTCCCTCTCCGCTCTGCAAGCGGAGACGGAGCTGTCATCCGCCGGCTCAGCGGGGATCGCGGATCGATCCCCGCTGAGCAACACGGATCCGCCTATGGAGGCGGACCGTGTGAAAGAGGCCTAACTCTTTAACAAGCATAATTTTTTTCTGGTCACATTCTGCATGATACATCAGCTGCTGTATTTAGCACATCATCAGTGCAGTTTGCAATATTTAGCGACTACCACTTGTCCAGCATAACGTATATGTTCACCTTTGTAAAAAAAAAAAAAAAAATGTACATCTTTTTGCAGGTTAAAAAAAAAAAAAATTGCATTTATTATTTCTTTTACTAAGAGCCTGCAAAGCACTGCACCAGCGATCAGCAGATTGTGGATGCAATGCAGCGCACACTGTGTAATCCCTCTTATGGGCAGTCAGTTACACACTAACAGGAAGAGACCATTTACTACCTAGAGAGCTCAACAGCGCTATGCTAGTTTATTGAGATCTACAAGCTGACAGCCGCAAAGGGTGTCAGTTCTTGTAGTTCTCACATTAACATGTGAATGAATGATGCAGCTGGGCGGGTGGAGCACCGCACGGCTGTGTTTTGTTTAAATTGTGACCGTGTGTGCGGGGAGAAGATCGGTGCGGGGGGTGCAGAAAATAGTAACGTTACACCCTGAATATGAGTGTAACATGTTATAAAAGGTGAACCTTGCTGCTGATTTATTGTTAAAAAAATTGCACAGAAGTTTATAAGCATTGCTCATAGAACCTGACTGGTTGCCAAGGGTCACATCAATTCCCATTTTCTTTTTAAAAATGATGCCTATTTACCTTAACACATCGCCGTTCCAGGAAATATTTGCAAATCTGTTTTCCATTTCGTTCCACTGTATGCTGATTAATGAACTCTTGACTCATGGTCACCCATTTCTTGGGTTTATGATCCTGCTAGAGAAAGAGTGATATCACAATTTTCAGTTAACTGATAAAGTACCATCAGAATGACGCATAATCAATTTGATTAAAAATCAAAATGCACATAGTCTAATTTCTCACAGAGAGTGTAATATGATTTTATTTATTTTGTGATATACAGTTTATTCAGTGTATAATATATAGAGGAAATATTTAAAGTGGTCCCCCCCCCCTTATAAGTATTATATATACAGTAGGGAGAGAGAAGCATGCACATGTATGGTAGTCCCCCTCATGATACTGTTTCATACCTTGCTTCAGGGAGGCTGTTTTATCTGCTGATGGAAATAATGCTTCCTGAAGTTGAGCTGGCAGATAAAAGCCTATGCAACCTGATAATCAGATACAAGGTGGCCTGTTCCCTCAACATTGCAGCAGGAGTTTGCACTGGCAAGAACTGTACATTGGTCTTGTTAATTGGTTGACCTGTGGTACACTCCCCTCTGCCTTAGCACAACACTAGCAAATGCATTAGTTTTGGTGGTCCAAAAATTAAACCAAAGAGTAAACTCATGCATACCTTGGTCTGTCTCTGCTAAATGGATGCTAGGCCACTGAGCAGCAGAATGCACAGTGGCCAACCTGATTTTAAGAAAAAATTGGATTTTTGACTTACCGTAAAATCCATATCTCTAATGTTCATTGACGGACACAGCTCCTGATTCTTCTTAACCGTTGGGATATACTGCCCCCTACAGGAGTTGGACACTAGGCAGAAAAAAGCTATGCCTATCTACGCCTATAGGCAGTCCCAGGGGGTATACACCCACTCTCAGCTATAGGCACTCAGGTTTGTTACAAGCAGTGTCAGAAGAAAGCCAACTCCAGGGGTGGGTGCTGTGTCCGTCAATGAAAATCCGAGAAATGGATTTTACGGTAAGTTAAAAATACCATTTTCTTTTTGTTCATTGACAAACACAGCTCCTGCTTCTTCTTAACCATTGGGATGTCCCAAAGCAGTGTTAAACATGAGGGGTGGGAAAACATCAGAAAAAAAATCCCCAAGCCAACCAGCTAAAATAGAGCTCAAACCATAAACAAGTGGAGCTCATCTAAAAAACAATACACCCTCAAAGAGGACCAGGTCCTCTAAACAGCAGCCAGCAAAACCTTACAGCCAAAAGAAGCATCCGCAGATGCCAACACAGCCACTTTACAAAAAACTTTCTAAAAGTGTGCACCGATGTCCAGTCGGCCGCCTTGCCAAACCTGCATCACCGACGCTTGAAGACGGAAAGCCCAGGAGACACTAAGCATCCTAGTAGAGTGCACCTAAACAGGGAAAGGAGGAGCCTGCCCCCTGATGCAATAGGTCTGAACCACCGTCTGTCTGATCGATCTGGAAATGGTCGCAGAAGAAGCGGACAACCCTTTGTGAGGTTCGTCCGTGAGCACAAATTGAGAATCTGACTTCCTAAAAGGCCCTGTAGCTGCCAAGTACACTCTAATTGCCCAGACCACATCCGAGATATGCAAGGCAATTTCCTTTAGATGTTTAGGCCTGGGACACAGGGAAGGCAACACAATGTCTTCATTCAAATGTCAGTGAGAGACCACCTTGGGAAGGAATGACGGACAGAGGCAAAGCACCACCTTATCCTTGTGAAGCACCATAAGGGGAAGGACAGGATAACGCCGTCAGTTCTGACAACCTGCATGCAGAGGTGATAGCCACCAAAAAAGGCCACTTTCTGGGGCAACGTAAGCAGGGAAACCTTCCAAATATTTTCAAAGAGAAGCTTCAATAGAGCTGAAAGCAACACAATAAGATTCCAGGGCGGCAACTGAGCCCGCACTGAAGGAACCAAATGTCAGAGACACCAGGGAGTGTGTGGCCAAAGGTCCTTGGAAAAAGACCGCCAAAACCAGATACCTGGCCCTTGATGGCACTCAAGGCCAATTTTTGTTTAACCCCCCTTGAAGGAAGGTTAAGATCTGATCCACTGAGAAGGAGCAAGGATGAATCCCAAGAGACTCACACCACGCAATGTACGTCTTCCACGTACGATGGTAGATCTTCCTAGAGGCAGATTTCCAAGCTTTTAACAGCGTAGGAATCACAGATTCAAACAAAACTCCCCCTTTCAGCAACTGGCGTTCAATAGCCAAGCAATTAAAGAAGGATGGAAGGTTGGTCCTTGGGACAACAGATCCTCCCTGTGAGGAAGTCCCCAAGGAGCATCAGCAACCAGTCGTACCAGATCGGCATACCAAGACTGGCGAGTCCAGTCTGGAGTCACTAAAATGACTGGAATCCCTTCTGCCTGAATCCTGCACAGGTGTCGTGGCAGAAGTTTGAGAGGGCTGGAACGAATCAGTCAGCCCACATTAGAAAGCCAGCTACTTACTGAGCCACCAGGACACTTCTTGTGCCCCCTTTGTGACTGACATAGACCACGGCCGTGGCATTGTCTGAATGAATTCATACCGGATACCCCTGAAGACGATTGTCCAATGAGCCAGACAAAGTCTGATCGCTCTGAGTTTCAGTACACTAATCGGCAATCTGGGCTCTGCCAGAGTCCAGACCCCTAAACATGTCTGTGCTCGGGAGGCCTCCTCATCCAGACAGGCTGGCATCCGTGGAGACAACCGCCCAGAACAGGAGGAGAAGACTTTTCCCTGTCAAAGTGCCAGAGAGCGAAGCCACCTCAAGTGACCGTTGGATCCTTGACCCATTTCAACAGAATCTCTTTAGCAGAGATCTTGTGTGGAACTGTGCAAACAGACCACCTCAAGGGTGGACACCACCAGGCCCAGCACGCGCATGCAAGCCTGGAGGGATGACCATCTGCTGAAACAACAGAAGCTGAATTGCCTCCTGCAATGTCTGGAGTATTTCCAGAGGAAGAAACACTCTGGCTGAGGCTAAGACCAGAGTCAGACCCAGATAGGCCATTTTATGTGGACAGAACCAAAGCAGACTCCCTCAGAGTTCCCAGAGTTTGCAGTAGTCCATCAGAGCAGCCAGAGACTCTGCTCGCAGAAAAAGATCGTCCAGGTACCCCAGTACCATGATCCCCGCTGATTCAAAAAAAGAAAAAATGCCAGCCACGGGGCAAACATTCCTTTGAAGACCCGAGGTGCGGAGGTGAGACCAAAGGTCAGCACTACAAACAGATAATGCGCCTCGTCCACGCAAAATGAAGGAACCAGCACATAGAATGTGTAGGTAGACGTCCTTGATGTCGAAAGAAGCGAGAAGAAATCCCCCTGATGTAGGGACGCCATAACCATGTGAATGGACTTCATGCGGAACTTCTGCACTCGCACAAAGCAGCTTAGCGCCTGGAGGTCCGTAAACCAGCTAAGATGTCCCCAGATACGGGTGAGGGAGCCCCTTCATGCAGAGGCAGCCTTGTCCGCAAAGCTGGAAGAGCCCGCTTGTGGCTTGCCAGACCAGGTCCTCTTGGAACCTCTAGTGTAGGCCCTGACTTTTACTCCCCATCTTGAGATCCCGAGAGAGGAAGAGGCGGCCCGGGTGTCCGACTATCCCAGGAAGGGGCCCACATCCACCCAAAAACCCTCCAGGGGTAGTGGGAGATTAGCTACTTACCACACCAGGAACCAGGTTGACACCGCCCAGGACAGGACACCGCTCGGTGCTGTCGGCCAGAAGGAAACGCTGCGACTGCGACATACAAAGCCAGTTCATATGCGTCCTAAGGAGACATTTAACTCGCAGGCCATCCCCCCTCTAGCGTGGAGCTGCGGTCTGCACACACTCCCTGACCAGAGTGGGGGGACCCTAAGGATCTATATTATCCAGTTCATCACCCAGTCCGGCACTTGATTGTAGTTCTCACAGGAACAAATTAAAAAAAGAGGAAAAATATTCCATTTAAAATGAAAAAATTGCCCGGACCAGAACTAGGTCCTTACTCCTGACTAGGCAGAAAATATAACTGAGTGCCTATAGCTGAGAGTGGGTGTACAACCAGTGGGACTGCCCATAGACGTAGTCAAGCTTTTTCCTTCCTAGTGTCCTACTCCTGTAGGGAGCAGTTAAGAAGAATCAGGAGCTGTGTCTGTCAATGAATGAAAGAGAAACCTGTGTCACCCACTTTAATGATTTAAAATGAATAGGAGCAATGAGACAGATTATACAACAGCCTTATTACAAGGCTACAGACTGATTACCTAAATTACACAATTTTAACTAGAAAATCTGTTTACCATAATGTAAAATAGCCTGCATTTGCTTTTTCTTTGAAGGCTTTTTATCTTACTTATCTACATGGATTTTGCAGAAACAGCATACTAGGCATTATCAAACAAAGCAGGGAATACAGAGATATAGGTACCTTTCAAAAAATAGTTCTCAGCAAGCAACAATATACACAATGTTTCAGTACAAGGTAGAGACATGCTACATCAGCTTTTGATTTATCTGGGCCTTACCTCTTGATAGCCATCTTGATAATAGGGTCCTTTGTGTCCTCCTCGGCCTCTACCTCTATCCTTACGTATCATCATCTTCTTATGAGGACCACCTCCTCGACTATAGTAATAACCTTTTTGTGGCTGCTCCCCTCCTGGGAGGAAACAAAATAATAAACAGCATTTGTAAATATACAATTTTGAACAAATTCTAAAAGCTTTATAAAAATTATATTGATGCGAAAAACATTTAGCATATGAGAAACTAGCTAGACGAGACGTTTAACTCGCCAGCCAGCTCCCGTCCAGTGAGGCCATGTCGCGGCCGACTTAGCGTGGAGCTGAGGTCGGGTCACGCTCGCTGCCTGGATTAGGAGACCATAAGTATCTAGGATATCCTGTCCGACGCCCAGTCCGACAGTTGATAGTAGTTCTTACAGGAACAGAAAATAAAAAAAGGAAAAGCTGGATTTTTGTCTTACTGTAAAATCCATTTCTCTGATGTTCATTGACGGACACAGCTCCATATCTCCTTTGACCCTTGGGTTATGCTGCTCTCTATAAGAGTAGGATATTAGGTGGAAAAAAATGTACTGCGCCTATAGGGCCGTCCTAGGGGTACACTCCCACTTCCTGCTATAGGACTTCAGTTTTCTAACAACCAGTGTCAGAAGAACACATAACCCAACTCAACAGAGGGGCGGGTGCAGTGTCTGTCAATGACCATCAGAGAAAAGGATGTTACGGTAAGACAAAAATCCAGTTTTCTCTTTCGTTCATTGACAGACACAGCTCCATATCTCCTTTGACCCTTAGGACATCTCAAAGCAGTGTCAACATGAGGGGTGGGAAAAAGCACAGCAATAAACATTTCCCAAAAGGGCTAAACGTAGCCAACCAGGTAAACCAGGAGCTCAACCAGGAACAACTGGAGCTCACCTACCGAAGAAAAATACACCCTCAAGAGGCAGGAGCCTCTGCAACAGCAGCCTGCAAAAGTATGCGGCCAAAAGCAGCATCCACAGATCCGAGTATATCCACCTTGTAAAACTTTGTGAGTGTGTGCACAGACGACCAGGTGGCCGCTTTGCAAACCTGGACCACTGACGTTTGATGACGGAAGGCCCAGGAGGCACTAAGCACCCTCGTAGAATGCACCATAACAGGGAAAGGAGGAACCTGACCCTTGATGGAATAGGCCTGTACCACCGTCTGCCTGATCCATCTAGAAATGGTAGCAGCAGATGCGGCCTGCCGCTTAAGAGAGCCATCCATAAGGACAAACAAGGAATCTGATTACCGAAAAAACTCAGTCGCCGCCATATACACCCCGATTGCCCAAAACACATCCAAGGAATGTAATCCAATCTCTTTAGGATGCTTAGGCCACAAAAAAGGCAACACGTCTTCATTCAAGTGGAAACCAGAAACGACCTTAGGAAGGAACTGACAGGGACGTAGCACCACTTTGTCCCTGTAAACTATCAGGTAAGGTGACCGACAGGACAACACAGCCAATTCGGACACCCTGCGTGCAGAAGTAATAGCCACCAAAAAAGCTACCTTCTGTGTCAAAGCAAGCAGAGGAAGTTCACGTATATTTTCAAAAGGCAGTCTTTGAAGAACCGACAGTACCAAATTTAGGTCCCACGGAGGCACCAGGGACCTAACTGGAGGAGCCAGGTGGCGTACCCCCTGAACGAAAGTGTGAACCAAAGAATTTGTGGCCGATGGGCGTTGGAAGAAGAGTGCCAAAGTGGAAATCTGGCCCTTGATGGTGCCCAGGGTCAAACGCTGATCTACACCTCTTTGAAGAAACTCCAGCATACGGGACACCGAAAAGTAATGGGGGGAAACCTCCCGAGACTCACACTAAGTAACGTACGCCCACCAAACTCGAAGATAAATTTTCCTAGAAGTAGATTTTCAAGCGTCTAAGTGTAGGAATCACCGAATCCGACAAACCTCTATCCCTCAGTACCTGGCTTTCAAAAGCCTGGTAGTTAAAGCCACCGACCGTAAAGCAGGATGGAAGATCAGTCCTTGAGACAAAAGATCTTCTCCGAGAGGGAGTCTTCAAGGGGCATCGGCTACCAGTCTTACTAGGCCTGCATACAAAGACCGTCTGGGACCACCAGAATGACTGGAATCCCTTTTGCCTCGATTCTGCGCAGAAGTCTCAGCAGAAGTTGTAATGGAGAAAAGGCATACATTAGACAATACGGACCCCAAGGTGCCACCAGATGATCAGAGGCATCGGTCAGAGGATCCCGAGACCTTGCCACAAACCTCTGAACCTTCCTGTTGAGACGAGAGGCCAAAAGGTCCACATCGGGAGTCCCCCCCGGAGACACAGTTGATGAAACACCTCCAGGTGAAGAGACCATTCGCCCGGATCCAGCGCCTGCCGACTGAGGAAGTCCGCCTGCCAATTTTCCACCCCTGGAATGTGCACAGCAGAAAGAGCTGGAACAAAGCGTTATGCCCACCTTAGAATGCCGGCCACTTTTCTGGACGCCAGGGCACTTTTGGTGCCCCCTTGGTGATTGACATATGCCCCAGCCATGGTGTTGTCTGATTGAATCCTTACCGCCCGCAGGGACAGGCAAAGCTGGATCGCCTGAATCTCCAGGACAGACTTGATTGTATTTCAGAAAACAAAAGAAAAAATTTCCGTTTAAAAAAGAAAAATGCTAGGACCAGAGATCCCAGCAAGGAACTAGGCCTTACTCCTGACTAGGCAGAAAAAAACTGAAGTCAAATAGCAGAAAGTGTATATCCCGTAGGACGGCCCTATGGGTGTAGTCAATTTTTTTCCGCCTAGTGTTCTACTCCTATGGAGAGCAGCATAACCCAAGGGTCAAAGAAGATATGAAGCTGTGTCCGTCAATGAACGTAAGAGAAAATCCCATTTAAAATGGAAAAATGCCAGGACCAGAGACCCCAGCAAGGAACTAGATCCTTACTCCTGACTAAGCAGAAAAAAACTGGGTGCCTATAGCAGGAAGTGGGAGTATATCCCCTGGGACTGCCCCATAGGCGTGGTAAAGTTTTTCCTACCTAGTGTCCTACTCCGGTAGGGGGCAGCATAACCAATGGTCAAGAAGATTCTGGAGCTGTGTCCGTCAATGAACGAAATAAAAAATAAAATTGTGCCAGTCTCCAATTATATATGGACCTAACTGTGTGTATATATACTCTAATTTATCCCAAAGGTGTTCTTTTGGGTTGAGATCCTCCAAGTCTTTATGGTCCTTGCGTCATGTTGGAACAGGAAGGGACCATCCCCAAACTGTTCTCACAAAGTTGGGAGCATGAAATTGTCCAAAATATCTTGGTATGCTGACGCTTTAAGAGTTCCCTTCACTGGAACTAAGGGGCAAAGCCCAACCCCTGAAAAACAACACTGCACCATAATCTCCCTTCACTAAATGATTTGGACCAGTGCACAAAGCAAAGTCCATAAAGACATGAATAAGTGAGTTTGGGGTGGAGGAACTTGACTGACCTGCACAAAGCCCTGACCTTAAACTAATAGAACACCTTTGAGATGAGTATGCGAGCAGACTGCGAGCCAGGCCTTCTCTCTAACATCAGTGACTGACCTCACAAACACTCCCATAGACACACTCCTAAAAACCTTGTGGACAGCCTTCCCAAAAGAGTTGAAGCCGTTATAGCCACAAAGGTTGGGCCAACTCACTATTGGACCCTACAGAATAAGACTGGGATGCCAATAAAGTTCGTGTGTGTGTAAAGGCAGGCGTCCCAATACTTTTGGTGTGTGTGTGTGTGTGTGTGTGTGTGTGTACACTAGGTGGTAGAGCATGTATGACACTGTATAGGGAAAATAAAGTTCATGCATAAAGTCCCAGTAACATCCAAAGATGCCAGTCCAAACAGTGTGAATCCTCAATCGTTCATCACCACAAGGAAGAAGGAACCTTCACCTCACCACTGTGCACACCCCTTTGGTTGGACAGTGGTGAGGTGGAGGTTCCTTCTTCCTTGTGGTGATGAACGATTGAGGATTCACACTGTTTGGACTGGCATCTTTGGATGTTACTGGGACTTTATGCATGAACTTTATTTTCCCTATACAGTGTCATTTATTTATTCATTTGGAGTTTTTTTGAAGTTCATTTATGTGTGGACTAAGTAGCGCTGCTAGTGTGTCATTTTACGTGTAGCTACATGCTCTACCACCTAGTGTATACACCTTGTTTACATATTGTCTATACCTTATAGCAGTAGCTGATGTTAGATTCTTTTCAGACATAGATTAGTCTTTTTTAGCGCCGGGTGAGCAAGTTGTCCCCCGTTGTTCCCTTGTTATCTTGCTCCTATTTGTGTGTATATATATATATATATATATATATACACACACACACACACACACACACACACACACACACACACACACACACACACAAAGTTTATTTATATTAACAGCTGGTCAGACACTTTGGTCAATGAAAAACTGTTTGTGCTGGTGGTATGAACACTAACAAGAATATAACATTCACATTGAGGATCATAAATTTCTACAAGGCACTCTGCGCAAGTTGTTTTTAGAGAATAGTGATATCAAGAAAGGTTGTTTTGTAAATTAGCTGAATTAAAAGATGCTCTACAACTCAGATATCCAACAGCTGTCATCTGCCACTTGACAGGCTGTACTATTCAATAAGAACACAGCATGCAAAGCACACACTACAGTGCAATGTCAGTAAGCAATCAGATGGAGTGGAATGGAAGGGCAGAATCATTCACAGCTGTAAGTGTGCAGCCTCCAAGAATTCTAATGTATCCCAGGCCATAAAAGGCCAATCCTCTTTAGATGAAGAAGACTACCACAGCAAACCAAATAACTCAGATAAAAAGACTAGAATGTGAAGTGAAAGGTAACAGATTTGTCAATGTCAATGAGCTGATAACACAGAGAAGTAACCAGTTCCGGTTTGTGATTTAATTTTGTGTAATATGAAAATGTTTACCTAGTTCTCCCCCTTTCATACCCATCTTTTTATAAGGAGGGGGTTCTCCCATGTTCGAGGTTTCCTTTGCTTGTCTGTAGTGTTTCAGCTGTTCTGCATAGTCATCCTCATCTTCTTCGTTGTAGTTGCCATCACTGTAATTACTGTAGTCATCATAACTGGAAATATTTTTCTTGTGGGATCCCATGTAACTCCCAGGTCCATGGCCGTGCTGTAAGACAGTCGACACTACCTCTGTTAATAAATCTGTGTTTCTTCCAAATAAAGTACCCAACATATTAAGGTTAGAACCCCCGTTAGGTTTTAGATTAAAAAATAAGTTGTTATTGCAGCTTGCCCCTGTGTTGGGTAGGATTTCTCCTTGCTTCCTGTTCTGAAACCCAACAAATAGACATGAAGGAGTATTTTCCAAATGAGGACACAGGCAGCAGTAAAAAGCTGGCAGAGGTTTAAACTCTTCCAAACTCTATATGGACAATAAAGGAAAACCATAATGGCGTCTTGCCAATGTTATTTTAACTGTTAGCATTGACATGATCTTGATTTTTGTTAATAAAAAAAGTTTAGGCGGATGGGGATTACCACTTATTTACCCCCCCATTCACTTCCTCTTTCCTTCTTCCCCTTATTTCCCCTCCCCCCTTTCTTTTCTTTTTTCTACTACTTCTGTTCCCTCCTCCCTTTTCCAGTATCTTAGATGCCCACATTACTCCATTGGGTGCACTCGTTGCACTTATTTTGATTTTTGTTAATAAAGTTTAGGCGGGTGGGGATTACCACTTATTCCCCCCCCCCCCCCATTCACTTCCTCTTTCCTCCCCCCCCTTATTTCATCTCCCACAACCTCCCCCCCACCCTCACCCTTTTTTTCTTTATTCTACTACTTTTCTTCCCTCCACTCTTTTCCCCCTCAATTTCCCAGTAGCTTAGATGCCCACATTACTCCATTGGGTGCACTCCTTGCACTGAGTGCCCCCACCTAAAATGCCCATATTACTCCATTGGGTGCTCTCCTTGCACTGAGTGCCCCCACCTAAATGTCCTCTTTTTTATAGGACCTAGAACCAGAGCCTCTCCCCCCAACAGAGGCACATTTAGAGGCTCCAGCTAGACTAGAAGTCTATATGTGGCTCCCTGCATACGTGCTATATACCAGGATATTATGGTACAAGTTCTGATGGACTTACCCAAAGTACTCGCTCCCTCAGAACTTGCCCGTTCTACATACCTGCTGTGAATATGCTCCCTTTTATCTATATCACACACATTGTCTGAACATGTTCGCAACTATCAATTCTATTGGACATTACTGAAGTTGTAAACAAGCTTAACATTAGTCTTAACGGTAAGAACAACAATGTAAACGTTTCTGGTATTAATATATTGTGCTCTTTGGGGTGTCAAAGTCCAAAACTATTCTGCACAGTCACTTTTAGGCTGCATTCACACTTGAGCATAGCGTTTTACAGCATTTTTTTACCGCAATTTTTACCACGATTTTCAGTAGGTTTTTTTCGGGCGTTTTTGGAGGCAGGCATTGACATCTATCAAAAACGCTGGTAATCAGCCCAAAAAGAAGCTCGTGTACTTTTTTCAGCTACAGGCGTTTTGCAAAACGCTCAGATGTGAACAGGGGCCATTTAAATGAATGGGGTTTTACTTGTTGGGCGTTTTGGAACGTTTTTTAAACAAAAACCTTACCTGCGCATAATGGGAATCATAATCTCTGTACACGGGAGGTTTGTGAGGCCTCTCTGAATGCTCATCTGAATCATAGCTGTCTGAGCTGTTGTCGCTATGCTGTAACATAAAGACATAAAAATCCGTCAAAGACCATGATGACAATAATAATAATGACAATATAAATGAGAAACGGTAAACAACATTTAATCAATACAAACTATTTTGCATCAACTTCAGTACCTCAGCTTAGATGTACCTTCTCATAAAAATTACATATAAAAAAAAAAAATGACCCTATATGAAAAAAAAAATGACCCTATATGAAATCTAAGAAGTAAATAAAAAATGCTTTCAGGTATAAAATGAAGATACCAGCATTCACTTTCCCACCATTGGGTCCCTAATATCAGGTTGTACTGATGAGCAAAGCTCGGCCACTTCATGGTAATGTCAAAGCTTGCCCGCCTTTTCCTGACTTCTGTATCTTCCTGTTGGCTGTTGAGGTAGCCAATGATGGTGATGAGCCAGCAGAAATATGTGGGGGTTGAGGGCTGGAAAACTTTATCACAACCAGGAAGTGTCAGAAATTGTTCTTATTCAGAAGGGTGCTGGCACCCAACCTGTGTGCACATGGTCTGCGTTCAGGTTCATACATCCACTCTGGTACACCTATTCGTGCAGCCACACTTAACCCCTCCCTCTCCAATAAAGTTAACCCCTTCCCTGCCAGTGTCATTTTTACAGTAACAGTGCATATGTATAGCACTGATTACTGCAGTAATGTCACTGGTAACCCCAAAAGTGTCAAAAATGTCAGTCGAGGGTCCGATCTGTCCGCCGCAATGTCGCAGTCCCGCAAAAAAAAAAAAAATCGCAGATCGCCGCCATTACTCGTTAAAAAAAAAAAAAAATCTTTCCCTTAGTTAGTAAATGCAATAACTTTTGCGCAAACCAATCAAAATACGCTTACTGTGATTTTTTTTACCAAACATAGGTAGCAGAAAACAAATTGGCCAAAAATTTAAAAAAATTTTGATTTTTACATTTTTTGGGGGGGAATTTCATATAAAAAAAAAATGTTAAAAATATTGTTGTTTTTTCAAAATAAACGCTCTTTTTTTGTTTATAGCGCAAAAAGTAAAAATTGCACAGGTGATCAAATACCACCAAAAGAAAGCTCTGTTTATGGGAAAAAAAGGACGTCAATTTTGTTTGGGTACGGCGTCGCACGACCGCGCAATTGTCAGTAAAATTCGCACAGCGCCGAATCGCAAAAAGTGGCCTGGACGTAAGACAGCAAAATCCTCCGGTGGTAAAGTGGTTAATTAGTACATAATAAACCCCAGGGCATGGTCACCTTGTGCTTCTCTCTACGCCTGCGTTTCTTCTTCTCTCTCTTGCGTTTTTTTGACTTCTTGTGTGACTTCTCACTAGTGGGCTTCTCCTCTTCTTCCTTGGGTTCTTCCTTTACTTCTTCTGGCTCAGGCTCCTCTTCAAATCCGCCATCCTCTATTTCACCGTCCTCCAACTCTCCCTCCTTTCTGTAGGAAGAAAAATAATTTCACATTAGGAGAAAGCCTATCAAGACATTTTTTTTTTTGTGATGACAAGATTCATTTTTTTTTTTTTTCGTGATGAGATATTTCAAACATCACAAACCCCCAAAATAAGGGATGTATTCCTCATTTTAGGATAGTAAGGCCCTTGCAAATGTTTTGTGCTGGTTTAGTGGAGGGTTTTTTGGTTCCATTTAGGCCATCTGTAAATACAATGCTCAAAAAACCTAAAGGAACACTTTTTAATCAGCGTATAGCATCAAGTCCATTAAACTCCTGGGATATTGATCTGGTCAGTTAAGTAGCAGAGGGGGTTGTTAATCAGTTTCAGCTGTTTTGGTGTTAATGAAATTAACAACAGGGGCACTAGATGGGCAACAATGAGACGACCTCCAAAACATCTCATCTTTTCTGACTTTTTTTCACTAGTTTTGCATTTGGCCAGGGTCAGTGTCACTACCGGTAGCATGAGGCGATACCTGGACCCTATAGAATTTGCACAGGCAGTCTAACTCCTCCAGGATGGCAAATCAATACGTGCCATTGCCTGGTTTGCTGTGTCTCCAAGCACAATTTCAAGAGCATGACACAGGCAGTTACTCTGGGAGAGCTGGACAGGGCCAAAAAAGGGTCAGCAGGACCGGTATCTGCTCCTTGCATGAGCACTGCTAGAGCCCTACAAAATTACCAACAGCAGGCCACTGGTGTGAATGTCTCTGACCAAACAATCAGAAACAGACTTCATGAGGGGATGCCTGAGGGCCCAACGTTCTCTAGTGGGCCCTGTGCTCACTGCCTGGCACCGTGGCGCTCATTTGGCATTTGCCACTGAACACCAGAATTGGCAAGTTAGCCACTGACGCCCTGTGCTTTTCACAGATGATAGCAGGTTCACCCTGAGCACAGTGACATACATGAAAGGGTCTGGAGAAGCCATAGAGAACATAATGCTGCCTGTAACATTGTTCCGCATGACCAGTTTGGTGGTGGGTCAGTGATGGTCCGGGGGGGCATATCCATTGAGGGATGAACAGACCTCTACAGGCTGGTCAATTGCACCCTGACTGCCATTAGGTATCGGGATGAAATCCTTGGACCCATTGTCAGACCCTACGCTGGTGCAGGGGGTCCTGGGTTCCTCCTGGTGCACGACAATGCCTGGCCCCATGTGGTTAGAGTATGCAGACAGTCTGTTCCTGAGGGATGAAGAAATTGATACCATTGAATAGCCCCCACACTCGCCTGACCAAAATCCAATAGAACATATCTGGGACATTATCTTTTGGTCCATCTGACTCCTCCAGGTTGCACCTCAGTCTGTTCAGGAGCTCAGTGATGCCCTAATCCAGATCTGTGAGGAAATACCCCAGGACACCATCTGTCGTCTCAAAAGGAGCATGCCCCAACGTTGTCAGGCATGCATACAAGCAGGTGGGGGCCATACAAACTACTGAGTATCATCATTTTGAGCCGCTGCAATGAAATTTCAACAAAATGGACTAGCCTGCTGCATAATTTTTTCACTTGATTTTTATTTTGGGGGGGGGTCTTTGAATTCAGCCCTCTGTAGGTCGATAATTTAAATTTCCATTAATTTATGTGGCATCCTTTCCTTCCTAACACATTACTTAATCCATATCAGTATAGATATACAGCACAATATTTTCCCCATTGAGATCTAATGTGTTTTCAAAGTGTTCCTTTCATTTGAGCAGTGTATTTTGTCTTGTTATAACCAAAGGCTCCAACTGCTGCCTCTCTGTCCAAGAGAGAGAGAGAGAGAGAGGAGAGAGAGAGGAGACAGAGCCGCTGCATCCAGGCACATCACTGGATCAGGCCCAGGCAAGTATAGGGGGTCGCTTGTTTATAAAAATGTAGCTGTCAGTAAACGAGAAGGAAGAACATAAGAGCCCATTCAGACTGGCGCGATCCGACTTCCAGGGGCGACCTGTGAATCTTCGGCGCGACTTGCACGGACTTCATATAATTGAAGTCAATGCAAGTCGCCTCCAGGTCGCCCCAAAGTAGTACAGGACCTTTTTTCTAAGTCGGAGCGACTTGTGTCGCTCCTATTAGAACGGGTCCTGTGCTAATCAATGGCGAGCGACCGACCGCGACTTGTCAGGTGACTTGGTCGCCTGACAAGTCGCGCTAGTGTGAATGGACCCTAAAACATGACAGGGAAAAGCCACATTGTTCTGTGAAGTGATAGTTTCTGCAAATATAGGAGAATAATGATCTCCAATGAAGGAGACGTGGAAAATCTAGGACCTCTGGGCTATGCAGCCAGAAGAGCTGAAACCAAGAGGTCATAGAAAACCTCCCATCCTGAGCAAGCACTATTTTTACCTTAAACATAAAATGCTGGCGCACAGGTAAAACCAAATAGAAGACTGTATGAAAGAGTACATTCAAATGTAAATAAAGTCGGTAAATAGTCAAATGGGTAGCCTCTGGATAGTCAAATAATCCGCACTAGGGCTAAGCTTCTCCTCTGGAGTGAAGCCAACTCAAGGATCCATATAAGAAAAAAGAAACAGGAGAGAGCCTAGGAGTGCAATATTTAATAAGTATGGGGCAATTAGCACATTAAAAAAGACTTGCATAAAAGTAGAATGAGAAAGGTGAGGCTCATGTGGGGTGAGACTGCTTCAGCGGCGGGGAGAACCAGGCGTCCGAGCTGTGAGATGGAGAGCCTTCCTCCGGTGTGCTGTCTCTGGTAGGAGATGAACGAGTTCCAGATCTCAGCTGTGCGGGCTGCTGGCTGGAACGCAGCGCCGGCTGACCTGTGACGTCACCGCGGAGCAGGGAAACACTTTTTAACGCGTTTCCGAGCATGCGCGAAGCTCACACAGAGCATGCGTGCTCCTTTATCAAGTGTCTTGAACTCATTCATCTCCTACCAGAGACAGCACGCCGGAGGAAGGCTCTCCATCTCACAGCTCGGACGCCTGAAGCAGTCTCACCCCAGATGAGCCTTATCTTTCTCATTCTACTTCTATATGAGTTTTTTAATGTGCTACTTGCTCCATACTTATTAAATATTGCACTCAGATGCGCTCTCCTGTTTCTTTTACTATTTTTTACTTGCACCTTAAGTGTGCAATAAAACAAAACATAAAAGGTTCTGTTCTGAACAGTTCTGGTGTAAATTAAAGATATTAAAAGGGGGCTGTCGCAATACCACCAACCACTATTAACCGGTTGCCGACCGCCGCAAGTACATATACTGCGGCGGTCAGCCCCGGCCAGGCAAAGTGACGTACCGGTACGTCACTAGCCTGTCACTGGCTTGTGAGCCAATAGCGGGCGAGCGCGCGCCTGCCCCGGCTCGTTCCCTAACAAGTCAGTGCGTGTGACCGGCGGACCCGATGTCTGCCGGTCACTCGCGATCGTTCGCCGAGAAGGGAGAAAGGCAGGCGGCTGATGTAAACAAGCCGCCTGTCAGTCTCCACTGTGTAAAAATGGAGATCAGACGGTTCTACTATGTAGGACCGTTGATCTCTGTTTTTACACTAGTAGCCATGTCCAATCACAGTTAGAATCACGCCCCTAGGACACACTTAACCCCTCCCTCTCCAATACAGTTAACCCCTTCCCTGCCAGTGTTATTATTACAGTAACAGTGCATATTTATAGCACTGATTACTGCAGTAATGTCACAGGTAACCCCAAAAGTGTCCAAAATGTCAGTCAAGGGTCTGATCTGTCCGCCGCAATGTCGCAGTCCCGCAAAAAAAAAAAAAAAAAAAAAATCACAGATCGCTGCCATTACTCATTTAAAAAAAAAAAACACCAAAAATGACAAAAATCTTTCCCTTTGTTAGTAAACGTGATAATTTTTGCGCAAACCAATCAAAATACGCTTTTTGCGATTTTTTTTTACCAAACATATGTAGCATAAAACAAATTGGCCGAAAATGTTAAAAAATTTTGATTTTTACATTTTTTGTGGGAATTTCATATAAAAAAATGTGAAAATATTGTTATTTTTGCAAAATTGACGCTTTTTTTTGTTTATAGCGCATGATCAAAAAATTGCACAGGTGATCAAATACCACCAAAAGAAAGCTCTGTTTGTGGGAAAAAAAGGACATGAAATTCGTTTAGGTACAGCGTCGCACGACCGCGCAATTGTCCGTTAAAGTCACGCAGTGCCAAATCGCAAAATACCCCCTGGTCGTTTAGCAGCCAAATCCTCCGGGGCTTAAGTGGTTAAACCGTTACCCTCAACCATTTTCTAACTCTAATCATTAAACCTCAATTTCACCACTATACATAACATACGTAAACCAAATACTTAAAGCGATAGTAAAGTTTGGGGGGAAAAAATAAAAAAATTACCCCTGCAAGGCAATGTTCTAATGTGCTAGTTAGTATACATTGCATACATGGTAAGCTTTAATACAAGTTGTCAGACACAAGTTTACTACTGCTTTAAAGCGGAACTAAACCCTCCAATCCTTTTCAGCCAAGGAAGCTGCCATCTTTGCCTCTGTTTGATCTGCAACTGCCATGTGATCAAGTATGACACCAGTCAATGGATGATTTGGCAGTTCGAGCAGTTCAAGCAAATGTGACAGTTAAAGTGATGGATTAGTTCCACTTTAGGCCTTGTTCACACCAACTGCAGAGACGTCAGTTTTTCTGCTCACGTCTGCAAGGGCTCAAAGAAAGCTACTGTACTCTATGTACCCTGTTCACAACACAACACTGGTATCACATGCAGATTATTTCTGCACAGGAATCTGCAAGGTGTATGCAGTTTTCAGCACGGGAACAAAAATGGGAATTTTGACTTACCGTAAAATCCATTTCTCTGATGTTCATTGACGGACATAGTTCCTGATTCTTAACCATTGGGTTATACTGCCCCCATACAGGAGGTGGACACTGGGCAGGAAAAAGCTTGACTATGCCTATGGGCAGTCCCAGGCACACCTAATCTCAGCTATAGGCACTCAAGTTTTGTTACAAGCAATGTCAGAAGAAAGCCAACTCCACAGAGGGGTGGGTGCTGTGTCCGTCAGTGAACATAGAGAAATGGATTTTACGGTAAGTCAAAAATCCAATTTTCTCTTTCGTTTCATTGACGGACGACACAGCTCCTGATTATTCTTAACCACTGGGACTTTAACCACTTAAGCCCTGGAAAATTTTACCCCCTTCCTGACCAGGCCCTATTTTGCGATTCGGCACTGCATGACTTTAACGGACATGCGACGCTGTACCCAAATGAAATGGACATCCATTTTTTCCCACAAACAGAGCTTTCTTTTGGTGGTATTTGATCACCTGTGCGATTTTTACTTTTTGCGCTATAAACAAAAAAAAGAGTGACAATTTTGAACAAATAACAATATTTTTCAAATTTTTTTGTATGAAATTCCCCCCAAAAAAATGTACAAATCACATTTCTTTAACATTTTAGGCCAATTTGTTTTCTGCTACATATGTTTGGCAAAAAAATCGCAATAAGCGTATTTTGATTGGTTTGCACAAAAGTTATTGCGTTTACTAACTAAGGGAAAGATTTCTGTCATTTTTGGTATTTTTTTGTTTAACGAGTAATGGCGGCGATCTGCGATTTTTTTTTGCGGGACTGCGACATTGCGGCGGACAGATCGGACCCTCTGACACTTTTGTGGGTACCAGTGACATTACTACAGTAATCAGTGCTATACATATGCACTGTTACTGTAAAAATGACACTGGCAGGGAAGGGGTTAACTTTATTGGTGATCAAGGGGTTAAGTGTGTCCCTAGGGGCGTGCTTCTAACTGCAAAGGGGTGTGGCTAGTGGTGTAACAACAGAGACATACGATCCTACATAGCAGGACCGTATGATCTCTGTTCTTACACAGGGGAGAATGACAGGCAGCTTTGTTTACATTAGCCGCCTGCCTTTCTCCATCTCCACGGGGAGATCACGAGTGACCAGTGGACATCGGGTCTGCTAGTCACACGCGCGGACTGCTTAGGGAACTAGCGGGGTGCGCCTCCGGCGGCGCCCGCTCGCCCCCTAGAGGCTCACAGGCTAGTGACGTAGTCCTACGTCACTTTGCCTGTGAGGGGCTGACCGCCGCCGTAAATAGTCTTGCGGCGGTCGGCAAGCGGTTAAACATGAGGGGTGGGCAAACATCAGAAAAAAATTCCCAAGGCTAACCATAGCCAACCAGGTAACATAGAGCTCAACCATAAACAAGTGGAGCTCACCTGAAAAACAATACACCCTCAAAGAGGACCATGTCCTCTAAACAGCAGCAGCCAACCTCCACCCTTCAAGCACCTGGCGTTCAACAGCCAAGCTGTTAAAGCCAGCGACTGTAAAACAGGATGGAAGATTGGTCCAGCTCGGAGGGATGACCGTCTGCTGAACAGCAGAAACTGAATTGCCTCCTGCAATGTCTGGAGTTTTTCCAGAGGAAGAAACACTCTGGCTGAGGCCGAGTCAAGAGTCAGACCCAGATAGGCCATTTTTTGTGAACAGAACCAAAGCAGACTCCTGAATGTTCAGGATCCCACTGAACTCCCTCAGAGTTGGGAGAGCATATCTCCTGTAGTCCATCAGAGCAGTCGGAGACTCCGCTCACAAAAGAAGATCATCCATGTACCCCAGTACCGTGATCCCCCAATGACTCAAAAAGAAAAAAAAAATGCCAGCACCAGGGGCAACACTCCTGTGAAGACCCAAGGTGCGGAGGTGAGACCAAAGGTCAGTACCACAAACTGATAATGCGCCTTGTCCATGCAAAATGGAGGAAGCGTTAGCGACCACATATTAGAATGTGCAGGTAGGCATTCCTGATGTTGATAGATGCGACAAGAAATCCCCCTGATGTAGGGATGCCATTACCATGTGAATGGACTCCATGCAGAACTTCTGTACTCGCACAAAGTAGCTTAGCGCCTCGAGGTCTAGAATTGGATGTACCTTGCCTTCCTTCCTGGGGACTGTAAAGAGGTTTGAGTAAAAAAAACCCTTGAAAATGTTCCTTAGTCGGATCCGAAAAAATCACCCCTTGAAATACCAAGTCTTGCACTGCCCCAAAGAGACCTTGTAAGTGATCTGGGGACAAGTGCAGTTTGGAAGGGAAAAAAACCTTTACAGAGGACAAGACCGAACTCAATCTCGTAGCCTGACCAAATAATTTTGTGGACTCCTTGTCCTGTACCAGGGAGGTCCATGGATCCAAAAAACCAGCAAAGACATCTCCCCACCCCAGATACAGGTGAGGGCGCCCCTTCGTACAGAGGCAGCCTTGTCCGCAGGTCTGGAAGAGCCGGCTCGTGGCTTACCAGACCAGGTCCTCTTGGAATCTCTAGTGGAGGCCCTGACTTTTGATCCTTTCTTGAGATCTTAAGAGATGAAGAGGCCGCTTGGGAGCCGAGGAGAATGGCTTAGATCTACGACGGGGGCTCCTTGCCCTTGGTAGCCCGCTGAAGAAGAGAACTCTTCCCCCCATGAGGCCCCTAACGATGCCATCCAAGGAAGCTCCAAACAGGCAATCCCCTTCAAGAAGGAGATCAGATAAGGCCTTCTTAGAAATCTAGCCCACAGACCAGCATTTCAGCGAGACAATACGCTAAAGGACCACTACAAATACAGACAGCCTAGAAATCAAAGGAGCCGGATCCAAAGAGGCATCACAGACAAACTGTAGCCCCTGGACCAATTGGTCCCCCAGCTCCGCAAAGACAGGGGAAAGCTATTCTCCTTCCAGGTCCCGGCGTAAAAGTTTAGCCCACTTGGTCAGAGTTTGCGACACCAGGGCAATAGTAATTAGCGGCCTAATTGTCGAACCAGCCACAGCGTACATATGGCGGGCCTCAATCACAATGAAGGTAACTCAATTTGACCTGGAAACCAGTGAGTTCACTACAGGCGGGACTGCCCACCTTGTATGCAGGAAATCCTCATAAAAGTTACCGCAAGCAAAAAAATGCCTAGCAACCACTGCGTTTTGGACAACCCCACCGTTTTGTAACAACGTTGTCAAGATAAGCGGAAAGAGGAACACCCTCGCCACTTTGGAGGGCCTGTGGGTGCCAAAGAGAACCAGGGCCTCCGATGCGGCAACAGCTGCAACCTCCTAAAGTTTCACGCACTGACACAAACAGTGCCTATTTAAGTGCAGCTAGAGGAGCAGAGGAATCATCCTCACTATCTGAGCACTCAGGGTGCGGACTCCAAATATGTCAAGTCATAAAATTGTGTGCCTCTGCAAAGTGGCAAAGAGCTGCAAGACTCAAAAAGGGGACACTTTGGAAACCTTAAGGGCCGGTTCACACTATTCCGACTTGTAGCTCCCAATGCTGTGCAATGGAACCGTTCTAATCAGAGCGACTCAAGTCGCTCCGACTTAGAAAAAGGTTCATGCACTACTTTTGGGCGAAGTCAGAGCGACTTGCATTGACTTCTATTATGAGAAGTCGTTTGCAAACCACGATGAAGTCGCGCTGCACCGGCGCTTAAAGTGTAACTCCACCTTTGTTGATGAAAAAAACATTCCCCTCTGGGTGACCCCACCCCTGTATATTGCAGGCATTGTAACAAACTTTGTTGCAGATTCCTTCCTTTTGTTATAATGAAGAAGTCATTGTTTGCTCCTCTGTGATAAGTGGGTCTAATGGGAGTGGTTTCATAATTATCAATCAGCTGTGGCAGCTGCAGAGCACTGAGGAAATCTGCTGGGTCTGCATGCCTTTCCTATGGGAAGTATCTAACCAAAAAAAATTCATTTTTGTTGCGGGGGATGCCAGAAATCTGACTTGTATCTTAGGCAGACTTCTGGGAAAATTGGTGAGCCAATCACACAAGCAGGAAATGTTTCTGGGGTGTGGTCAGTACACATTCTGTGTACAGAACAGCTCCAGGACGCCATATTGCATTGCATTTTCAGAAAATTACAACAGCTGCAGTTTGAAAAGGAAAGGTAATTTTTAATAACATTCAATTAGAATGTGATTTGTGTCGCAATTATATACGCTATATTATTTTTTTTTATTTATTTGCTATTTTTTTCCCCACGAAAGTGGAGTTAACCTTAAAAGCTCATCAATTGGCAGTTAAACATATATAACGGCCCAAGAATTATTCATCTCACTTCCCAAAATAAACTTTCAGTTAGCTAAATACTTTTCAACTGCATCAAACCAAAAGCATTCAATGTCTTACAGTTTATTTTCTTTAGAAATCAGTCACATCCTAGGTAGAAAGGCCTATCCCCGGTTAGCATGTTGCAGAGAAGAAACCTTGCTTTCTGTGTGGAAGCAGTGCTCTGTCTCCTAATGCTTGAAATACCACCTACTGAGTCAGAGCTAGAGTCATCCAATCAGTAAAAATCATTAGCTTGCTGACTGCAGACAGGATTTCTAAACAAAACAAACAGGATATTTATTTGGTAAAGAGCCCATTCACACAGGGGCGACACGACTTGCCGGGGCGACCTGTGTGCACCGCGACCTCGGCGCGACATGCACGGACTTCATATAATTGAAGTCAAAGCAAGTCGCCTCCAGGTCGCCCCAAAGTAGTACAGGACCCTTTTTCTAAGTCGGAGCGACTTGTGTCGCTCCTATTAGAACGGGTCCTGTGCTAATCAATGGCAGGCGACCGACCGCGACTTGTCAGGTGACCAAGTCGCCTGACAAGTCGCGCTTGTGTGAATGGGGTCTTAATGCACATGGAACACATTGAGAAGATTTTACTCTGTTACATGTTACACCTGCTTTTAGGGTGAAACACGTAACATCCTCCCATTCCTGCAGCTCCCCACCCCCCCCCCCCCTCCTTGTGACAGCAGGCCGATGATTGTCTCCCTGCACCCACTGTCACAATTTGAAAAGAGCTTTGCTGTTCAGGGCCCCACCAACACAGCCGTGTCATTCATTCACAGGGTTCTGTGAATGAATAGACTACAAGTATCAACAGCCCTAGCAGCAGACGGCTTGTAGTTCTTAATGAACTGCGAAGGCAATGGTGAACATCCTTGACGTTCAGTGATTCTTTCTTAACTGAAGTAGCTGCTTGGCTCTATCAGAAGTACAGGCAGAGATCCACACTGGCAGTCTGCAGGAGCCTGACTTTGCACATGCAACCTGCTGATCGTGGGTGAAATTCTCTGCATGTTCCTAAGAAAAAAAAAAATTGTAAATGCACATTTTTTTTTTACCTGTATTTATTTTATTTTGTTTTTTAAAGGTGAATTTATCCTTTAAACCTTATGTAAAGATTTTAATTATTGAGCTGGTATCTAGTTTAACCAGTTCTGGACCGGCGGAAAGATTTGCCCCCTTAATGACCAGGCCATTTTTTTGCGATTCGGCTCTGCGTTATTTTCATGGACAATTATGCAGTTGTGTGACGCTGTAACCAAACAAAATTAATGTCCTTTTTTTCCCAACAAATAGAGCTTTCTTTTGGTGGTATTTGATAACCTCTGCGATTTTAATTTTTTTGCGCTGTAAACAAAAAAAAAGCAACAATTCTGCTATATGACATTCCCTAAAAAAAAAAAAATTAAAAATCAATTTTTTTTCATCCTTTTAGGCTAATTTGTATTCTGCTACATATTTTTGGTAAAAAAAGAAAAATCGCAATAAGCGTATTTTGATTGGTTTGCGCAAAATCTATCACATCTACAAAACTAAGGGAAAGATTTATGTCATTTTTATTTATTTTTACTACTAATGGCGGCGATCTGCGATTTTTAGCAGGACTGCGACAATGCGGCGGACAGATCGGACCCCTGACATTTTTTACACTTTTGGGGGGACCAGTGACATTACTACAGTAATCAGTGCTAAAAATATGCGCTGTTACTGTAATAATGACACTGGCAGGGAAGGGGTTAACACTAGGGGCGATCAAAGGGTTAAATGTTGGCCTAGGGGAGTGTTTACTAACAGTGTAGGGAGGGGTTTGTGAAATGACCATAGAGACCTGTGATCCTATATAGAAGGATCACAGCGGCTCTGTGATCATTTCAAAGAGAAGAACGGCCTGCGGTGCTTATAAAATCTGACTGTTCTTCTCTCTCAGCGGGGAACGATCGCGGCCGCCGGCTTTGTGCATCGGCATTCCCGCTTGCCCCCCAGCACCACGCGTGTGACCGACGAAGTACTACATCGTTTCGTGCAGCCGAGCCAGCCTGCCGCAGTAAAACTGTGGCGGGCAGTCGGCAAGTGGTTAAACAAATTATTCTGCGGGGAAAATATGAACTCTTACAGTGGCACTCAAATGTGCTTTTTTACTCAGTAGGGTCCATAAAATCAGATTTACAAGATTCTCAATGCCAGTCAATCACCAAAACCATTTCCTGCTAGGGGTATCACTAGTCAGGTACTAGATACAGGTAGAAATAACAGCAGGCTGCAGATAGGTGCTGGAACCAACAGAGCTGGAGGAAGAACAGACAAATTCTCAGCTAACAAGCACTTAAGCCATTCCTTGGCAACTCTACAGTTGCCCTAAATCTATAACTGATTCACACACCCCTTTCCAAAACATTATCCATCAGCTATTTGTTTATTACCGTACGCGTACAAATACAGTTCAAGGCTTCAGCCACACAATGACTTGCAGGCATTTATAGGATATTTCTAAATGCATGCAATGATTTTAAATGGTCAAAATCCCACTGTGCATGTACCTATGTTAAGGTGCAATCCATTCACATGCATTTAGAAAAAATAGACGTGTGTGTCCAGGGGCATATTATATACTGTGAACACATCTATACACATGTAAAGACATATGCATTTAGGCCTCATTCACATGGGCACTGAGATACAGCCGCTTGTCCTGTACTGATACAGCCGCTTGCCCTCTACTGATACAGCCGCTTGCCCTCTATTGATACAGCCGCTTTCCCTACACTGATACAGCCGCTTGTCCTACACTGATACAGCCGCTTGGCCTATACTGATACAGCCGCTTGTCCTACACTGATACAGCCGCTTGTCCTACACTGATACAGCCGCTTGTCCTACACTGATACAGCCGCTTGTCCTACACTGATACAGCCGCTTGCCCTACACTGATACAGCCGCTTGTCCTACACTGATACAGCCGCTTGTCCTATACTGATACAGCCGCTTGTCCTACACTGATACAGCCACTTGTCCTACACTGATACAGCCGCTTGTCCTACACTGATACAGCCGCTTGTCCTACACTGATACAGCCGCTTGTCCTCTACTGATACAGCCGCTTGTCCTCTACTGATACAGCCGCTTGTCCTCTACTGATATAGCCGCTTGTCCTACACTGATACAGCTGCTTGTCCTACACTGATACAGCCGCTTGTCCTACACTGATACAGCTGCTTGTCCTACACTGATACAGCCGCTTGTCCTACACTGATACAGCCGCTTGTCCTACACTGATACAGCCGCTTGTCCTACACTGATACAGCCGCTTGTCCTACACTGATACAGCCGCTTGTCCTACACTGATACAGCCGCTTGTCCTACACTGATACAGCCGCTTGTCCTACACTGATACAGCCGCTTGTCCTATACTGATACAGCCGATTGTCCTATACTGATACAGCCGCTTGTCCTATACTGATACAGCCGCTTGTCCTACACTGATACAGCCGCTTGTCCTATACTGATACAGCCGATTGTCCTATACTGATACAGCCGCTTGTCCTACACTGATACAGCCGCTTGTCCTACACTGATACAGCCGCTTGTCCTACACGGATACAGCCGCTTGTCCTATACTGATACAGCCGCTTGTCCTATACTGATACAGCCGCTTGTCCTACACCGATACAGCCGCTTGTCCTACACCGATACAGCCGCTTGTCCTACACCGATACAGCCGCTTGTCCTACACCGATACAGCCGCTTGTCCTACACCGATACAGCCGCTTGTCCTACACTGATACAGCCGCTTGTCCTACACTGATACAGCCGCTTGTCCTACACTGATACAGCCGCTTGTCCTACACTGATACAGCCGCTTGTCCTCTACTGATACAGCCGCTTGTCCTCTACTGATACAGCCGCTTGTCCTACACTGATACAGCCGCTTGTCATACACTGATACAGCCGCTTGTCCTATACTGATACAGCCGCTTGTCCTACACTGATACAGCCGCTTGTCCTGTACTGATACAACCGCTTGTCCTACACTGATACAGCCGCTTGTCCTACACTGATACAGCCGCTTGTCCTACACTGATACAGCCGCTTGTCCTCTACTGATACAGCCGCTTGTCCTCTACTGATACAGCCGCTTGTCCTCTACTGATATAGCCGCTTGTCCTACACTGATACAGCTGCTTGTCCTACACTGATACAGCCGCTTGTCCTACACTGATACAGCCGCTTGTCCTACACTGATACAGCCGCTTGTCCTACACTGATACAGCCGCTTGTCCTACACTGATACAGCCGCTTGTCCTACACTGATACAGCCGCTTGTCCTACACTGATACAGCCGCTTGTCCTACACTGATACAGCCGCTTGTCCTACACTGATACAGCCGCTTGTCCTGTACTGATACAGCCGCTTGTCCTATACTGATACAGCCGATTGTCCTATACTGATACAGCCGCTTGTCCTATACTGATACAGCCGCTTGTCCTGTACTGATACAGCCGCTTGTCCTGTACTGATACAGCCGATTGTCCTATACTGATACAGCCGCTTGTCCTATACTGATACAGCCGCTTGTCCTACACTGATACAGCCGCTTGTCCTACACTGATACAGCCGCTTGTCCTACACTGATACAGCCGCTTGTCCTACACGGATACAGCCGCTTGTCCTATACTGATACAGCCGCTTGTCCTATACTGATACAGCCGCTTGTCCTATACTGATACAGCCGCTTGTCCTACACCGATACAGCCGCTTGTCCTACACCGATACAGCCGCTTGTCCTACACCGATACAGCCGCTTGTCCTACACCGATACAGCCGCTTGTCCTACACCGATACAGCCGCTTGTCCTACACTGATACAGCCGCTTGTCCTACACTGATACAGCCGCTTGTCATACACTGATACAGCCGCTTGTCCTATACTGATACAGCCGCTTGTCCTACACTGATACAGCCGCTTGTCCTGTACTGATACAACCGCTTGTCCTACACTGATACAGCCGCTTGTCCTACACTGATACAGCCGCTTGTCCTATAATGATACAGCCGCTTGTCCTATACTGATACAGCCGCTTGTCCTATACTGATACAGCCGCTTGTCCTATACTGATACAGCCGCTTGTCCTACACTGATACAGCCGCTTGTCCTACACTGATACAGCCGCTTGTCCTACACTGATACAGCCGCTTGTCCTGTACTGATACAGCCGCTTGTCCTATACTGATACAGCCGCTTGTCCTATACTGATACAGCCGCTTGTCCTATACTGATACAGCCGCTTGTCCTATACTGATACAGCCGCTTGTCCTACACTGATACAGCCGCTTGTCCTACACTGATACAGCCGCTTGTCCTACACTGATACAGCCGCTTGTCCTGTACTGATACAGCCGCTTGTCCTGTACTGATACAGCCGCTTGTCCTGTACTGATACAGCCGCTTGTCCTATACTGATACAGCCGCTTGTCCTATACTGATACAGCCGCTTGATCTACACTGATACAGCCGCTTGTCCTGTACTGATACAGCCGCTTGTCCTGTACTGATACAGCCGCTTGTCCTGTACTGATACAGCCGCTTGTCCTATACTGATACAGCCGCTTGTCCTATACTGATACAGCCGCTTGTCCTATACTGATACAGCCGCTTGTCCTATACTGATACAGCCGCTTGCCCTGTACTGATACAGCCGCTTGTCCTGTACTGATACAGCCGCTTGTCCTATACTGATACAGCCGCTTGTCCTATACTGATACAGCCGCTTGTCCTGTACCGATACAGCCGCTTGTCCTGTACCGATACAGCCGCTTGTCCTGTACCGATACAGCCGCTTGTCCTACACTGATACAGCCGCTTGTCCTATACTGATACAGCCGCTTGTCCTATACTGATACAGCCGCTTGTCCTATACTGATACAGCCGCTGGTCCTATACTGATACAGCCGCTGGTCCTATACTGATACAGCCGCTTGTCCTATACTGATACAGCCGCTTGTCCTGTACTGAAATCCAAGTTTAACTAAAAGCTTGCTTTCTTCATAGAACAGAGAAAATGGGCTTTCATTGCAAACCAGTTAGACATCAAACATCATTTTTCGGATACACTGCCTTCTAGGAATTGAAAATTCTGGCATCATAATGATTTATCATAATTAGTCAAATCTGCATATTTTATACATCAGAATAAACAGAGTACATATTCTCACACATTTATTTCCCTGCCTATTTAAAACAGGAAAATCAGGTTAATGCAGAGGAGGTTACACACAACACCTTTACACACTTCCAAGCCTAACAAATATTTTATAGGTTCAGTGAACCAGGAGAAAACACCGGCCGACTGAACCTTCCCCTGGCTTCACAGTAGTAAGATCTCTCCATCAGAGATCTTCATTCTAAAGCCGCCATCAAGGAGTCCCATCTCTTCTGCTACATTCAGTCTATTGAAAGGGAAAACTGAAGATGGCATTCATCTCCCACATCCATCACAAAGAGGTCTCATGCTCCGCTTCATGAGTCCCAAGAATTTATAAGAAGCCTTATCTGCATTGCACCTGAGCTATGCCTCCAGAGACGCATCATAAAGTTCCCTTTAGAAAAATACTGGAACATGCCAGCGTATATCTGACAGCTTCCATTAGTCTTTATAAAGAAGCAGTCCTATACACCTAAACCTCATTCAGTGTTAAACCTGCATTTATAGGACATTTTCATATAAAGCAAATAATGCTTTTTCAATGGTGACAATCAAACTCAGTGATTAGGTACGGTTAGTTAACAGAGTTTGGAGAAAATAGAATTCTATCAGGGGAATTCAAAAGAGCGTCTAAGAAACTCTTCAGAATTCCAACGTGCCTCCAGAAATGTTGGCGTGGCCACAGATTCATGAATTTTCGGGCACGTTTCAAATGTGGAGGTGCACTGAGGTTGGAGTGTCTATACAGACTTGCTTCCTCCCTGCCGCTGCACCTGACATCACTGTGGTGGGGAGTTTTGTACCTGGAGGGGATTCACACACCCAGGTACCCCGTCAAGTCCACTCCCCTTGTGACTGACAAGTAGTGGGCAGAACTTTACTTAGAAGACAGCCTGCCATTGGCTACAGAACCCAACTATTGCTGTGGCAGTACCTGGAAAGCTTCTAAAATTAAAGATAAATAGCCTTTTAAGACAAAATGGTAGATTCTGGGCTACAGAGACCATGCCAGCCAAGCTGTGCATTTGAGGCCCCCACCTTCTCCCTCATATTTTTCCTCTCTTCCAAGAACAATGAGAATACAGATAAGAGTGAAGGCCAGGGACATAATTGCTACACATAGATGTGCAGAAGACATCGGTAGGGGGGAGGATATGCATTATATTACCGCCAAGCTAGTTAGGGAAATATGTATCTGTGACGTAACTGCTGTTTCATATATGTGAGGTACACGCTTTTTCACTCACTTAGCAAGCGGGCACGAGCCAGGCTAAGCCAATTTCGCTAGTGAATAAAAAGGTTTGATTCCGAAGCCTGAATCCAATTAATTCATTCTGGGTTTCAATTTATTTGCTGCAACATTGCCTGCTGGTAATTACAAGGCGAGAGTGAACCTGATGAGGAACTAGCGTCTTATTCCTCGTACACACGCAACGATTGTTGGCCGTGAATTTTCGGCCAACGTCTGATCGGCCGATTTTCGGCTTGTTAGTATGATGCTTCCAACAACCGACTGCGACTTTTCGGCCGAACAAAATCTGGTGTGCAGGCTATAAAATTTTTGTTGGCCAACAACAGAACGGCCGATTTTCCATCAGTCAGTACAGATTTCGGCAGACAAAAATCTGATAAGCAAGACTGGGCATGCTCAGAGAAGAAAAAACACACGGAAACTAAACCAGCACATGACATCACAGAAGTAGATTTTTGTTGGCTGAGAAAATTTGTGTGCAGTCTAGGCACATTCCAACCAACAAAACAACACTGGACAAAAGTCGACCGATCGGTCGGCCGATAATCGTTGCGTGTGTACGAGGCATTAGCTTCCCCATCAGGCTCCACCCACTACAGCGTCACTGGTAGCAAGGAGGCTATTGGCTGTGAAGCCGATAGCGTCTTTAAGAACTAGCTACAGGGAGAGGGCAACGGCGGCAAATATTCCACTTTGGTACACTGCCTGCCTCTATACACCAGGGGTCTTGAAACTATGGCCTTCCAGTTCAGGAACTACAATTCCCATCATTCCTAGTCATGTCTGTGAATGTCAGAATTTACAATGCCTCATGGGATGGCCGTAGTTTGAGAATCCCTGCTATACACCAACATACAACAGGCCCCAATTACCTCCAGTTTTTGTTATCTACAACGTGGAGATAATTATTTTATTTGGTGCAACAATACAACTTTGTAAAAGTGAAGCAATTAAGACCCCATTCACACTAGCGCAACTTGTCAGGCAACTTGGTCGCCTGACAAGTAGCGGTGGGTCGCCTGCCATTGATTAGCACAGGACCCGTTCTAATAGGAGCGACACAAGTCGCTCCGACTTAGAAAAAGGGTCCTGTACTATTTTGGGGCGACCTGGAGGCGACTTGCATTGACTTCAATCATATGAAGTCCGTGCATGTCGCGCCAAGGTCGCGTTGCACGCTGTGCACCGGGACTTCACAGGTCGCCCCAGCTCTAAGAACTGCCTGAATCTGCCACAAGGTCATCTGTGACATAAGGGGGCGGGGTCTCCCGATAACATCATCTGGCGGCAACGCCTCTAATGGCTATATAATAAGCTGCAGAGACCGGAGACCGGCATAATCCCCGGAGACGTCACCGGAGGAGGACCGGAGGAAGAAGGAGAGCCGACAGAAAAAGAGCAGAAGACCGGAGAGGAGAAGACAAGACAAGAAGAGTGGACACGGAGAGGAGAAGACCAGAAGAGAGGACAGCAAAAGAGCAGAAGACCGGAGAGGGAGAAGACCAGATGAAGATTTTTAATAAACTTTCTAAAATGTCTCCGGTCGTTATTTACACACACTGCCTTTTATGGGGTGAATGGGTAGGGGTACAGTGTACCCCATACCCATTCACATAGGGAGGGGGTCTGGTATCTGGGGGGGCACCCTTGTTAAAGGGGGCTTCCAGATTCCGATGAGCCCCCTGCCCGCAGACCCCCACAACCACCGGCCAGGGTTGTGGGGATGAGGCCCTTGTCCTCATCATCATGGGGGCAAGGTGCTTTGAGGTGGGGGGTGCAGAGCTCCCTCTGCCCCAAAGCACCAACACCCCCCCATGTTGAGGGCATGTGGCCTGGTATGGTCCAGGGGGGGTGGGGCCGCTCGCTCGTCCCCTCCCCTTTCCTGGCTTGCCGGGCTGCATGCTCGGATAAGGGTCTGGTATGGATTTTGGGGGGACCCCACGCTGTTTTTTCAGCGTGGGGCTACCATCAAATTCCATACCAGACCTGAAGGGCCTGGTTTGGAACCTGGGGGGGGAACCCCACGCCGTTTTTGGCGTGGAGTTCCCCCTCAAGATTCTCACAGCGCAAGTCGGATCACCCTGATCCGACTTGCGGTGCGACTTCCATGCAAATCAATAGGCACCCATAGGGAACCATTGATTTTGAATGGAAGAAAAAAAACGTATAAAGTGGCTTAACGCATGTTAAGCAACGTTATGCAGCCTTTAGCAGCGTCAGACGTTTTTACAGCTTGACGCTGCAGCTCCAGAACGCACAGTTCCTGGGTTTTTTTTTTGGAGCTGTAAAACGCCTATGCCACTTGGAGCTCCTAAAAGCTCTATGTGTGCATGAGGCCATAGAATAACATGGATGGGCGTTCTGCAGCTGCAAAAAAAAAACGTCTGACGCTGCTAACAGCAGCTCCAAAAACGTCCAGTGTGCATGAGGCCTAAGCCCCGGTTAACACTAGGGCGACCTGTGAGGCGACCTGGTCGCCTCACAGGTCGCCTCCCATAGGGAAGCTACGGACCTGTTCTAATAGGTGCGACACAAGTTGCTCCGACCTAGAAAAAGGGTCCGGAGCTTCTTTGGGGCGACCAGGAGGCGACCGCCATAGACTTCAATGTTATGAAGTCTGTGGCGGCCGCTCCGAGGTCACGGCGCGCTGCTCGCACCGCGATCTCGGAGGTCGCCCCTGAAAGTAGCGTCGCGCCAGTGTGAACCGGCGCTTAATCTCCATAACAGGGGCAGAGAGAGCAATAAAAATTGACAGGTATTCTAATCCACTCTATCCAAAACTAAACAAACAAAAAAATAATCATTTTGCCGTTAGGTAAACTTTAAACACAACGTCATTCTGAGCTTCCTTGTATGCAGTAAAATCCACCCCAGTACTGAGCGTATACGACCGCTCCTCCACATAACTGCAGAAGGAAGGCACACGTCACCTCTGCCAAGAGGAAGACACCAAGCTGCATCTATGAAGGCTATGCTAGACCCAGCTTTACACTTTCTAATTAACAAAACAAATGTCTACACTGATATAAAGTATTATTTCTTTTCAGAATATAATAGAAACAAGAATACAGAAAGCGAGGACATCTCAGACGTTTTCATCTCAAGATTTAACACCATGGGAAATGTCATTTACAGTATTTTAGTTGCAGCAAGTTTTTTTTTTCCCAACATCACACCAAATATTACTGTTTGCAATAGCAAAATTGTAAGTGTAGAACTATATCAGCAAAACCATTTCAATTAATTGACGATCTGGGAGGACAAAAATATTGGAGTTGCCATCACTGACTTACTTTAAAGCCTCATGCACACAGGGCGTGTTAACAGCTGTTTTTAGGATCATACTTAGCATCAGACTTTCTTTTGCAGCTTAAAAACACCCCTCCATGTTATTCTATGGCCTCGTGCACACACAGGCTTTTAGGAGCTGCAAATGGAATAGGCATTTTTAAGCCGTAAAAAAAAAAAAACCCCAGGACCAGTGCGTTCTGGAGCAACAGCGTCAAGCTGTGAAAACGACTGACACTGCTAAAGGCCGTATACAGTGTTAGGCCACGTCAGATGACGGAACGCCCATATAAAAGAGGCCTCTAACCCAATCTGACAATTTACCACATTCATTAAACCACAGCCATATCAATTGGATTGCTTTTTCAGCTATATGCTAAAAATATTTACTAATGAAGCAAGTAAAGCTTTCTGTAAATATTGGCACAAACCGGTATACTCCAACATCACACCAATGTTACTGTTTGCACTCTTACATTTATAAAATATTTTTTTTCACAATATACAGTAGAAATTAAAAATACATTTATATGTTATAATGATATTAAGTTATACTATAAAAACAATGTAATATAAATAGAAATAATTTTGAAAAAATACTATGTATTTATAACCTATATTAATCGGTGAAGGACCGCCCGCTGCAGTTATACTGCGGCAGGCAGCCCCTCCTGCGTGAACCGACGTAGGCATACGTCGGCGGCAGGCTCCGAATGCCGCCTGGTACCCGCGACCGTTCCCCGCTGAGAGAAAAGGACGGTCGGCTGTTGTAAACACATCTGACCGTTCTCCTTGGAATGATCAAAGAGCTCCTGTGATCCTTCTATATAGGAACACAGGTCTCTATGGTCATTTCACAAGCCACGCCCCCCACAGTTAGAATCACTCCCCTAGGCTCACATTTAACCCCTTGATCACCCACAGTGTTAACCCCTTCCCTGCCAGTGTCATTATTACAGTAACAGTAGAGCTGCACGATTCTGGCCAAAATGAGAATCACGATTTTTTAGCTTGGAATAAAGATCACGATTCTCTCACGATTCTCTGTGTAAGAAAAAAAAATTGGGATAACTTTACTGTTATGTTTCTTTTTTTTTTATTCATTAAAGTCTATTAATTGCGTTTGAAAGACTGCTGCGCAAATACAGTGCGACATAAAATATTACAACAATCGCCATTTTATTCTGTAGGGTCTCTGCTAAAAAAATATATAAAATGTTTGGCGGTTCTAAGTACTTTTCTAGCAAAAAAAAATGATTTTAACTTGCATGTAACAAGTGTCAGAAAAAGATCCAGTCTTTAAGAGGTTAAACTTCCTTTCTCCCTGGCAGAGGGAAGGAAAAGATACAATGTAATCATTTTTGTTTATAGTTACTGGGAGACTCATGCTGATAGGCTTTTGCCGGGAGGCTTTTTTGTTTTTCCACAGCTGTTCTCTCTGCTATGCAGCTATGCAAAGAATTGAGCATATCTCAGGTTTAGATCATCAGGGGGGGTGAATCGAGATCGCGATTTTCATACGATTAATCGTGCAGCTCTAAGTAACAGTGAATATTTTTAGCACTGATTACTGTAGTAATGTCACTGGTCCCCCCAAAAGTGTCAAATATGTCAGTTAGGGGTCCGATCTGTCCGCCGCAATGTCGCAGTCCTGCAAAAAATCGCAGATCGCCGCCATTATTAGTAAAAAAATAAAAATGATAAATCGTTCCCGTAGTTTGTAGACGCAATAACTTTTGTGCAAACCAATCAAAATACGCTTATTACAGGGTTTTTTTTTTTTACCAAAAATACGTAGCAGAAAACAAATTGGCCTAAAATGTTAAAAAATTTTGATTTTTAAATGTTTTTTTTTGGGAATGTCCTATAGCAGAATGTGAAAAATATTGTTATTTTTTTCAGAATTGTCGCTCTTTTTTTGTTTAAAGAGCAAAAAATAAAAATCGCACAAGTGATCAAATACCACCAAAAGAAAGCTCTGTTTTTGGGAAAAAAGGACATCAATTGCATTTGGGTACAGCGTCGCATGACCGCGCAATTGTTTGTTAAAATAATGCAGTGCCGTATCGCAAAATATGGCCTGGTCATTAAGGGGGCAAATCCTTCCGGTCCAGAAATGGTTAAATTATATTTTAAAATATATAGTATATTGAAAGCCAATTTTTTTTTTTTTTCAGAAGAGTAGGAAAGGGTTAAAATCCTTCAGGCATCTTTTTTGGGGGGAAACTGCACCCCAAATTAAAAGCCAGTTTACACCCAAACTGCACAGGAATGTGGTGCGCATTCCTGTGCAATTCATAGAGGTGCGATATTTAGCACATGTATTTGAATAGGCCCGAAAACGCACAAAAAGTTGTAAATGTGCAACTTTCCAGAAGCGCAGCACATCAGATCACAGGGTACTGCGGTACGATGCAACCTGGTGCAGACAAACGCAGTGTGTTTGCGGTGTTAAGAATATATTGACACCCGCAGCAGATTGCACAGGAAATGCATATTTGTGCACGGTGCAGAAAACACGCATTGGTGCTCTTAACCGCTTCCCCACTGCTCACTGTGCTGCTACTGCGGCACAGTGGCTCGTTATCGTCTGGTGACGTAGGTCTACGTCACCAGACATTCCCCTGTCTCTGCGGCGCGCGCGCGTGCCGCGGGAGGCTCACTCCCGCTGTTTTCAGTCACAGCGGGAGTCGGGCCAGGGGAGGAGCGGCGGCGATCACCGCCACTCTTCCCCGATCATCGGGGAATCTAGTTTGGAGATCCGCCCGCTTGTGTAAACAAAGCAGGCGGATTTCCTAAGTGATAGACAGGGCCAGATTGCAGGCTTCAGCATAGCTGAACCCTCGATCTGTCCCTGTGTCACTCAGTCACCTCCCCCCACACCCGTCAGTAAGCACCAGGCATACATTAACCCCTCCCTCTCCAATAAAATTAACCCCTTCCCTGCCAGTGTCATTTTTACGGTAACAGTGCATATGTATAGCACTGATTACTGTAGTAATGTCACTGGTACCCCCAAAAGTGTCAAAAATGTCAGTCAAGGGTCCGATCTGTCCGCCGCAATCCCGCAAAAAAAAAAATCGCAGATCGCCGCCATTACGCGTTAAAAAAAAAAAAAAAACACCAAAAATGACAGAAATCTTTCCCTTAGATAGTAAACGCAATAACTTTTGCGCAAACCAATCAAAATACGCTTATTGTGATTTTTTTTACCAAACATAGGTAGCAGAAAACAAATTGGCCAAAAATTTTAAAAAAATTTGATTTTTACATTTTTTGGGTGGGAATTTCATATAAAAAAAATGTGAAAAATATTGTTATTTTTTCAAAATAAACGCTCTTTTTTTGTTTATAGCGCAAAAAATAAAAATCGCAGAGGTGATCAAATACCACCAAAAGAAAGCTCTGTTTGTGGGAAAAAAAGGATGTAAATTTCGTTTGGGTATGGCATCGCACAACCGCGCAATTGTCAGTTAAAGTCGCACAGCGCCGAATCGCAAAAAGTGGCCTGGACATAAGATAGCAAAATCCTCCAGTGGTAAAGTGGTTAAACAGTTGTCACCAGAACAAGTCTAACCATTAAAGATTTCTGTTCCTGTTCTAATGATTACTCAAAATGTAGGATTTTCCATCTCTATTAGTACTGGTGGTAATGGTTACCAGTGGAGATGAACTCAGATGTCCTCCAAACTCATCTCAACCCGAACATCAATTACTCCAATCAGCTGCAGGCTGGGCTATTGCCAGGCCCACAGCATATGTAAACAAAGGGGCCGTATGCTGGTGGTGAGGTCACTGCCCTTATATGAACACACGCCACATTAGTCCTGTCATGTAGATGGCTAAAGATTTATGTGATAAAATGATTTTACACCATCATTTGTAATGCTGCAAATGATAGAAATCAATATTCATGCAAATGTTGATTTATCGTGACAAAAAAATAAATACATAATCACCAGGCACAGCATTGGTAAGAGAAACAAGACGATGCTGAGAAGAAAAATGGTATTATATGATTATAGTTGTTGATTCTCAAACTGAAATCGCTACATCCAACCAAGCATGTATATTTATGCGTACTCGCAAATATAACACCAGTGTGTTTTAGGCCCCTTTCACACTTGTGCGACTTCAAGTCGCAAGATTTTACCGCAATTTTGCCGCGACCTTTTACCGCGATTTTGACTGGGCTTATAATGTCTTTTCCTCAAAACGCATGCCAAAAGTAGTGCAGGGACTACTTTAAAGTTGGTGCGGCTTCAAGTCGCACAGATATGAATGGGGCTCATTGGAAATAATGGAGAACGACTTGTCAAGCAATTTTGCAGTCCCAAATCGCATGACAAGTCGCACAAGTGTGAAAGGGGCCTTAAAAAAAAAAAAAAAAGTAGTGCTGGTACTTTTCTACATATTAAATATTTTCTATAAACAGCAATGTAGGTGTCAAAGGATTTATGAAATAAAAATATTTTCACAAATTCTCTAATGTTCTCTAGTAATATTTTAAGTCAAAATAAACATTCAAGTATTGTAATACTGTGTCCCCTAAAAAAGTAAAGGGTTATTACATCATCACTGTTGTCGATTACAGATGGAAATTGTTCATATTTACAGCATTCCACTGAGCATGCACTGTATATTTATATACACAAAAAAAAAAAAATTGATAAAAAAAAAAAAGTATAAAAAAAAAAAAAAAGTATAAAAAAACGCTGCTACCTCTACATAATAAATAACCTAGCACCAGTTTAATTACATTATTTATATATATATATATATATATATATATATATATATATATATATATATATATATATATTTGATATATTAAAAGTAATTCTTCTTCAATTTCTTCAAAAAAAAAAAAAAAATTTGTGACAGTATTTCTCTAAAAATAATGTATAAAATAGCACCGGTACTATCCTATGTAACTCTACAATAGTGTCAGTAACTCTATAAATGGCAAAGCAGATGTCAAATGATTAATTTGGGAAAAAACGTATTTTCGGCCAATATTGTAATGCTCCTAGCAAACTTTTAAGCCCATATAATCATGCAAATAATGCTATATGGTGCCCTAAAAAGTAACATATATTTCATCACCAGGCACTGTGCTGGGAAGAGAAACAAGAAGTAGTGCAAGTACTTTTTTATATAACTTTTTAAGCGCATATACAAAAATAAGATATATAAAAAAAAAAAAGATATATAAAAAAAAAGTATTAAAAATGTGTGCTGGTATATATATATATATATATATATATATATATACACACAATAAAAACAATGTGTGCTGGTATATATATATATACACAATAAAAAAAATGTGTGCTGGTATATATATATATATATATATATATATACACAATAAAAAAAATGTGTGCTGGTATATATATATATATATATATATATACACACAATAAAAAAAATGTGTGCTGGTGTATATATATATATATATATATATATATATATATACATATATATATATACAATAAAAAAAATGTGTGCTGGTATATATATATATATATATATATATATATATACATACAATAAAGAAAATGTGTGCTGGTATATATACAGTACAGACCAAAAGTTTGGACACACCTTCTCATTCAAAGAGTTTTCTCTATTTTCATGACTATGAAAATTGTAGAGTCACACTTCAAGAGGTAGTCACCTGAAATGGTCTTCCAACAGCCTTGAAGGAGTTCCCAGAGATGCTTAGCACTTGTTGGCCATATTGCCTTCACTCTGCGGTCCAGCTCACCCCAAACCATCTCGATTGGGTTCAGGTCCGTGACTGTGGAGGTCATCTGGCGCAGCACCCCATCATTCTCCTTCTTGGTCAAATAGCCCTTACACAGCCTGGAGGTGTGTTTGGGGTCATTGTCCTGTTGAAAAATAAATGATGGTCCAACTAAACGCAAACCGGATGGAATAGCATGCCGCTGCAAGATGCTGTGGTAGCCATGCTGGTTCAGTATGCCTTCAATTTTTAATAAATCCCCAACAGTGTCACCAGCAAAGCACCCCCACACCATCACACCTCCTCCTCCATGCTTCACGGTGGGAACCAGGCATGTAGAGTCCATCCGTTCACCTTTTCTGCGTCGCACAAAGACACGGTGGTTGGAACCAAAGATCTCAAATTTGGACTCATCAGACCAAAGCACAGATTTCCACTGGTCTAATGTCCATTCCTTGTGTTCTTTAGCCCAAACAAGTCTCTTCTGCCACTCGTTTTCCTGTAATTAGCTACTTTTTTCTTGCCATAATACAAATTCTAACAGTCTATTCAGTAGGACTATCAGCTGTGTATCCACCTGACTTCTGCACAACACAACTGGTGGTCCCAACCCCATTTATAAGGCAAGAAATCACACTTATTAAACCTGACAGGGCACACCTCTGAAGTGAAAACCATTTCAGGTGACTACCTCTTGAAGTGTGACTCTACAATTTTTATAGTCATGAAAATAAAGAAAACTCTTTGAATGAGGTGTCCAAACTTTTGGTCTGTACTGTGTGTATAACGATAAAAAAAATGTGTGCTGATATATATATATATAAAAAAACGATAAAAAAGGGTGGCGGTACTTTTCTATACAAATAATTATAAAATAGTGCCGATACATTTCTAAGTATAGATGGCAATTTGGACAGTAACCATTTATGGAACAATATTTTCAGAAAACAAAAATGGTATTACATGATCACTGTTGTAGATTTTCATTCTACCAAGTGTGAATATTTTTATGTAAAAATATGCCATTTAAAAAAAAAATTACAAAATAGTACCAGTACTTCTATATAATTATAAAACAATGGTAGTACTTGTCTATAAAATTATAGAATAGTGCCAGCACCTTTCTATAAGACCCTGTTCACACTGGGGCGACTTGTCAGGCGACCTGGTCGCCTGCCATAGATTAGCACAGGACCCGTTATAATAGGAGCGACACAAGTCGCTCCGACTTAAAAGGGTCCGGAGCTTCTTTGGGGCGACCTGCATTGACTTCAATGATATGAAGTCCGTGCCGGCCGCTCTGAGGTCGCGGTGTGAGCAGCGCACCGCGACTTCACAGGTCGCCCCGGCAAGTCGGGTCGCGCCTATGTGAACCGGCTCTAAAAGGCATAAAAAAATAAAAAATAAAAAAATAAATGACGGAATAAAAATATTTCCAGGGAATTGTGTCACACTCCAAGTGATTTTTCAAACAAATATTGCAATACGATGCAAATGTAACAAAACTTTCACCACCAGGCACAGTGCCAGTAAGAGAAACAAGACAACACCAAGATAGCAAAACAACTGGAATTACACGATCACTATTGTAGATTCTCATACTACCAAGCATTCAAAAATATCTAAAAAAAAAAAAAAAGTAATAAAAAAATTGGTACAGGTATTTTTCTAAATAAATAATTAGAAAACGCTGGTACCTTTATATTGTATTTATAAAATAGTGCCAGTACTTTACTATATTATTTAGTGCTAGTGACAAAAATGCCATCACTAGGGACAGTGCTGTAAAGAGTAATGGGCCATACACACTATAAGATTTTCTGAAGACTTTTTCCTTTAGATTTACCAAAACCATATAATATGAGGTCAAACCTAAACACTTTTAATTTGTATGCAATCTGGCAGGCCCTTGCACTACATAGAAAAGGTAAATCTGAAGGAAAACTAACCACAAAAGTTGGATAGTGTGTATCCAGCTTAAAGATAGATGAGATGACTTAGAGATAAGAAAACACATGGAATTACACCATCAACGTTGTAGATTTTCATCTTACCGAACATGTACATTTATGTGCACATGCAAAAAAAAAAATAAAAAATAGTACCAGTAATTTACTATATGTCTATAGTAAACAATATTAATAAATATAAAATATTTATCAAATATTACCAGCACCTTTTTACATCATAAAACAGTGCCAGCACCTTTCCATAAATGGCAATGTAAATATTAAATGGTTTATGGAATAAGATTAATTTTTAGAGAATCTTGTAATTTTGTTGTAGATTCTCATTCTACTGTGCGTGTATATTTATGTGCACGTGCAAAACTAAATTTAAAAAAATATATTTATATATAGGCGCATGCAAAAATGTTTTTTAAAAAAAATAAATAAAAAGTATTTCAAATAGTTCCAGTTTGTTTCTGTATAATTATAAAATAGTGCCGGTACTTTGGCTATAAATAGCGGCTGGAATTTTTCTATATCACTATAAAACAACGCCAGCACCTCCCTATAAACCGCAATGTGGATATTAAAAGATTTAGGTAATAGGAATATTTTCAGACAATCTTGTAACTATCCCAGTGATAAGAAAATCCAAATAATCATGCAAATATTGCATAACGGTGCCCTAAAAAACGTAACAAAAATTCCACCGCTATTCCCAGCGCTGATCAGAGAAACGGGATGATGCCAAGGTAAGAAAACAAATGGAGTTACACGATTCTCATCCTACTGAGCATGAATATTTTAAAAAATATGTATATATTTTATTTGTTTACAAAAATGTATATATATATATATATATATATATATATATATATATATATATTCGCACATGCAAAAATAAAGTTTTAAAAAAATAAAAGAATTTTCAAAAAGATTTAGGTAATAGGAATATTTTCAGACAATCTTGTAACTATCCCAGTGATGATAAAATCCATATAATCATGCAAATATTGCATAAAGGTGCCCTAAAAACGTAACAAAAATTCCACCGCTATTCCCAGTGCTGATCAGAGAAACGGGATGATGCCAAGGTAAGAAAACAAATGGAGTTACACGATCACTGTTCTAGATTCTCATCCTACTGAGCATGTATATTTTATTTGTTTATATATATATATATATATATATATGGGCACATGCAAAAATAATATATTTTTTTTTAAATTAAAAGAATTTCAAATAATTCCAGTTTGTTTCTGTATAATTATAAAATAGTGCCGGCACTTTTGCTATAAATAGTGGCTGGTATATTTGTCTATCACTATAAAACAACGCCAGCACCTTCCTATAAACGGCAATGTGGATATTAAAAGATTTATGTACTAGGAATATTTTCAGACAATCTTGTAACTATCCCAGTGATATTAAAATCCATACAATCATGCAAATATTGCATAAAAGTGCCCTAAAACCGTAACAAAAATTCCACCGCTATTCCCAGCGCTGATCTGAGAAACGGGATGATGCCGAAATAAGAAATGGAGTTACACGATCACTGTTCTAGATTCCCATCCTACTGAGCACGAATATTTAAAAAACAAAATGTATATATTTTATTTGTTTATATATATATGGGCACATGCAAAAATAATATATATATTTTTTTAAATTCAAAGTATTTCAAATAATTCCAGTTTGTTTCTGTATAATTATAAAATAGTGCCGGTACTTTGGCTATAAATAGCGGCTGGTATATTTCTATAGCACTATAAAACAACGCCAGCACCTCCCTATATATGGCAATGTGGATATTAAATCCACATATGTGGATTTAGGTAATAGGAATATTTTCAGACAATCTTGTAACTATCCCAGTGATGATAAAATCCATATAATCATGCAAATATTGCATAAAGGTGCCCAAAAAAACGTAACAAAAATTCCACCGCTATTCCCAGCACTGATCACAGAAACGGGATGATGCCGAAATAAGAAAACAAATGGAGTTACACGATTCTCTTCCTACTGAGACTGAATATTTTAAAACATGTATATATATATATATATATATATATATATATATATAAATAAAAGGGCACATGCAAAAAATGTTTTAAAAAAAAAATAAAAAGAATTTCAAATAGTTCCAGTTTGTTTCTGTATAATTATAAAAATAGAGATAAGAAAACAAATGGAGTCACACGATCACTGTTCTAGATTATTATCCTACTGAGCATGAATATTTTAAAAAATATGTATATATTTTATTTTGTTTACAAATATATATAGGCACATGCAAAAATATTTAAAAAAATAAAAGTATTTTCAAATAGTTTCAGTTTGTTTCTGTATAATTATAGAACAGTGCCGATACTTTGGCTATAAATAGCGGCTGGAATATTTCTATATCACTATAAAACAACGCCAGCACCTCCCTATAAACAGCAATGTGGATATTAAAAGATTTAGGTAGTAAAAAAAAAATATTATCAGCCAATGGCAGCGATATTCCAGCCCAGATCATGCAAATATTGCGATATTGTGCCGTATAAAAGCATAATGCGATCACCAGGCACAGTGACTAGGCCCCAGTAATACACACAATGCAATGTTCAGCGTATACGATGTATATATAGGAGCTATATACAGAATATATAACATATATACATCCAGCTGGTGATCAGACAGATGAGAAGACAGTGGGATCACAATGGCCCAGGATGAGGCCCTCTCCCCTCCCCCACCCCCCATATACATGATGAGCACAGAATGAGCATCAATTAATCAGAAATCAGAAGAATGAGAAGAGAAGGTAATATTACTCGACCTTTCGTCCCCTGCATGCTGACACTCTGTCATGTGGGTGTCTAGTAGGGCAGAGTTGGGGGGTCTGGAGAAAAGGCTCTCAAAGGCCATGTCTGCACTACACACACTCTCTCAGTTTCTCTATTATTAGACTGTTTAAGCTTATTCTTTTTTTTTTTTTTTTACACCGAAACCAGGAGGGAACCGTGTACAGCAGACATCCCAGCTGCGCGGCCGGAGCCGGGAGAGCAGCGTCTAGCGCCGCCGAGCAAACGAGTGAATACGGTGAACCGGAAGCAGTATGGGAAGTAACCGTAACAACTACTTCCGGGCGACGCGCAGGTAGGCGATGAGCCAATGGCAACGAGGTTTTCCTGATAAGCGCAGGATGGCAAAGAGAAGCACTGTGATTGGCTGCTAGGAGAACCGCGTGACTCAGGAAGGAGCTAATCGCGTTGTCTGTACCGAATATAATTTTAGAGGCTGGCGGGGAGGATGTGACAAGAGCGATGATTGGACGGATTCTTTTAGTTACGCCACGCCTCGCCGCAGAGCACTCTGGGAGTTGAAGTTTTTCAACTCGGTGCTGAGGAAAATAGAATAAAGGCGCGAAGTGTGTAGCTACTGTGCTAAATTCATTCACCACAGGGATGACACTTCTAGTGAACCTGCACTTTGTTTATAGTTTAGCAGAGCAGCAACAAAAGTAACAAAATAAAAGTAAATTCACACAAAAGTAACAAAATAAAAGATAAACCCCAACAAAAGTAACATAATAAAAGCTAAATTTCAACAAAGTAATAAAATAAAAAACAAAAGTAACAAAATAAAAGTCGAACTCCAACAAAGTAACAAAATAAAAGTTAAACAGCAACAAAAATAACAAAGTAATAATTAATGGCCCGTTAACCGCTTCAGCTCCACAGAACTCTTTGTTTACATGTTTAGGCCTCATGCACGCTGGATGTTATAAAATTGTTTTTTAGTGAGTTTTTCAGCTTTTTAGCTTTTTTTGCATTGGCATTTTCTCCGTGTTTATTGGCGTTTTTAACCACTTAAGCCCCGGAAGATTTTACCCCCTTCCTGACCAGGGCCTATTTTGCGATTCGGCACTTCGTAACTTTAACGGACAATTACGCAGTCGTGCGGCGCTGTACCCAAATGAAATTGACGCCCTTTTTTTTCCCACAAACAGAGCTTTCTTTTGGTGGTATTTGATCACCTGTTGCGATTTTTTGGATCATGCGCTATTAACAAAAAAAGAGCGACAATTTTGCAAAAATAACAATATTTTTCACTTTTTTTTATATGAAATTCCCCCAAAAAAATGTAAAAATCTAAATTTTTTAACATTTTCGGCCAATTTGTTTGATGCTACCTATGTTTGGTAAAAAAAAATCGCAATAAGCGTATTTTGATTGGTTTGCGCAAAATTTATTGCGTTTACTAACTAAGGGAAAGATTTTTGTCATTTTTATTGTTTTTTTTTTAACGAGTAATGGCGGCGATCTGCGATTTTTTTTTGCGGGACTGCGACATTGCGGTGGACAGATCGGACCCCTGACTGACATTTTTGACACTTTTGGGGTTACTAGTGACATTTCTACAGTAATCAGTGCTATACATATGCACTGTTACTGTAAAAATGACACTGGCTGGGAAGGGGTTAACTTTATTGGAGAAGGAGGGGTTAAGTGTGTCCCTAGGGGCGTGTTTCTAACTGTGATTGGATGTGGCTTTTCACGTAACAGCACAGATTTACGGTCCTACATAGCAGGACCGTATGATCTGTGCTGTTACACAGGGGAGAATGACAGGGGGCTTTGTTTACATTAGCCGCCTGCCTTTCTCTCGGTTTAACCAACGATCGCGAGTGACCGGCGGACATCGGGTCCTCCGGTCACTCGCGCGGGGGGGGTCCGTCCGTGAGCGAGCGGGGGCGGGAGCGTGCCTCCGGGGGCGCGCGCTCGCTCCCTAGAGCCTCACAGGCTAGCGACGTAGTACTACGTCGCTTTGCCTGTGAGGGGCTAACTGCTGACGTAAATCGTCGTTAGGCAGTCGGCAAGTGGTTAACTAAAAATCACCTCTCTGCTATTTTAGTAACTCCCACTTTCTCAATATTCCCACAATACAATGCGCGACAGAATTGCGTCTGATGGGTGGTCACACCCATACGATAAGATTTAGGTACAAGGGGAAAAAGGGTCCTACAACATTTTGGTACAAATGTGGACCCATTTTTCCCCGCATCAAAATTGCATTGCATGGGTGTGAACACCCATGCGATGCGATTCTGTCAAGCTCACTGCATTTTGCAATCTGTTTCAGGGCGTCGTTCTTGGAATATTAAGCCCCCGTTCACATCGGTCAAATCAGAGCGTTTTGCCGGCAACGTCACCGTCCGAATTGGTGCAACCCTGACTTTGCGGCGCCGCCACCGATTCCCAAAAGTAGTTTCTGCACTACGTTTGGCGACTTCAGGGAGATTTCAATAGACATCTGTGCATGAACCTGTACAGATGTCTGTCAAATCGCCCCCTGAAGTCGCACTGACATGCGTGTTTGAAATTGTGCGCATTCAGCTGAATGATCTCAAACCCCGCTCTCGGTGTGAACCGGTGCCGTTTCCGGCAATAGGATTTGATTTGACTCATGATTCGACATGAAAAATCGCATGCCAAATCGCCACAATGTCAACAGGGCTTCATGTTCCATGAACGATACCCCAAAACAGATTGCAAAATGCAGCGCGCTTGCCAGAATCACATCGCATGGGTGTTCACACCCATGTAACGCGATTAGGTGTGGAGAAAAAAAAGGGTCCTACAACATTTTGGTGCAAATGTGATGCAATTTGAGCCATATAAAATATATGGCTCAAATCGCATCGCACAGACATCACATATGCACAGGAATGCGGTGCGTTTTTGGTGCAAATCACACGCAGTGTGAGCCCAGGCTATGTTCCATCAACGACACCTCGAAACAGAACCCCGGCTTAAAAAAAAAACAATGGAATAAAAAAAAAAACGTCAAAAAACAACAGTTAGCAGCATTTTTTGGCGTTTATTAGCGTTTATTGACATTTTTACAGCTGAAAAATGCCACTCAAAACCCACTAGTTTTTTACAGCCAGAAAATAGCCCCGGACAAAAACTGAAAACAGCCTGTGTGTGCATGGAGACATAGGATAACATGCTGGGGAGTTTACTGGCTGTAGAAAAAAACGTCCGACGCTAAAAACTGCCGCTGTAAAAACGTCCCATGAGGCCTAAGAATTGTCATTTTTGGTTGTGAACATTTATTATTTGTATATTTTCCAGAAAGGATTACACTAAGGGCCTATTCACACCAGAAACTGCACATAGCTGAGCACTTTTGATTGCATGTTTACATGCATTAGAAGCACGCTAGGCATGCACTTGACCAGTGGCGTAGCGTGGGGGATGCAGGGGGGGGCGGGCCGCACCGGGCGCAACATCTGAGGGGGCGCATCCGCAGTGTCACTCTGTCTGACTCTGACATACACAGTTCACACACTGTCTGCGGCTGCCTCCATCTTTAGGCTGGGATATGTCCAGCGCGGCTGCCCTATTGCTGAAAATGGCGGGGCGGGGAGGGGCTAGACTGTGTTTCACCTGCCCATTGGTCAGTGGCGGCTGGTGCGTTGGGGGCGGAGGGGCGCTAACCACCCATCCATGCCCCCGGCCCCCTAATCTACATGCGGGGCACCCGCACGCATGGAGTTCAATGGTCTTTTTTAATCACCTGATTAGAGCCAGAGGCCACCCATTATGAGACCCACTTCCTGATTGGCCGGAAGGCGAATGCATGCCATTGGCCGAGGAGGAGTCGGGAGGACTCGAGGAGATTCGGGGAACTGAGGAGAAGCTGCCGCTGCAGGTAAGTCTCTCTACATTGAAGGGGGCAAGCTGGTCACTGCATTGAAAGGAGGCACGATGATCTCTCTGCATTGAAGGGGGGCACGGCACGCTGGTCACTCTGCATTGAATGGGGGCACGCTGGTCACTCTGCATTGAAAGGGGGCACGCTGGTCTCTCTGCATTGAAAGGAGGCACGCTGGTCTCTCTGCATTGAAAGGAGGCACGCTGGTCTCTCTGCATTGAAGGGGGCACGCTGGTTATTCTGCATTGAAAGGGGGCATGCTGGTTATTCTGCACTGAAGGGGGAACGCTGGTCATTCTGCATTGAAAGGGGGCACGCTGGTCTTGCTGCATTGAAGGGGGCACGCTGGTCTCTATGCATTGAAGGGGGCACGCTGGTCATTCTGCATTGAAAGGGGGCACGCTGGTCATTTTGCATTGAAAGGGGCACGCTGGTCATTCTGCATTAAAAGGGGGCACGCTGGTCATTCTGCATTGAAAGGGGGCACGCTGGTCTCTCTGCATTGAAGGGGGCTCGCTGGTCTCTCTGCATTGAATGGAGGCACGCTGGTCTCTCTGCATTGAATGGAGGCACGCTGGTCTCTTTGAAAGGGGGCATGCTGGTTATTCTGCACTGAAGGGGGAACGCTGGTCATTCTGCATTGAAAGGGGGCACGCTGGTCTTGCTGCATTGAAGGGGGCACGCTGGTCTCTATGCATTGAAGGGGGCACGCTGGTCATTCTGCATTGAAGGGGGCACGCTGGTCATTCTGCATTGAAAGGGGGCACGCTGGTCATTCTGCATTGAAAGGGGGCACGCTGGTCATTCTGCATTGAAAGGGGGCACGCTGGTCATTCTGCATCGAAAAGGGGCACGCTGGTCATTCTGCATTGAAAGGGGGCACGCTGGTCTCTCTGCATTGAAAGGGGGCACGCTGGTCTCTCTGCATTGAAAGGTGGCATGCTGGTCATTCTGCATTGAAAGGGGGCATGCTGGTCACTCTGCATTGAAAGGGGGCACGCTGGTCACTCTGCATTGAAAGGGGGCACGCTGGTCACTCTGCATTGAAAGGGGGCACGCTGGTCTCTGTGCATTGAAAGGGGGCACGCTGGTCACTCTGCATTGAAAGGGGGCACGTTGGCACTCAATAAAGTGTTTGAAAATAAACTTGCATTTAGATGAATTTTACTTTAATTACATCAGTATTTTCTTAACAAACAATACATGTGCTTAGGGGGTAAGGGTTTATTTAACTAATCTAGTGGAAGAGACTCGAGTGCTAAAATCCCGCGGGTTAGGGGGCGCAAATTACTTGCCTTGCCCCGGGTGCTGACAACCCACGCTACGCCTCTGCACTTGACGAGCGCTTGAATGCGTTTTGCATGCATTTTGCATTTAGCACTGCATTTGCAGTGCATTTTTTATACATTTTCTGGGGCTTGGCTCTCAAGGCTTAACCACTTCTGGATCAGAAGGATTTTCCCCCTTAATGGTCAGGCCATATTTTGTGATTCAGCACTGCGTTACTTTAACGGACAATTGCACGGTCGTGCGACACTGTACCTAAATAAAATTGAAGTACTTTTTTTCCCACAAACAGAGCTTTCTTTTGGTGGTATTTGATCACCTGTGCGATTTTTATTTTTTGCGCTTTAAACAAAAAAATGCAACAATTCTGAAAAAAGAAAACAATATTTTTCACTTTCTGCTATATACCATTCCCAAAAAAAATAAATTAAAAATCAATATTTTTTAACATTTTAGGCCAGTTTGTTTTCTGCTACATATTTTTGGTAAAAAAAATCGCAATAGGCGTATTTTGATTGGTTTGCGCAAATGTTATCTCATCTACTAACTACGGGAAAGATTTAAGTCATTTTTGTTTTTTTTTGTTTTTTTACTAGTAATGGTGGTGATCTGTGATTTTTAGCGGGACTGCGACATTGCGGTGGACAGAACGGACCCCTGACTGACATTTTTGACACTTTTGGGGGGACCAGTGACATTACTACAGTAATCAGTGCTAAAAAATATGCACTGTTACTGTAATAATGACACTGGCAGGGAAGGGGTTAACCGTGCAGGTGATCAAGGGGTTAAATGTGAGCCTAGGGGAGTGATTCTAACTGTGGGGGGGGGGGGCGTGGCTTGTGAAATGGTCATAGAGACCTGTGATCCTATATAGAAGGATCACAGGAGCTCTGTGATCATTCCAGGGAGAAGAACGGTCAGCTGTGTTTACAACAGCCGAAGGTTCTTCTCTCTCAGCGGGGAACGATCGCAGGTGTCAAGCGGCAATCGGAGCCGCCTGCCCTGTGCATCGGAGTCCCCGCTGATGAGCGGCGGCGGCGGCTCGCGCTCACTCCATAGCTTCCTCTGCGCGACCGATGTATACCTATGGCGGTTTGCGCAGGAGCAGGAGTGTGGGTGCGGTGCGTTTGAAGCGCATTTGTAGCTCAGTCTCTGAATTTGCACTGCAAAAATATGCAGCATACTCCTACTTTTTTTTAACTGTGCTTAACTGCACTACAACAATGTAAACTTTGCTCATAGGATTGCATTGATTTTGGGCTGTCTATGCAGTTTGAGTGCTGTTCAAACTGTATCATGTACTTAAAGCGGAGTTCCACCCAAAAGTGTAAGCCCCACTTATCTGCTTCCTCAAACCCCCCCCTCTGGTGCCACACTTGGCACCTTTCGTGGGGGAGGGGGGGAACGTGCGACAGGTACCCGTCCCCACTTCCATGAGACTCTGCCACAGCGAGGTCCCTCTGAAGTTGGGCCCCCTCCTTATTCCTCCCCCAGCTCGGACTAGTTAGAAAACGCAGCATGTGCAGTAGGGAACCAGCTGTGAAGCCGAAAATGGCTTCACCACCGGTTCCCCTTACCAAGAATTGCGGTGACAGCACCTGAGACCTGACCTGAAAATCAGCTGGGGTGCCAACAGCGCGGGATCCCTGGACAGGTAAGGGTCCTAATATTAAAAGTCAGCAGCTACAGTATTTTTCGCAGGGGTCAGAACTCCGCTTCATTTTCCTTTCCTAGCATCAATCCATGGTAGCCTACTACCACGTGTATGCTGCCATGTTGGTGCAAGGACAACTGAAAACTGCACAGTTGAGATCGGGGCCTAGTGCCGTCACTGGCCGACATCATCCCCACCACCACTGATCCCATCCACCTTCGCTGCCACTGATCCCATCCACCACCACTGCCACTGATCCCATCCACTGCCACTGATCCCATCCACTGCCACTGATCCCATCCACTGCCACTGATCCCATCCACCACCACCACTGATCCCATCCACCACTACGACCACTGATCCCATCCACCACCGCTGCCACTGATCCCATCCACCATCTCCACTGATCCCATCCACCACCACTGCCACTGATCCCATCCACCACCACCAGTGATCCCATCCACCACCACTGCCACTGATCCCATCCACCACCACCGCTGTCATCCAGGGGCATAACTACAGGGGACACATGTGCAACCTGGCCCCATGCTCCAGGGTCCCATGCGGCCCCCTGTACACCTGGATGGGGGGGGGGGGTGACAGGGGCAGCATATAGAGGAACTGATCACTCTATTTACCTGCTGCACCCGCTAAATGCTTGATTCTCCTCCTCTCCCTCCTGTAGGCATTCAGTGGCCAGGTGGTCAGGCCCAGGGGGCCCAAAGCTGTGTAAGGGGCCTGAACATTTCTGATGGCTGCCCTGACTGTAAATATCTCCTAAACTTGCACCAGTTAGAAAATTTTTACATTGCATGCAGCCAATGACGTCATCAGCGCATGCGCTCTGAAGGAACGGCCGCCAGTGCCATTTCTTCAGAGCCCTGTCCTGCCCATCCGTGGGAGTGATGTCATGCGGCTCCGGCCAGTATCACATTCGGAGTCCGCAGACCCGGAAGGAAGACGGGCGAAGATGGATGCGGCCTCCAGTGGGGACAACGCGGGCTTCGTTTGCAGGTAAGTGTCACATACGTTGCGTTGCATACTAGCACATTATGCATTTACTTTGCGGGTAACCAAAAATATATTTTTTTTACAGGCTTTACCTCCTCTTTAAGAGCTGAGCTCTTTCGGGCTCTGATTTAGGTTCATATTCCACAATCTCCTCTCAGTCACCATCCTAATTTAATTTCTTGTGGTTCTGGGCTACTGGGAAAAGCAGGAGAGCCCGGAAACCACTGAGGGCAGTTGCCAGCAAGAGGGTACATAATGGCGCTTTTCCACTGCATGGAACAGAATGGTTCGGCTTGCTTTTGTGCTTTTCCACTGCTGGTACCGCATGGTATAGTGTCGGAACGGTTCGGTACGGTACGGCGGAGCTTTTTCACTGCATGGAACCGAACGGTACGGTACGGCTCTGAAAAAACAGTACCTACTCGATTGTGGTTCCAACAGGTACCATAACTGGTACCATATCCCACAATCCTTTGCATGCAGTCACTACTAGCCACTGATTGGTCAGAGAATCCCACCCACCCCGTTGTTATCCCACCCACTTAACTTTAGTACTACTTTAGTGGAAAAGAAAACCATACCGTACCGTACCGAACCGTTCCAACCCCGTACCATGCGGTACCAGCAGTGGAAAAGCAAACCGGGCCAAGCAGGGCCAAGCGGGGCCAAGCGGGGCCGAGTAGAGCCGAGCCGGTACTTGCAGTGGAAAAGTGCCATAAGTCTCCTAAAAGTAACTGGGTGGCTCTACAGCCACTGGGATCACTTTTACAGCAAAGCAGGGGGGCAGCTGCACAGAACTGGAACAAGCTTATGGCCGCTGTCCAGACTTCTATTACACACATCCAAATAGCTAAAGGAGGTTCAAAGAGTAAAAAAAACAGCATTATTCAGCCTTAATCCAGAGATTTCCTCCACAGTATGTTTATGTTTTTAGATGTCTACAGTTCGGACAGCATAATTTAACTCACTTCCTCTGAGCCCAAGTCTTCATGGACCTGCCCCAAACTGTTATGGTAGGGTGACCAAGCATGTGTCAATGGCTTTTTTAGGTTACTCATATTTGGGGGAGTATGAGCAATGTGCACCTTCTAAAAAAAAGGAAAGGCCTACTTATTTAAGCAGGGCCCATACCAAAATGCTAAATAAAAAACTGTTGGAAAAATATAAAATGTACTAACCTTTCCTTCAACTTCCGCACCACAGAATGTGACGTCACCAAATTTTTGGAAAGATCCTGGGAAGAATAAGGATCCCAAATCTTGTGAGAAAATTCTCAAGCACAAGTAGGGGCATCTGTCAGGAGCATCTAGCGCTCCTGCTCCTCATTTCAGCATCCTGGATTTGGCTGTGGCATTCTCCTTGTCTGTCTGTCCACCTTCAAGGTCATTAAAATGGCCTTGGAAAAAAAAAAATAGCCAGTCTCTGGGTGGAGACCAAACCTGATTTAAGCCACCCAAGCCTGCAGTCTCATGCTTGTGATAGCGTTTGTAATACCTGATCAGGCTACCTGTTTGTCTGCCCTGCTCTGCTAGATTGGATTACCTCGTTGACGACCTCAGATTGGATATCAACTATTCTCCTTTTGACTTTGGATTTTGACCCTGACTATTGTGAACCTTGGTTATCTACCAATTGCAAGTACCTGTTTGCTTTACTCAGCTTTACTCAGCATGCTCTGGTGTGGTAGCCGGGCACTATAGCATTGTGTATAAGTCCTGGGAGCAACCCAGTACCTGGAAGGCCTGCTTGCCTTATGGGAAAGGGGGCTGATATAGAGGAAGAAAACAGAAGCTTTAGTGTCTGACCACCTGCGTTAACGGTAAGCATCAAAGCATCTTTGCACAAGATTTAGGATCTTTGTTGTTTCTAGGATCTTCCCAGAAGGATTGCGAAGGCACTGGAGGTACATAGTTGTTTGTGTGCAAATAAGGAAATGTAATTGAAGAGCCTAACTTTTAAAAACATTCCCTTGTCCTGAGGTTTATGTGTGTCTGTCAGACTGTCACTTGTGTCACCAGGAGTCAGCAGTATTTAGTACAAGGACTGTGATATATGAGTGCAGTGTATACAGAGAATAAGCATATGCTTTGTTTAACCACTTAAGCCCCAGAAGATTTTACCCCCTTCCTGACCAGGAGTTTTTTTGCGATCTTTTACTGCGCGAATTTAACGGACAATTGCGCGGTCGTGCGACGCTGTACCTAAACTAATTTGACGCCCTTTTTTTTCCGACAAACAGAGCTTTCTTTTGGTGGTATTTGATCACCTGTGCGATTTTTACTTTTTGCGCTATAAACAAAAAAAGAGTGTAAATTCTTTTTTTTTTTTTTTTTCACATTTTTTTATATGAAATTCCCCCCCCCCCCCCCCCAAAAAAAATTTAAAAATCAAAATTTTTTAACATTTTTGGCCAATTTGTTTTCTGCTACATATGTTTGTTAAAAAAAATAGCAAAAAGCGTATTTTGATTGGTTTGCGCAAAAGTTATTGTGTTTACTAACTAAGGGAAAGATTTCTGTCATTTTTGGTGTTTTTTTTTTAACGCGTAATGGCGGCGATCTGCAATTTTTTTTTGCGGTACTGCGACATTGCGGCTGACAGATCGGACCCTTGACTGACATTTTTGACACTTTTGGGGTTACCAGTGACATTACTGCAGTAATCAGTGCTATACATATGCAATGTTATTGCAAAATTACACTGGCAGGGAAGGGGTTAACTTTATTGGGGAAGGAGGGGTTAAGTGTGTCCCTAGGGGCGTGCTTTTTACTGTGATTGGCTGTGGCTTGAGGTGTAGGAACAGTGATCAACGGTCCTACATAGTAGAACCGTATGGTCACTGTTTCTACACAGGGGAGAATGACAGGTGGCTTGTTTACATCAGCCGCCTGACTTTCTCCCTCTGCACCGACGATCGGCGAGTGCGAGTCACACGCACTGACTTCCCTGTGAACGAGCCGCGGCGGGCGCGCGCTCGCCCGCTATTGGCTCACAAGGAAGTGACAGGCAAGTGACGTATATATACGTCACTTTGCCTGGCCGGGGCTGACCGCCGCAGTATATAGTCGTGCGGCGGTCGGCAACCGGTTAATCAATCCCATGTAATCCAATTTCACTTTCATTGGGTGCACTTTACTATACCCACCAAGTTCAGGAATCTATCCTTGGGGGCCCCATGTTCATAATCTTAATGATTAGTCACAGCACAAGCTGATTAGCAGGGTGCATACCCAGTAGTTGCCTGTCCATTGGGGGTGCAGGGGCACCGCCCCCCTATCCATGTGTCTGGGCCCCTAATCTACACACAGGGCGTAGGAGGCATGATTCCAATGTTTTTTTTTTGTTTTTTTTTTGAAGAGCACTGCACCCTGAGCCCACCCAGTTGTGTGACAATAGCGAATGAATATTCGCTATTGCCACACTGATTCTCCTCCTGGCCAATCAGGAAGCGGGTCCTGAGACCCGTTTCCCGATTGGCTGAAAGGAGAAGCCATGCTATTGCCCAAGGAGGAGGAGGAGAAAGGGAGGAGACTGAGGGAGAAGCCCGACCCACAGAGGAGACTGAGGGGGAAGCCGTCGCGTGCTGGGTGATTACGATTGAATGATACGATTGCGTTCTGGGTGATTACGGCTAGAATGTTGATTATGGTACATTGGAAATCAAAGGATCCCCCGACTTTGAAAGAATGGATTACTACAAAGGGGAATGTTTTGAGAATAGAGAAAGTTATTTTTCAACATAGGGGAATCGTGGCCAAGTTTGAAAAACTGGGAGCACCATGGCTGGATACCCCGAGGCTTGCTCTGGTGATGGGCATTGTATTGTGCCCTGCAGAGTAGATCCATATGATTTTTGTCACCGATATTCTCTATGCTCTCGGACGATACTTTTGAGCTGGTGGGTGGAGCTCCGGCGAGGTGAGACATGTGTATACATGTAAAATGGGGATATTGCTGCGCTAATATGTAAGGATAAAATCATACAAAGATAAAAAAAGTCAATAGACTGAGCGATAGCAGCCAACACCTGACCTAGAATTAGAAATGCCAGATCTGGAAAACAATATGCAATGGATATGGTGTAGCGCTAACAATGATAATTAATCCACAGTCCATACACATGTTCAGATGGAATAAGTATATATATTGAACAAAGTCCTTCCAAGAGAGTGCTCCGAAAGAAGAAAAACTGTCCACCACTTCAAACTCTAGGAAAAAGCCCCGTGTGCAGGAACCGCCACCAAGAGTATAAATGGCCCCTTCCCAAAATACGATGATCCCCACTACAGGGATCAAATCCAGCCTGTGTAATATATCCGGTGCCTAGATCAGCAGATAACCGGCTCCTAGTATTCCCTCAGCGGCTCCAACCGGAACAGATGTAGATATAAAAGAGAGGGACAACTCCCATGGTGAAGTACGTTCACAGACATGGTTGTTTCCTGGATCGATCCAAAGCTGTTAATAAATATGTTGACTACAACATCAACTGGAATATTTTTAAAATTTGGTCTGATCCTTGGGTCATAAGAGACTAAAAGTCTGTTCAATATGTTGCTAGTAGAGTTAGCAGGAACTCTTGCAAGATCTTCTGCAGACAGTTGGCTTCACCCTGAACCACACATTTAAGGTCTGGTCAGGGGGAATTGGTGCTCTCATCAAATATAGGAATTCCTATTCAGATATGCATCCTCTGAGATGTCACACAGGATCGGGCTGGCTACTTTCCCCTACACATTTTCTTGGTTTTAGAATATTTATGAAACAGCAAACAAAATGGAGCTCATAGTTACATATTATAGGAAGCCTGGATATAAATTTACAGGGACCACCTTGCTTTGCATACATTAGCTATATTGGAGGTTCTTTTATTCTTTTCTCTCATTATACTTATCATTTTGTTTGCCGTTTCATAAATATTCTAAAACCAAGAAAATGTGTAGGGGAAAGTAGCCAGCCCGATCCTGTGTGACATCTCAGAGGATGCATATCTGAATAGGAATTCCTATATTTGATGAGACGAGAGCACCAATTCCCCCTGACCAGACCATAAATGTGTGGTTCAGGGTGAAGCCAACTGTCTGCAGAAGATCTTGCAAGAGTTCCTGCTAACTCTACTAGCAACATATTGAACAGACTTTTAGTCTCTTATGACCCAAGGATCAGACCAAATTTTAAAAATATTCCAGTTGATGTTGTAGTCAACATATTTATTAACAGCTTTGGATCGATCCAGGAAACAACCATGTCTGTGACCGTACTTCACCATGGGAGTTGTCCCTCTCTTTTATATCTACATCTGTTCCGGTTGGAGCCGCTGAGGGAATACTAGGAGCCGGTTATCTGCTGATCTAGGCACCGGATATATTACACAGGCTGGATTTGATCCCTGTAGTGGGGATCATCGTATTTTGGTAAGGGGCCATTTATACTCTTGGTGGCGGTTCCTGCACACGGGGCTTTTTACTAGAGTTTGAAGTGGTGGACAGTTTTTCTTCTTTCAGAGCACTCTCTTGGAAGGACTTTGTTCAATATATATACTTATTCCATCTGAACATGTGTATGGACTGTGGATTAATTATCATGTGTATACATGTATATGATGATTTGTAACACTGGTACTGGATTTCTGTCATTGTTGTCGATGTTGGTTTAATAAAGTTCTTGTTTGGATAAAAAAAAAAAAAGCTTCCCTTTAAAATAAATGAATGTGTTCACACTGGGGCGGTGCACTTCCATTGTGGTGAAAAAAAATCCTGCTTGCAGCACCTTTGGAGCATGTTTGGGGAGCACCAAAAAAATGCACCTTTCCATTGAATATAATAGAAAACACAGTAAAACCACTGCAAAAACACAGTAAAAACATGGCAGAACACCCCCGAGATGCGTTTTTGGTGTGATCTTTGAGTCAAATGTCCTTTAAAAAGAAATGTATATGCATTTTTGTCACGTTTTTGCTGGGGATAAGTGTGAAAGTGCCCTAAGGCTAAAGCTTACCTGGCCTGGGACATCGCATATGGTGTCTTAATACTGTCCATTTTTGGGCTACCACTGAACCTACATAGTAAAAAGTGTCCTTTTGTTACGGTTTAGGGTTGCTGGAGTATCCCATGGCCCCTACGCCTTATCCCAGTTATTCAGCAATACATTTTAAAGAAAAGTAACCCCTAGACTGTGTATTGAGCCCCAGGAGTGACTGTTACTGTGAGCTTGGCTGCTGCCTCACTAAACTGGAAAAGGAACCTGGGGCAATTCAATGGGCCCTTTCAGGGGTGGGCGCTACCAGTGCTTTAAGTGGCCCAAAAGAGGTGCCAGTACTCTATTATAGCCTATAAATTTTTTCGCCCCCCCACCCCACATCAGGGTCCCCACAGAGCACCCCCCCGGCCTTGGCTGGGACCTTAGAGTAGGGGGACTCACTGGTGATGACTGGTCTGGCTCTGGAGTGGGAAATATTCTTGGGGTGGGCAATTAAGGGAGCAGATGTCCAAAATGAGCGTACTGGTACGCTAAGGCGCACGGAGAGGTGGCGGTATGCTCAAGAGCCATATTTGGAAGTGGCAGTACTGAGTACCAGTGCATACCGGCCCACTTAAAGCACTGGGTGCTACAATTAAAACATAGGGGAATGTTTTAAGGACCTGTGCCAACAGGCTTTCAGGTTCAGTCAATGGCATCAGTTTGACTTTAGTATGAGATTGATATTTATGAGATCATCCAGAATTTACGGACAGGCAGTTGACATCCTTCTGAACTGCATTTGGCTTGCTTCATGCATGATTTGCATTCTTGTAGACTTGTATTGGAATACAAAAGTTGCTTGAAGCAAGCACCAGGCCGTTGACACAGGTCTTGAAGCTGTTCTCTTGGCACCAATTGGACTTCTAACAAGTCTTTCTCTCTTTATCTCCATTATATCGGGGATGAAGGAATCAGTGGTTTCTAAAAGGAAGACTTTATTTGTACTTTCAGTTCAATACACAGGAAACGACAAATACATTGTATATCTAGCAAGATCAACAGATATTTCCCATACTTGAATAACATTTTCTGAGCCGGATAAAAGAAAACTAATACAACCACCACATTTGAAGATTGGTAAGCTGTTATATATCATTTGTTTTTGTTTTTTTGGGTTTAGATATGCTTTATTGCCAATATTCTAAAATACAATAACCAAAGTTCAAAAATGTGTTAATAATTATTTTTTTGGACATAAAAAACAAAAAATACAGTATATACAGTATCTCACAAAAGAGAGTACATCCCTCGAATTTCTGTAAATATTTTATTATATCTTTTCTTGTGACAACACTAAAGAAATTACATTTTGCTACAATGTAAAGTAGTGAGTGTACAGCTTGTATAACAGTGTAAATTTGCTGTCCCCTCAAAATAACTCAACACGCAGCCATTAATGTCTAAACCGCTGGCAACAAAAGTGAGTACACCCCTAAGTGAAAATGTCCAAACTGGACCCAAAGTGTAAAAATTTTGTGTGGCCACCATTTTTTCCAGCACTGCCTTAACCCTCTTGGGCATGGAGTTCATCAGAGCTTCACAGGTTGCCACTGGAGTCCTCTTCTACTCCTCCATGATGACATCACGGAGCTGGTGGATGTTAGAGACCTTGCGCTCCTCCACCTTCCATTTGAGGATGCCCCACAGATGCTCAATAGGGTTTAGGTCTGGAGACATGCTTGGTCAGTCCATCACCTTTACCCTCAGCTTCTTTAGCAAGGCAGTGGTCATCTTGGAGGTGTGTATGGAGTCGTTATCATGTTGGAATACTGCCCTGCAGCCCAGTCTGCAAAGGGAGTCGATCATGCTCTGCTTCAGTATGTCACAGTACATATTGGCATTCATGGTTCCCTCTATGAACTGTAGCTCCCCAGTATTGGCAGCACTAATGCAGCCCCAGACCATAACACTCCCACCATGCTTGACTGTAGGCAAGACACACTTGTCTTTGTTCTCCTCACCTGGTTGCCACCACACACGCTTGACACCATCTGAACCAAATAAGTTTACCTTGGTCTTATCAGACCACGTGACATGCTTCCAGTAATCCATGTCCTTAGTCTGCTTGTCTTCAGCAAACTGTTTTCAGGCTTTTTTTGTGCATCAACCTTAGAAGGATGATTTCCTTCTAGGACAACAGCCATGCAGACCAGTTTGATGCAGTGTGCGGCGTATGGTCTGAGCACTAACATGCTGACCCCCCACCCCTTCAACCTCTGCAGCAATGCTGGCAGCACTCATACGTCTATTTCCTCTGGATATGATGCTGGGCACATGCACTCATCTTCTTTGGTCGACCATGGCAAGGCCTGTTCTGATTTGAACCTGTCCTGTTAAACCACTGTATAGCCTTGGCCATTGTGCTGCAGCTCAGTTTCAGGGTCTTGGCAATCTCCTTATAGCTTGGGCTATTTTTATGTAGGGCAACAATTCTTTTTTTCAGATCCTCAGAGAGTTCTTTGCCATGAGGTGCCATGTTGAACTTTCAGTGACCAGTATGAGAGAATGAGAGCAATGACACCAAATTTAACACATCTGCTCCCCATTCACACCTGAGACCTTGTAACACTAATGAGTCACATGGCACTGGGGAGGGAAAATGGCTAATTGGGCCCAATTTGGGCATTTGCATTTAGGGGTGTACTCACTTTTGTTGTCAGTGGTTTAGACATTAATGGCTGTGTTGAGTTATTTTCAGGGGGCAGCAAATTTACACTGTTATACAAGCTGTACACTCACTACTTTGTAACAAAGTGTCATTGTCACATGAAAAGATATAATAAAATAGTTACAAAAATGTGAGGGGTGTACTCACTTTTGTGAGTTACTGTAGATATTCCTCTCATACATTGGGCCTGATGCATGAGAAGGTGGTTTCAAAGTATTTGTTGAATATGTGAATTTCCACATTCCCATATAAGGGACTGGGTGGGTCTCATGCAGGTAATAGCAAGGTGGCAGCACACTGGCTTAGTGGTTAGAATGTTTGCCTTTCAGTACTGGGATCCTCAGTTTGAGTCTTGGTCAGGTCACTTTTTGTATATAGTTTGCACATTCTTCCTGTGTTTGCATGGGGGTACTCCAGTTTTTTCCTAAACTCCAAAGACATGCTGATAGGTTAGTTTGCTCCCGTCTAATTGGGCTTTAGCATAATATTCTACGAAGAGCACCAAAGATATCTGCTTCAATAGCAGATACAGTACTTTGAGTCCCCATGGAGTAAAGCTCTATAGCGATATAAAAAATGATAATAACCTTTACAGACAGAGTAATAGGTAGCAGCTCTGCCTTTAAAGAGCTGTTACTATCCAAAAGGCATAGTCCACCTTTCGGGAAAAAAATAATAAATACACCCACGTTGATAAAAGAAAAATAAATAATTTATTACTTTTTTGATTTGGAGCCTGTTGAGCAAAATTATGGGGGGCCTCAAGTGCGGGCCGTGAAACCTGCAGAGGGCTGCACAATAGAAGAACATTTTTGTACCTCAGCGCACAAAACTTTGCTCCTACTACATTTTTTGTATCGCAGTACACATTAAAGGTGGAGTACAATAGCCCCCAGCATTGTTTGAGGGTGGGGGACGAGGGAATGTTATCATGTTTTATGTTTCACTCCAAATATGGGTGTAACATGAAAAATGATCACAAAGGTGGAAATAACCTTTAGGATTATTCTAAGAAGCAGTCTATTGCAAGGTCTATCACATCAGCCATGCTGCTGGACAAAGTTCCTATTGCCCTGAGAAACTAGATCTATCTTCAAAGCAGGATGGGAAAAGACTATATTGCCCTGAGAGATGCTAGATCTATGGTAAGAGCAGGTTCGGTCTGCTGGGACAAGTCCCCTATTGCCTTGGGAGAAGCTAGATTTATGTTTGGAGCAGGTTGGGTCTGTTGGGTATAGACTCTATTGCCCTGATAGAAATTATATCTATGTTCAGAACAGGTTGGGTCTGTGGATAAAAGTCTCTATTGCCTTGGGAGAAGCTAGACCCTATGTTTAGAGCAGGTTGGGTCTGTTAGGTAAAGAATCCAGCTCTAAGAAAAATTTGATCTATGTACAGAGCAGGTTGGGTCTACCGGGGCAAGTTCCAATTGCCTCGGGAGATGCTAGATCTACATTCAGAGCAGGTTGGGTCTGCTAGGTAAAGGCTCTATTGCCTCGGGAGATGCTAGATCTACATTCGGAGCAGGTTGGGTCTGCTAAGTAAAGGCTCTATTGCCTCGGGAGATGCTAGATCTACTTTCGGAGCAGGTTGGGTCTGCTAGGTAAAGGCTCTATTGCCTTGGGAGAAGCTAGCTCTATGTTCAGAGCAGGTTGGGTCAGCTTGGTCACTAACACATCAAGCTGCTTGCCACTTCCCAAAGATGTGGCCTACAATGTTCTACCAATAATCATCATCAATTATCTGTAACTCTACTAAATTATATGCATATACTTCTATTTCCCAGAACCTTCTCTCCACTAGATGCATGCACCATGATGTCTATAAGACAAAACATTTTCGCTCACTTCTGGCCAACTGGTCTTCCCTTTTTCTTGGTATTTATTGATTGTATTTGGATGTGAAAAGTATTCAGGGGCAGACTGGCAACTTTAAGCCCAGGGGGCAAGTACAAACCAGAGGCCCATGGTGCAGCGACTTGGCCCCCCTCCCACTCTCCCTCTTCCCATCCTCCTCCTGACCCCCATTTCAGACTGAAGCCCTGCTCCAGGTACTCTCTGCTCACCAGCTGAATCTGGGTTCCCAATCTGGCCTGCAGGGGGCGACTGGGGGGGGGGGGGAACTGGGACAGCTCAGTTGGAGCTGGCCAGGGGAGGAGAGTCTCAAGTGGGGCATGGAACCGGCCTCTGCTCAGACACAATTTTCACCATCCAAGCTTTCCTTGTCTTTATCCTGCACTCAGTAGGTCACTGGCAGAGACTTTTTACTTCTCTTCACCAGGAATCCTTTAGGCATGTCTGTGGCAGAAGCGGTGCAGCCTTTTTACAGGACATCAGAGTGGCCCAGGGGGCAATTGCCCCCCTGCCCCCTGGCCCAGTCCTCCCCTGAAAGTATTTTGTGTATTGTGTATTTTATGTAAAAGTAAGTCTTTTAAGTTTCCCCTGTTCAAGGAAGGGTTAAAAATCAAACTTTTGTTAAAGTGGTGCAAGGACACCACCAAAAGATGAACAAGAATGGAGCAGGTCACCTGAATGTAAAAGGAGTACAGAATTGCAGATGGTCTCTTTTATATGGAGATCTGGGAGCTTACAAAATCTATACTTTCTCTTCAGTAGGAGCTTCATTTTCAAACTTCTGTTGGTGTCCTGGTGTCTTTTCTTTGTGGTGGTGCAGAACACTAGTACACTGCCTATGTCATTCAGTTTTTAACTGACACTCATTCAAAGATGGTTTAAAATGCTTTCTAACAGGAGTACTGGGTGATGCTCTTCCTGCCGAAGATCCCTGAAGTGCATCCCACCAATGTTTTTTTTGCATATAGTTGAATGCAAACACTTCTGATATACAGGGGCGTAACTACAGGGGTTGCAGGGGTTGCAATCGCCCCATGCTCCAGGGGGCCCGGTAGCAAACCAGTGGGTGAACTTCCAGGATCGCAAAGGTCACACTTGCGACCGGACCCTGGCATTGCACCACTGTGGGGAAGCCCCAAGATTGCAGGAAGTGGGCCCACTGCAGAACTTGTGAAAGAATCCTGCTGCGGGACCGTAATAAAAGGCCATGCAACGAGTGTAAAGAGCCCCAGGATTAGTGGGAAGAGCCCTGGGCTTGAAGGTAAGGGCCCCGGCCAGGGGTCTGGGGGGCCCTTCATGGTTTCTTGCATCAGGGCCCTGAAGGTTCTAGTTACGCCTCTGCTGATATACATGTGCATGAGATTTGCAGAAATAGTACAAACCATGAGAAACAAAAGAAGTGACCTCCCAAGACAGCTTTTTCTCATAAAACACCAGGCCCACTATATTTTACAAACATAAAGTATTTCTAGAGGTTCCGTGTATGTTCAGAACAATGGCTTGGTTCAATAGTTACTACACCCCTTGTTTTATAATTTAGCAGTCTCCAGTTAATCACATCACCTGTCACTTTATTTGTAATAAACCTCTCTATGTCATTTGACATTAACACTGTACTCCACATGTTGACATCAGTTATTTGAGCTACTGCTAAATTTTCTTCGCCAACAAAACTCCTCCCAATAACTACACCCATCGGTACAAAATCTGTCAACCCTTTCTGTACATCTTCACATTGATACAGTTCTCCGTTGAGCCAGAACAGTAGTCTTCCAGTATTTGAGTCAAATGCCACACATATACTCCTCCACTTGTTAGCATCAGTGTTCGGGAAGTGAAAGCTCATTTGTAGATCTTCATAAAAGATCAGTAAGTCGGCTCCAGTGAAGGTGCTTGGGTTGGCATCAAGCAGCATGGCAAATTTGTTCATGTTGACCATATCAAAGAGTTTGAACATTAGCATGTTCTCTGTGAGATTTGTACATGTTTTCAGGCACAGAGTGAATGCAGTGAAGGTCTCTAATGTTTTGGGTGATATTTCTACTGGTCCACTATCTTTCTGGTAGAAGGAGAAGGCTTTTCCTTCCATATCTGTGTAAGAAAAAGATGACAACTAGTAAACAGGTAAAGGGAACGATTTAGAAAGTTAAATCAAATGATTTGGCGTCCACTTACAACTTACTGTCCAAGATTTTCAGGGTCAGGGGCGGACTGACCATTCGGGGATTAGGGCACTGCCCGAGGGCCCAGGGTCAGTAGGGAGCCCCATGAGCGGCTACACACTACAGAAAGAAGCCAGGAACTTCCATGCAGGCTATGCTGTGGTAGATATTTAAATTCCCACTCTATGTGGCTGAGCTGCAATTTGTAGGTGGGGCTTTGTGTGGCTTGAGTGTGGACACAGGGGGCCCCATGATCTCTGATTGCCCGGGGGCCCCATGAGTTGTCAGTCCACCCCTGCATAGGGTGACATAAATATTTGGATAACCACTGGTGCTTGAAGTAAACCTGTGCTTTGCCCATGCAGGGGAAGACACAGGTTCAAAAAAAGCATAATTAAACCCTTTTATTTTAAATCAAATGTGGATTGACAAAATAATTAATGCTGGAATGTTGGATGAGCTGTAAAAAGTCTTCTTTTCCATTTTGTTTTCACTACCCTCAAATCTCCAAGGTTGCATCCTTGAACTTTCAGGCTGCGGCTGGAGCAATTCACATATGTTTACATGCATTGCCTCCCTCAGACCCCATTATCATGAGGGCTTGCTCTCACATAATGCAATTTGCATATGTGCTGCATGGATGGCAGTCTATATCCCTGCCGCCCAACTGCAGACGCTAATCTGTGTAGTGAGTTTTAACATTCTCTTGGAGCATGTCCCCAGTCTCCAGCAACTCCTACAGCATGTTCAAAGTCTTTGACTGTCTCCAGCTTATCTATAGTCCTTGACCGTTTCTAAGGTCATGTCTGCAATTTCTGAACATCTCTTGTATGATGTTTACAGTCCCTGACCATCTCTAATGTTATGTCTGCAGTCCCCAACCATCTCTTGTATCCTTGTATGTCTTGTAACACGCTTGCAGTTTTTGACCATCTCTTGTATCATGTCTGCAGTCTCTGACCATATCTTGTATCATGTCTGCAGTCTGTTACGATCACTAGTATCATGTCTGCAGTCTCTGACCATCTCTTGTATCATGTCCGCAGTCTCCAACCATCTCTTGTATCATGTCCACAGTTTCCGACCATCTCCTGTACCGTGTCTGCAATCCCTGACGATCTCTAGTATAATGTCTCCATTCTCTGATTATCCTTTAAATTATGTCAGCAGCAGTCTTTGGCCATCTCTTGTATCATGTCTTGTATCATCTTTCGTACCATGTTTTGTATCGGGGCCCCGTAAGAAGTAATGTAGTGACGAAACGCGTATGGCGAAGCGGCTTGATCACGTCATCGCGTCACCTGGAAGTGGAAGCAGACACCATTTTCCTTGCCCAGGATTGTTTGTTTGAAAGATGCACAATAATCTTTCCTACAATGTGAGTAGTATTCATTTTTAATAAAAGATCCATCTGAAGGTTTTACACTATCTAGGGTTTTTTATTCATATGCATTGTACCTTTGGAGTCGGTGGCATCTCTCCTGAGTCGTATGCTGAGGTATCCTTCGTGTGATTGGTCGTTATCGGCTGGAGCGTTGACACAGGGAAAAATTCCCCAAAAGCCTGTTTGACCTGCCTGGTCTCAGGGGGTCCTTGTGCTCTGATAAGAGGACATCTTATCTGGGTGTTGGTGTTTGTCCTTTATGGCGGGGGAAGGAATATTTATATATCTTCACTTGGCTTCTTGGATTACTAATTTCTCAACCTCAATTATAGGGGACTTTTCTTCTCTTTGGACAATTTGCACTATGAATTTACCTTTTTTATTAATATTTATTATTATGAATTTTCACTGAATATGTTTGATAGCGCAACACATTGCATTTATATTATTTTTTTGGTAAAAAAAATCTCTGTTGTGTTTGCTGCTTTTTTGTGAGGTGTAAGACAAGCGCAATTGTTTTCTGGTTTGTTTTGCACATGTAATTTCAAATGACTCCAGATTGTATGTCAATGTGATGTGACTGTTAAGCCATTCCCTGAGTACCATCAATAAAGTGCAGCAACTCAATTCATGTGTGGGCATTCCTTTCTTGGGATATGAAGGTCAATGGCCGGGAATGTTGTGTGGCCTATTTCAAGGAGTGGGGCATAATATGGCAGAGGTTTCGGCCTCAGCAGGAGGGACAGTTTCTAGCAGGATGGGGGGGGACAAGGACTTGTGCTCTTGGTGCCAATTCTAGCCAATCACAAAGCCTCTCTTACAAGGTGACCGTACTGTCCAAACAGACTGGGTCTAAGGTTGAAACAGAACAACTTTCAAATTAGATATGCTAAACTGTGATGGAAGCTGTACCACTGTTGCTTTGGACACATGTTATGTATGCCAGGTATGACAATAATGGAAATGGAAAAAAAACTATAAATACAAGGACATTTTTATGTAACGTTAAACTTTACCTAAAAACTATCTGCACATACTCACCTTCTCCACTGCTGCTCCATTTGGTGTTGGGAGGCAGGAGGAATATGTGGGGCTATTGGGCAGGGGGCATGGGCGTCCGCAAGGGGGGGCAAGGGGGTTAAAATCCCCCCCCGGAAATTTCCTGGCCTGCTCTAAGAGGGGAATCTATGGGGACCCTGCTCTAAAGGGGGATCTATGGGGGACCCTGGCCTGCTCTAAAGGGGGACCTATGGGGACCCTGGCCTGGACTGCTATAAAGAGGGATCTATGGGGGACCCTGGCCGGCTCTAAAGGGGGATCTATGGGAGACCCTGGCCTGCTCTAAAGGGGGATCTATGGGGAGCCTGGCCTGGCCTGCTCTAAAGGGGGAATCTATGGAGACCCTGGTCTGGCTTGCCCTAAAGGAGATCTATGGGGATCCTGGCCTGCTCTAAAGGGGGTCATATTGGCTATATATATATATATATATATTCTCTGCAGGGAGAGCCTGGAGTACCTGGTGGTGCAGAAAAACCTGGTAGCACAGGGAATATAGGTGAAAAGGTAAGACTAAAGCGGGATCTATGGGGACCCTGCCCTAAAAGGGATCGATGGGGGAATGGGGGACCCTGGCCTGCTCTGAAGGGGGATCTATGGGGGTGAAAAGGGGTGAAGCACGGGTGACCTTAAAGTGATGCCCCCCCTGAAAAAAGTTCCATGGACGCCCATGGCAGGGGATATGGGACTCCCTCTCCATCAAATGTGACAGTGCTAATGTTTGCTGCTCAGGCACCTAAAGCAGACACATCAGTGTTGATATACCAAGAACTAGAGAGTGCAAAATCTGGTGCAGCTTTGCATAGAAACCAATCAGCTTCCAGTTTTTTTTGTCAAAGCTTATTTGAACAAGCTGAAGTTAGAAGCTGATTAGCTACCATGCACAGCTGTACCAGTTTTAGTAAATCAACCCCATTGGGTGGAAAGATAGACCTCAGCCCTATGTAGACTCTATGTTTTGACTTGGAGCTTACACAGAACTTACTTTCTTCCCTCCCATAGGCTGAACAGAGTAGTGGATGAGCAGTTCGATTGAGGGTGGTAGTTAAGTGAACCTTCTGCATTGTTCTGCATGACAAAACCACAGGTTCACTTTGAGGGTCAACCCTTTCGTAATGCAAGGTAAGAGTCTTGCCAGTAAACATCAGATTCTGCAGTGGCAGCACTGTATACAAAAATATTAATTTTGTTAGGTTTATTTTACACAATAAATACAACATATAAAGAGTGGTTCGTTGTTTAAAAAAAAAAGGGATGGCTGTATGTACTGTTCTTCTATTAAAACGGTCAGATCTTTCAGAGTTGGTTGTATGTATGTTTGGCAAAATCTAACAAAGATAATGCCAACATTCAAAAGAATAAGGAAGTTTTGTTGTGGAATGGATAATAAAAGCAACCGGAAGAGAAGAAAAGAAAAAGTGCACCAGCCGGGAGACTGAAGTCCAAAAGTATTGCATTAAAATTGAAATCTGAGAGTTGCCTGCCCAGTACAAAATGCTGCACATTACCAACTTTACACAATCTTCTGGAAGTCAAATGACCATCTGTAAACATCTTTGTAGAATAGATGTCTCCCGAAGAAGAATAAGGAGAGACATCTGCCAGTTACCATATTGCTGGCACCCAACGCTGTTTCTTGTGTGACTTGGCCAATGGACAGAAGTAGCTCTTATTGAGAAAAGGCCTGGTCATAAAGAGATCTTCCAACAAGCACTTGCCTTTAGGGTGGCTATAAATATGGATAGTGACATTTAGAGTCCATTCACACTGCCACGACTTGTGAGGCGACTTGTGTGCCCTCAAGTTGCCCCAAGTCGCTTGACATAACAAAAGCAATGTTAATCAATGAGTGCCGTCTTAATTGGCACTACTGAAGTCGCTCCGACTTCTGAAAAGGGTCCTGTACTACTTTGAGGCGACTTGTATCCGACTTGTCCCATAGACTTCAATGGGAGTCACCTCCTTTTCTTATTTGAAACGACTTGTGATCCAACTTGTGATCCGACTTTCCATTAAAATGGTCCTGAACAAGAAAAAAAGAGCATTTTTCTTAGAATTTTTAGTAGCACAGGGTAGTGGCTTCTCTCCACCTGGGCGTTTTTGTTGCAGGCATTTATCGGGCATTTTTGGAGGCAGGAATGACTATTTTTGGATTTAGTGTCTGGGGCCCGGGGGTCTAAAAAGTGTACCTGTGAAGTTTCATCTCTGTAGCATGTCCAGAACCAGAAAAAAAAGATCATTTTTCTTACAATTATTAATAGAGCAGGGTGGTGGCTCCTCTCCACCTGGGCTTTTTTTGGTTGCAGGCATTTATCGGGCATTTTTTGGGCGTCTTTGGAGGCAGGCATGCTGAAGTCGCGCTAAAAGTCACGCTAACAAGTCACGCTAACAAGTCACCCCTTATGAGGTGACTTAGAGGTCGCGGCAGTGTGAACCGGCTCTTATAGCTACTTTAATCTATGCAGCAAAAACGCTATATTTAAATCTAGAATTTTAAATATTTCTTCACCAAATAAACTATATACTTATAAAAAACCGACATTTCCAGCATGGAACAAAATAAAAATAAAATTGGAACAAAAACAAAAAAATCGAATTTCCTACATTATATGTATAAAAATCTCCCAAACAGTTTTAGGCTTGGTTCGCATATATGCCAATTGGATCCATTTTGAACCTCATTTCATTCGCACGACATGAGAAATACCAGATTTCAATTGAAGCTGCTCATATATATGCGGTGCATCACAGTGCGAATTTAAAAAGAGTCCTGTGCGTTTCCTGAGCACTGCAGTGCAGTTCAGGTGCAAATTCCAGGCTCACTAATGCCTCGTTTCCACTGAGTGGTACGGTACGGTTCGGTTCAGTACGGTACGGTTCGGAACGGTACACCTTGCGTTTCCACTGCCAACAGTACCCTTTCATGATAGGCGTGGTGTAGCAAGAAAGCTGTGATCGACGATTCTCTGTCAACCAATCAAGTTCTGCAGAGTGTAGCTCCACCCTGTTGGTACGGTACTAATGTGCTTGGTACCCCAACGAAAGGGTACCAAAAAAGTGGTACGGTGCGGTTCGGAATTAGGGTACCATTCATAATGGAAACGGCATAAATAGCGTACCGTACCGAACCGAACCAGAAAGCTCAGGGGAAACGAGCCATAAGTTCTATGGGAATGCTTCTGAATCGCACGTGTGTTCAGTTTTTGTTCTGTTCAGGATTCAGTTCAGGATTTCAGCACAGATTTCTCTCCTACTACAATAGTTCACACCCTTTATCTACTATGTATTGGCCAGCATTGAAATCTCAGCTGTGACAAAAATCCGGACCTGAGCCTTGCAAATTTGCATCAAAAATGCATCTGAACCGCTGAACAAATGCTTTTTTTATTCACGGTGAAAACGGGCAAACAATTCGCACCGGAACCGAGTCCTACACTTTTAGAAATGAAATTCACCACCACCTTCAATAATTACCCTAAAAGATAGGATCGCTATACAGTGGTCTATCTACTTCTCCTTCATGGCAGCTTGTTTACTGTTCTTCCAGTTTGGAGCTGTTATTCCGAAGCTTAGAGCACTGTCACTAGAGGGAGGCACTATTCTTTTCTAAGATATCAGCTACCATTCCTCAAAAATCAATTACCAGAAGGAGTGGACAAGATGCTCATTCAAGCAGGGTTAATCAGGGGTTCGAGAACTGGAGTCAACAGGCAGACAAGTCCCAAGTCCTTGGTGAATACCAGCTGGCTTTTAGACTCTGTGCCCTGAGGATACAATGTCACCAACCCTCATGTGGGATCATCCTCATACTTTGGTGAGCCTTGGTCCAACTTCTCACTCCCATCTATTTCAGTTTGATCCAGATCCAGTTCCTAGGTCTTTTTGCTTCCAGTGTATTCCAGCGTGGTACATATGCCACAGATCCAGCTCCCAGGTCAACCTTGTCCCATGGTTCTTTGTTATACCAGAAACCAGCTCTTGGCCTACACTTCTCGGATAAGCATACACATAGCTCCCAATTGTCCCTGACCTTGAGGGACTGTCCCTTATTTGGAACAAAGTTCCTCTGTCCCTCCTTCCTCCTCATTTAGTCCTCCTTTTGGTCTGATCCATATAGTTGTATATAAAAATGCACTATTTATCTATCTATCTATTTATCTATCTATCTATCAAAACGTTTTACGATGCTAAATCTTTCACCCAGTTTTTAAATTGCTGTCTTTGTAAATTTCAAAAGCCAATATAAAGGAATAGTAGTGGTAAATAAATAAAAAAAAAAAAAACAAAAAAAAAACACTTGTGGGCTTGTGTTTTTTTTGTATAATTCTCCATTAACCACTTGCCGACTGCCGCACGACTATTTACGTCGGCAGTCAGCCCCTCACAGGCAGAGCGACGTAGGGCTACGTCACTAGCCTGTGAGGGTTTTGGGAGCGAGCGCGCGCCGCCGGAGGCGTGCTCCCACGCGGTCACGGACCCCCTGCGCGCGTGCCCGGCGGACCCGATGTCCCCCGGGCACTCGCGATCGTCCGTGACAGCGGGAGAAAGGCAGGCGGCTAATGTAAACAAAGCCGCCTGTCAGTTCTCCCTGTGTAAGAATGATGATCAAACGGTTCTACTATGTAGGACCGTTGATCATTGTTCTTACACATCAAGCCACAGCCAATCACAGTTAAAAGCACGCCCCTAGGACACACTTAACCCCTCCCTCTCCAATACAGTTAACTCCTTCACTGCCAGTGTCATTTTTACAGTAACAGTGCATATGTATAGCACTGATTACTGTAGTAATGTCACTGGTAACCCCAAAAGTGTCAAGAATGTCAGTCAAGGGTCCGATCTGTCCGCCCCAATTTCGCAGTCCCACAAAAAAAAATCGCAGATCGCCGCCATTACGCGCTAAAAAAAATAAAACAACAAAAATGACAAAAATCTTTCCCTTAGTTAGTAAACGCAATAACTTTTGCGCAAACCAATCAAAATACGCTTTTTGCGATTTTTTTTTACCAAACATATGGTAAAAAAAAAAAATTGGCCTAAAATGTTAAAAAATTTAGATTTTTACATTTTTTGGGGGGAATTTCATATAAAAAAATGTGAAAAATATTGTTATTTTTGCAAAATTGACGCTCTTTTTTTGTTTATAGCGCATGATCAAAAAATCGCACAGGTGATCAAATACCACCAAAAGAAAGCTCTGTTTGTGGGAAAAAAAGGACGCCAAATTCGTTTAGGTACAGCGTCGCACGACCGCTCAATTGTCCGCTAAATTCACGCAGTGCCGAATCGCAAAATAGGCCCTGGTCAGGAAGGGGGTAAAATCTTCCGGGGCTTAAGTGGTTAAGGGTGCATGGCAGGGGTGTGTCCTATGCCTACATACTTTTCCTAATAGCTGTCCATCGTTGCCGTCTCAGAAACTTGGGAGGTATGCAAACATCTCTCATTGGCTATTCTAAATAGTGTAGCTGGAGCGTCTACACCAGTGCTGTCACCACTAGGGATGAACTTGAGTTCAGCTTGGGTTCAGGTGGAACCCATGTTTTTCCAAACACAAAAAAAGCTGTCAGTGCTGGGCCAGTCAGCTGCAGCCATGGTATTCCTCGCTCCCCAGCTGCATGTACACAAAGGGGCAGGAATGCTTGTGACACCATTGACCTAATATGGAAGAAAATGGAAGAACAACTTATGAGAATCACAAGAAGTCTCCACCCTGCGCCAATGATGTATGAAGATAATCCATAAACAATGAGCTGCCACCTGACAAATAATGACAATAAAGATAAAAAGGGTGAATTGGATCAATGGACCCAGACCACCAGGCGGCGCTGATAAATCATATATACATGGTAAATCTGAATGTGAACTATATTCCAAGGACACCCATGATGTTAACCACTTAAGCCCCGGAAGATTTTACCCCCATTCCGACCAGGGCCTATTTTGCGATTCGGCACTGCGTGAATTTAATGGACAATTGCGTGGTCATGCGACGCTGTACCTAAACGAATTTGGCGTCCTTTTTTTCCCACAAACAGAGCTTTCCTTTGGTGGTATTTGATCACCTGTGCGATTTTTTGATCATGCGCTATAAACAAAAAAAAGAGCGTCAATTTTGCAAAAATAACAATATTTTTCACATTTTTTTATATGAAATTCCCCCCCCCCCCCAAAAAAAAATGTAAAAATCAAAATTTTTTAACATTTTCGGCCAATTTGTTTTATGCTACATATGTTTGGTAAAAAAAATCGCAAAAAGCGTATTTTGATTGGTCTGCGCAAAAGTTATCGCGTTTACTAACTAAGGGAAAGATTTTTGTAATTTTTGTTGTTTTTTTTTTTTTTTAACGCGTAATGGCGGCGATCTGCGATTTTTTTTGCGGTACTGCGACATTGCGGCGGACAGATCGGACCCTTGACTGACATTTTTGACACTTTTGGGGTTACCAGTGACATTACTACAGTAATCAGTGCTATACATATGCACAGTTACTGTAAAATTACACTGGCAGTGAAGGGGTTAACTTTTTGAGAAGGAGGGGCTATGTGTGTCCCTAGGGGCGTGATTATAACGGTGATTGGCTGTGGCTTGAGATGTATGAACAGTGATCAACGGTTCCACATAGTAGAACCGTATGATCATCATTCATACACCGGGGAGAATGACAGGCGGCTTGTTTACATTAGCCGCCTGCCTTTCTGCCTCTCTACCGTCGATTGCGAGTGACCTGCAGACGATCGGGTCCGCCGGTCACACGCACGGGGGGTTCCGTGTGATTCTTATCACAACTCTCCACCCAGAAACATCCGAAGCCAGTTCCAATTATAGGACATGCAACATATGTAAAGAGGGGAAGGAGCCACTCATAGTGTAGTACGATGGGGTAATAAAGTTACATAGTTACATAGTAGGCGAGGTTGAATAAAGACAATAGTCCATCCAGTTCAACCTGTGTAGGTGTGTGTGACTGTAATCATCTAACATAGCCCTCAATCTCCTGATCCTTGAGATGTAAGTCTAAGAGTCTTTTGAAAGACTTTTGAAAGTTATCATCGTACTTACACTATGAGTGGCTCCCTCCCCTCTTTACATATTTTGCATGTCCTATAATTGGAACTGGCCTCGGATGTTTCTGGGTGGAGAGTTGTGATATGAATCCTGGTTATCCCCCTTCCTGGAGTGAAGAGGAATGGTGTGGAGAGAATTGCTTATTCCAGGATCACTGCTTTTATCTGCCTAAGAAGATCAAGTCTGGGTTGGTCATTGAGGTCTTGGTTGCATCCAAAGGATATGATGTGCCAAAGGATATGATGTGCCAAAGGATATGATGTGCCAAAGGATATGATGTGCCAAAGGATATGATGTGCCAAAGGATATGATGTGCCAAAGGATATGATGTGCCTTTTACCCATTGATTTCTGGTGAGTGCGGTACCATTGGGAGAGGCTGCACGTGGTGTGGTGAAGGACTATTTATACCATTTATATGATTTCCCTCACATGGTGCACTTCAGGATCATCCCCTATTAATTGGACTTGTTTATAGAGCATTTACAGAGCATTTATAGACACATTTATTGTTTTTTTTATAATTTATCCCAATACTGCATATTTTATTTATTGTGTATTTTATTTTATTTAATTCTGGATTTAATATCATGGGTGTCCTTGGAATATAGTTCACATTCAGATTTACCATGTATATATGATTTATCAGCGCCGCCTGGTGGTCTAGGTCCAATTCACCCTTTTTATCTTTATTGACCTAATATGGCCTAAAGCCCCGTACACACGTACCGATTGTCGGCCGAACGATCGGCCGTCTTTTGTCCAGTGTTGTTGTGTTGGTTGAAATGTGCTCCTAGACTGCACACAAATTTTGTCGGCCAACAACAACCAACTGCAGAAGTGATGTCATGTGCTGGTTTACTTTCCGTGTGTTTTTTCTTCTCTGAGCATGCCCAGTCTTTGTCGGCCGAAATCTGTACTGACTGACGAACAATCGGCCGTTCTTTGTTGGCCAACAAAAATTTTATAGCATGCACACCAGATTTTTTTTGGCCGAAAAGTCGCAGTCGGTTGTCGGAAGCATCATACTAACAAGCCGACAATCGGCCGATCAGACGTTGGCCGAATATTTACGGCCGACAATCGCTACGTGTGTACGGGGCTTACGTTGTAGCCATATTATGTCAATGATGTCATGAGCATCCCTGCCCCTTTTTATGTGTGTAATTGTCTCTCTTGTACAAGCAGTTGTTGAAACACACATTATGCAGGCATTGTTCACTGCTGTACCACCAGAAAACCTGTGCCAAGAAAGGCAATGCAGCTATTGCTGGAGTAAATGTATGGAAGACGGGAAGGCTGTAGGAGATCAGCAGTTCAAAGGATTAAAAAAAGATGAAAATCAATACTTTATTAAAAATAAATGTTTATCATGCATAGTGATTGAGCACACTGAATGTCATCCAATAAGGGGTTTACATCTATCTTTAGGACTGTAGAAGTCAACTTGATGAATCAAGAACTGGTGTGGTTTTATGTGTGTAAAAAAATAGGCATTCGTGGATTATAGTAAACTACTGTTGGAGGCAAATTATTTTCCATATAGATATTATTTTTATTTTTTATGATAATATTCCTCCCAACTCACCTATTTGACCCAGAATGCCTGGGATTGTAGCCAAGAGAACCAAACTGCCAATGGTCTTCATCTCCTAGAAACAGAAGAAATACTTTAACAAATACATGTATGGTATACATCAGGGATCCTCAAACTACGGCCCTCCAGCTTTTGCGGAACTACACATCCCATGAGGCATTGTAAAACTCTGACATTCACAGCCAACACTAGGCATGATGGAATTGTAGTTCCTGAACAACTGTAGGGCCATAGTTTGAAGACCCTTGGTATACATGATCCCACAGCCATGACAAATGTTCCTAAGACTGTTATGTGATTAGGAAAGTCTCTCTCTTTCAGGCCTATGTTAGAGCTGAGAAAACCATGTTTCTGCTCCCCCATTTTTATCTGGGTGGTGAATAGAGCACCAAAGGACCAGCTTAACCACTTGCCGACCGCCGCAAGTACATATACTGCGGCGGTCAGCCCCGTGCAGGCAAAGTGACGTATGGGTACGTCACTCGCCTGCGAGCCAATAGGGGGCAAGCGAGCGCGCGCCGCCGGAGGCGCGCTCCCGCCCCCGCTCGTTCACTGTGATCCCCGCGCGTGTAACCGGCGGACCCGATGTCCGCCGGCCACTCGCGATCGTCCAGTACAGAGGGAGAAAGGCAGGCGGCTAATGTAAACAAAGCCACCTGTCATTCTCCCTTGTGTAAGTGCAGAGATCATACGATCCTGCTATGTAGGATCGTATATCTCTGTAGTTACACAAACAGCCACATCCCTTTACAGTTAGAAGCACACCCCTAGGGACACATTTAACCCCTGCATCTCCAAAAAAGTTAACCCCTTCCCTGACAGTGTCATTTTTACAGTAACAGTGCATATGTATAGCACTGATTACTGTAGTAATGTCACTGGTACCCCCAAAAGTGTAAAAAATGTCAGTCAAGGGTCCGATCCGTCCGCCGCAATGTCGCAGTCCCACAAAAAAAATCGCAGATCGCCGCCATTACTCGTTAAAAAAAAAACAATAAAAATGACAAAAATCTTTCCCTTAGTTAGTAAACGCAATAAGTTTTGCGCAAACCAATCAAAATACGCTTATTGCGATTTTTTTTACCAAACATATGTAGCAGAAAACAAATTGGCCTAAAATGTTAAAAAATTTTGATTTTTACATTTTTTGGGGGGAATTTCATATAAAAAAATGTGAAAAATATTGTTATTTTTGCAAAATTGTCGCTCTTTTTTTGTTTATAGCGCATGATCAAAAAATTGCACAGGTGATCAAATACCACCAAAAGAAAGCTCTGTTTGTGGGAAAAAAAGGACGTCAATTTCATTTAGGTACAGCGTCGCACGACCGCGCAATTGTCCATTAAATTCACGCAGTGCCGAATTGCAAAATAGGGCCTGGTCAGGAAGGGGGTAAAATCTTCCGGGGCTTAAGTGGTTAAAAGGACATACATCTTTATTCTTGACAGTATAGTGACAATCAATAAAAAAAAAGCAGTAGCCCAGCTGTGTTTCGGGGGTCAAAGAAGTCCAGTACCTCATTTTTGTCTGATTTTTCTGTATACATCTGTGACCAGTGTGATGCTTGGCTCCCACAGGACAGTCTTTCATGTAATACTGAATAGTTATAATCAGAACCAAACAAATTGCAGGGAAGATTTTCTACAATATATTGATATCAGACATAATGAGATTTGAGGGTTTGGTAAAAGATGGACATACTCTTATTTTGATACATCTCTCCCATGTTCATTCTGTTTAAGTAAGTTAAACAGGAGGAACGGAAAGGATGAGGTATTTTATGAGCTTAACAAGATAAATGCTGTTCTGTGAAAATGACACTGACTCACCTAAATAAATTCTACATAATACACTATACCCTCATCACATATAATATTCATCATTCAGCTTCCTTTATATGCTTTAAGTAGTACAATTTTTCATACACAAGTGAATAAGTACAACGTTTTATTTAGACGAATGCAGTTTTTAGGCAAGTAGCATTTTCAGTGCTGTGTCTTTAGCTAACCCTGGGACTCTGGGAATCCTTTGTTTGCATTAACTGTTTATTTGTAAAAGAAAAAGCAAATACATTATGAAAAAAATATATAAAACTACAGATGTAAAAAAAATAATATCAATACCAAATTAGTATAGTTTCCTTTTAACAAATAACCCACTTTAGGGATGTAAGGGACTCTAATATTCCTAGCCCTCTGGAATGATGCTTTACTATCTAACCTAATCTTTTGTGAGATATGTTATTTTATTGCCTCATTCAGCCTTAGTTTAGTTGATCAACAAGAATGTAAACTATGTCTATGTGTGAGCAGTTTTATTATGTCAGCAAGCTCAACCTTGTATCTATTAACCACTTCTGGAACGGAAGGATTTGCCCCCTTAACCACTTGCCGACCGCCGCACGACTATCTACGTCGGCGGTCAGCCCCTCACAGGCAAACTAACGTAGGGCTACGTTGCTTGCTTGTGAGGGTCTAGGGAGCGAGCGCGCGCCCCCGGAGGCGCGCTCCCGCTCCCGCGTGGTCACGGACCCCCCCGCGCGTGTGACCAGCGGACCCGATGTGTAAACAAGCTGCCTGTCATTCTCCTCGCTGCAAAGACACTGATCACATGGATCTACTATGTAGATCCGTTGATCAGTGTCCTTACAGCTGAAGCCACAGCCAATCACAGTAGAAAGCACGCCCCTAGGGATACACACAGCCCCTCCCTCCCAAATAAAGTTAACCCCTTCACTACCAGTGTATTTTTACAGTAACAGTGCATATATATAGCACTGATTACTGTAGAAATGTCACTGGTAACCCCAAAAGTGTCAAAAATGTCAGTCAAGGGTCCGATCTGTCCGCCGCAATGTCGCAGTACCGCAAAAAAAATCGCAGATCGCCGCCATTACGCGTTAAAAAAAAAAACAACAACAAAAATGACAAAAATCTTTCCCTTTGTTAGTAAACGCGATAACTTTTGCGCAAACTAATCAAAATACGCTTTTTGCGATTTTTTTTACCAAACAATTGGCCGAAAATGTTAAAAAATTTTGATTTTTACATTTTTTTTGGGGGGAATTTCATATAAAAAAAATGTGAAAAATATTGTTATTTTTGCAAAATTGACGCTCTTTTTTTGTTTATAGCGCGTGATCAAAAAATCGCACAGGTGATCAAATACCACCAAAAGAAAGCTCTGTTTGTGGGAAAAAAAGGACGCCAAATTCGTTTAGGTACAGCGTCGCACGACCGCGCAATTGTCCGTTAAAGTCACGCAGTGCCGAATCGCAAAATACCCCCTGGTCGGAATGGGGGTAAAATCTTCCGGGGCTTAAGTGGTTAATGACCAGGCCATTTTTGCGATTCGGTACTGCGTTACTTTAATGGACAATTGCGTGGTCGTGTGACGCTGTACCTAAATAAAATTGATGTCCTTTTTTCCCACAAATAAAGCTTTCTTTTGGTGGTATTTGATCACCTCTGCGATTTTTATTTTTTTTTGCGCTATAAACAAAAAAAGAGCGACAATTCTGAAAAAAAAACACAATATTTTTCACATTTTGCTATATAACATTCCAAAAAAAATATTTAAAAATCAAATTTTTTTAACACTTTAGGCCAATTTGATTTCTGCTACATATTTTTGGTGAAAAAAAAAAAATCGCAATAAGCGTATTTTGATTGGTTTGCGCAAAATTTATCGCGTCTACTAACTACAGGAAAGATTTATGTAATTTTTATTTATTTTTTTTTATTTTTTAGTAGTAATGGCGTCAATCTGTGATTTTTTAGCGGGACTGCGACATTGCAGCGGACAGATCAGACCCCTAACTGACATTTTTTACACTTTTGGCAGGACCAGTGACATTACTACAGTACTAAAAATATTCACTGTTACTGTAATAATGACACTGGCAGGGACGGGGTTAACCCACGGGTGATCAAGGGGTTAAATGTAAGCCTAGGGGAGTGTTTCTAACTCTATGCTGGTTGGGCTTTGGACCATGGAGACCTGTAATCCTATATAGAAGGAGAACCATCGCTCTGTGATCATTCCAGAGAGAAGAACGATCAGCTGTGTTTACAATAGCTGACCGTCCTTCTCTCTCAGCAGCGAGTGATCGCGGGTGGCCTGCGGCAATCTGAGCCACCTGCCCCGTGCATCGGAGTCCCCCCCTGCCAAGTTGGGCGGGAGCGCACCGCCAGCGGTGCGCCCTCGCCCCCCAGCTGCAGGCGCGCGACTGATGTATACCTACGTTGGTTCGTGCAGGAGGGGCTGCCTGCCGCAGTAAAACTCCTGTCGGTCGTTAACAGTTTAACTTTAGTTTATAGAATATTTTTCCTTTTTCTATCAATTGACCTAAATTAGGATGGATTAAATAAAAAAAAATAGCGTAGAGCCATGTCTAAACTTTGTATAATCTGATTGTTAAAATCTCCTTTCCACCAACTATATGATGCCAGAGGCTACCTCCCATGCCCTGCCCTCCCCTTTCCCCTATAATCGAAAGTAGACTTTAGGCTCTTCACACCGCCTTCATTCCTCTTATCCTTTACTCAAATATAGATTCTAACCTCCTCTCATGTGCTGCATTTCCACTTTTATGTACCCCAATATAGATTGTAGGATCCTCCCACACCCTACCTCTTCCCTCCCCTATACTTCAATATAGAATGGAGGCTCTTCTTACCCCCTGCATCCCCTCTTTCCCTATACTCCTCAAAAAATGGTTTTCTCAACCTTTGTTACCGTAAAGAAAATTGTAGGCTTCTCCCCTCCACCTTTAGCCCCCGTTCACATTAGGTCGCTCCGACTTAGGCGACTTGCACGGACTTCATAAAATGAATGTCTATGCAAGTCGCCTCCAGGTCGCCCTGGAGTAGTACAGGACCCTTTTTCTAAGTCGGAGCGACTTGTGTCGCTCCTATTAGAACCGGTCCTGTACTACTTAATGGACCCGACGGTGCGCGACTTGCCAGGCTGACCAAGTCGCCTGGCAAGTCGTAATAGTGTGAACCGGCTCTAACTCTAATATGAACTGTAGTCCACCTCCTTCATGCCCCCCCCTCCCCCCCATACCCCAATGTCGTTTGCAGCCTCTTTCTTTAGATTGTAAACTCTCCACACTCCCTCAAAACCTCTCTGCTTTATCACAAAGTAGATTGTAAGCTCTTCCCATGCTTTGCCATACTCCAAAGTTGGAGTGTTGAGTTATTCAATTTAAGGTCATCACAGAGGACAAGGGGGCACTCCTTACGTCTAGAGGGAAACAGATTTTGTCTCCAAAAACAGAAAGGTTTCTTCACAGTAAGAGCTGTGAATGTGGAATAGACTCCCTCCAGAGGTGGTTCTGGCCAGCTCACTAGATTGCTTTAAAAAATATCTGGATTCTTTCCTAGGTGTACATAATATAACTGGGTACTAATATTTATAGGTAAAGTTGATCCAGGGAATATCTGATTGCCTCTTGGGGGATCAGGAAAGAATTTATTCCCCTGCTGTAAGAAATTGGTTTATGCTTTGCTAAGGTTTTTTCGCCTTCCTCTGGATCAACTGTCGGTATAGGATTGTGTATATGGGATTGTATGGTTGTGTTTTCTTTACTGTTTTTTGTTTTTTATTGGTTGAGCCAGATGGACTTGTGTCTTTTTTCAACCTGAGTAACTATGTAACGTTAATTGTGGGGTGTCTCTATCCCTTCATCCCTTGGGGGCCTTTACTCCCATGTGGCATGTAGCCTTCTGCCACCTGAAAAAAAGGTGCTATTTTTTGCATATGGCAGTATGCATAGCACAAAAGCACAATAGCACCGTTGTATATCCAAGTATGCAGCACTTGGGATTTCCAGGCAGAAAAATGCTGTAATTTACACTGAACGTGCTCAGGCACCCATGTACCTTGGGTCAGCAGGCAAGAAAAAGACCACCCAGAGCATAGTTACATAGTAGGTGAGGTTGAATAAAGACAATGGTCCATCCAGTTCAACCTGTGTAGGTGTGTGTGGCTGTAATCATCTCACATACCCCTGAATGTTCTGATCCTTGAAATGTAAGTCTAAGAGTCTTTTGAAAGCCACCATACTTCCCGCAGAAACCACCTCTTGTGGTAGAGAATTCCACAATCTTGTAGCCCTAACAGTAAAGAACCCCCCACGTTGCCTGCGGTTAAAACGCTTCTCCTCTAATCGCATTGTATGCCCTCGAGTCCTCATGCAATCCCTTCGACTGAATAGCTTTTTTTCTAAGCTGAGATCACCATTGAGGTATTTATAAATTGCTATCATGTCCCCCCTCAATAATAGTGGGCTCAGAAAATATGTTAACTGTATACCTTTGCTTTTGCTTTTGCACTGCAGCATTCCCAAAAGACTATTAATTAGATAGAGAATAACCATTTTCCTTACCTCCATAGAATTTATAACAGATTCTCTTTGCTAAGATCAAGATGTTTGTGAACCTCCTAGAACCTGCTGGACACAAGAAATAATCCCCTTGGATATTAAGGACTAGAGAAACAACAACAAAAAATGCGAACCCCCTAAACCCTATAACAACTCAACCACCAACCGCTTCTTACCTCCGTATTCTGTCTCTGCAGTACAGAATGATTTGGATCGCGTCACAGCATGTACTTATAGGTGTTGAGGACTCCTTATTGGTCAGTCAGTTTGGTTCATTTTGTTTCATTAAATAGGATGCGGTTAATATTTTATCTGATTTCATTCTTCTGTAGACGTTCGCTCACCTTTGTAAGATTGCCTTAGATAAACTTCTAACTGTAATTAGTTTCATATGTAAACACCTAACAGTCTAATAGGCCAAATAGCTATTTAGTGCTACATTTTTAACCCAAAGACCAGTAAAGGCAACAGTACTGTACCATTATAATATAGTCACGGTTCCTGAGAAAATGCCTTTGTGCTGCTTTGCTCATTATTTCTGACAATGGACAATTCGTGCATTTCAAGTGCAATTACGAACCCTCAAAATGTTTTCTTTTAACTGGTTTTATAAGTTGTAGTGACCATAAAGCAGAACTTGTTGTCAGTCGAACAGCTGAGCCCCACAGATTACATTTTGAGAGGGTCTCTCCTGGTTGGAGCTGGGCTGTCAGTTTTATAGTTGGGCCCCACTTTGTATATAAGGCACCAAGACAGCAATACCTGAGCAGGACCTGAAGAAGGAGGCCACGCCTCCGAAACGCGTAGTCATAGCACCCCCCCTGTTATGATGTGACGTCGGGGGGCTGTTCCATCTGAAGCCTCTCTGAAGCTATTCTGGTTGTGGCCTTGACGGCTCTCCTTCCTGTCTTCTGGCGCATGCGCGGCGCCGGCTGGACCGGGCGCACGTGCACTCCAAAGCAGCTGACCCTCTGACGGAAGCCACCATCTCCGGGAGTCTCGGTTAACAAGAGACAGAGTGCACCTGGACGGCGAGCGGGAGTGCGGTCTTTTACTACAGATAGCTGCTGACGTCCTGGGGTTTATCAATGTTTTGATGTGCCTACATTATTCTTTTCATGTGAGTGTATTATTGGCTGTTTTATCTTTCATCTTAATAAACTGTGTTATGCTAGGGCGGTCGTGCGCTTTTTTCTTCTATCCAATTTTCTGCAAATGACACACAGGATGGGATCCAGTTGTCAAGCTCAGCCCCAGTATACAGAAGTGCTATCAGCTCTCCTTAAAAACAGAGCTGGATCAGTTGTCAAACGGCAGCAGAGACCTGGAAATAACACAACTTCTCCAATGTTATCTGCAGTGGCTTAGTTTATTGCTGTCCATTTTATTTCTTCAATTTTGTAGCGCCACACTGGGGATAAGTGCTGGATTATCAGACAGACAGAATAGGCTCCGGCCTATGGGCCCCACGCTGTTTAAGAGCCCTGCGACAACACATAAAAATAATATTGATTTTATCTTGAAAGAAAATTAAAAAGAAGTTTAGAAGATAGGAAAAAAGGAATCAGCTCAAATAAATTAAAACTTTACATTAGAAACTCCCTAGAGAAAATACTGTATTAAAGTGTCTTTAAACCCAAATCGCTAAAAACTATCAAACATGTTTTATTACATTGTGTTCATATTCAAACATTTACTAAACCTTTATTTTCCCTGTAGACTGCAAAAATCTTGAGTGATCCTGCTGTTCACTGTCCCTCCTCCCTTGTCTGTGTCCCTGCTGCAGCCTGAGGTTGTGTAGACCAGCTGTTAACATCTACTGAGCATGCTCCAGTTTCAGTTCCCTTCCAAGCTATTCACTTGCTCCTTTTTCTTATCTGTGCAGGTCATGTGACTATAGAATCACACATGTAGGCATATACAGTACACAGTGATAATGACACTCCCCTTCTCTCCCTCCTCCTCCATGTCCTCATATTGCTAAACACTTTGGGGGGCAGGATATAATATGGTGATTAATGGAGAATTCACCTCCCTGAACGTCCCAGCACAAACACACCATAAATACAGGCTGAAGGAGTGTGACATAGCCTGGGATTGGTAGAAACTTTTTCAGATATCTTTACATTGTGAACATAGCAACAACCATATGTCAGTCAACCTAAACTCCAACTACACCATGTTATTGCAAAAAAATATTAAACATTTGCTTTAAAGTATAGATTGGTTTGCGAAAAGTTATCGCGTCTACTAACTGCGGGAAAGATTTATGTCATTTTTATTGTTTTTTTTTCCTTTTACTAGTAATGGCAGCGATCTGTGATTTTTTGCGGGACTGCTACATTGCGGCGGACAGATCGGAGCCCTAACTGACATTTTTGACACTTTTGGGGGTACCAGTGACATTACTACAGTAATCCGTGCTAAAAATATACACTGTTACTGTAAAAATGACACTGGCAGGGAAGGGGTTAACAGTATGTGTGATCAAGGGGTTAAATGTGTCCCTAGGGGCGTGATTCTAACTGTCAGGGGGCGTGGCTTGTGAAGTAATCACAGAGACATGCAATCCTATATAGCAGGATCACATAGCCTCTGTGATCACTTCAGGGAGAAAGACAGACGGCTGTGTTTACATCAGCTGTCTGTCCTCTCTCAGCTGCGGGAGATCGCAAGTGGCCGGCGGCCATCGGAGCTGCCGGTCACGCGCACTGGCTCCCCAGCTGACGAGCAGGGGGCAGGAGCGCGCCTCCGGCGGCGCGCAATCGCCCCCTAGCTCTACCCAGGCGAGCGCCGTACATGTACGGCACTTTGCCTGGGAGCGCCAGCCTGCCGCAGTACATCTGCGGCAGCTGGGGCTTAAGTGGTTATTGAAATGTACCCAAGAAACAAAAGTCCATAAACCATAGACATCAGGTTCACATTAATTTGTTTCTTAAAAGCTCATCTTCTTTCAGCTGCCAGTTTGTAAAACATTTTGGTGCAACCTACATATGCATAATGTACAGCTAGGTAATCTACATCTAGAGACCGATGTGCACACTACTCAATGTTATTCCACTACAGCGCATACACGAGAATCCTCCAGAAACCTGTGAGGGAGGGCTCCAAGGTTTCAACTGCATAGAAGCCTCCACAAAGTTTAATCAGGCACTGCTGGGGCTTCACACACCTTCTTGTTGTGCTGGAGAGCTTATGCCTTACCTAGACCTGCCATCATGACAGATATTGTCTTGGCTGTAAATCTGACCGTGGCAAAATCAACTGCCTGCAAATCAAACATTTCTTGGCTTGTTTATTACGCCTAGAAGAGCGAATCTGTTTGTCAGGAACCTGCAACCTCTGCTGTGTCTTGCAGTATCTCTTCTTGCTGAGCCACCTGAGATGCTGTAGAACTTCCTGCCTGCTTCCTTAGACAACCTTGCTTGTGTCTCGTTTATCTTGAATCTTGAAACCTTTGCTCCTCCTATGAACTTCCTTTTTAAGCCATGCCTTTGCACTTCCAATTTGCCAGATTATTGTGCTCTCTCCAACCAATATCTCAATCTTGTCACTCCAGCTGCTGTCCATATCTTTGCTCCCACTTGTTACTGACCTTTGGCTTGTTTCTTGACTACGCTTCTGCTCAATCCCAACATTCAACAACTTTGTACTGACCTTTGGATTGTTCCTCAACTACACTTCTGCTTGATTTCAATCTGCAACCACTTGTTAATGACCTTTGGCTTGTTTACTGACTGCGCTTCTGCTTAATCCGTGCCTGCTATATCTGCTATTTGACCCTGGCTTGCTCACCTTCTGGTGGGGTGATTCTGAGGACAACAGCCTGTTACTAACATGCAGCAAAACCTTCACCATCAAGTGCTCTGGTGAATACCAGTAGTAAATACCTTGCACCTTGGGTGAGGCCGTATCATCTGCCAAGTTGCCCTGATTGTATACCTATCCAGCTGGTTGGTGGGAGCCTCTCTACTGGTATAGATACTGGTCTCTGAACCCGACCCTTGACCGTTTGAAATCAAGTCAACAAAAATAAGTCTGCCTACAATCACTTTTGCAGTGCACTATAAGAAACAAAATATGTTAGCATTTTGATCGGTGTTAGCAATGCTTCTCAATGCTTGCAACAAAATGAATGCAGATTAAAGCATTCCCGTTGCAGCATTTTAAAGTGGGTAAAACAAGCCGGGTGCACATAATTTAAAACAAGCACTTCAAGTAAATAAAAACCCTAGCATAATGACATTTAATTTGTTAAAGCACTTTGTATCATAAACACTTGACATTTTTTAAAATGTAATACTTGTCTTTACCTTTTTTTTATCCTTCCTTGCATCTCAGGACTACTGATCCCCTGCTGTCTCTTTGCAGCCACTGCATGTAATTTAGGGATGAATGCATGGCATATCTCAGGGCAGGTTGCCTAATGGTGACATTACTGGGCCATGCAGTGCAATTTGTGTGAAATGTCCCTTGCAAGCCCATGAGACAGGGTGACAATGCAGAACCACAACTGGGAGGGAAGCAGAACATTGCTACCCAACATCAGGAAATGCTGAACCTTGGTTGGATCACCAAGGAAAGCTGTATATTTAAAAACACAGACTTTTTTTCTTTATTGCAATGACATTTTAACCACTTCAACACAAGGCAGTTTCACCCCCTTCCTGCCCAGGCCAATTTTCAGCTTTTAGCACTGTCATATTTTGAATGATAATTGTGGGGTCATGCAACGCTGTACCCAAACAAAATTTTTATAATTTTTTTCCTACAAATAGAGCTTTCTTTTGGTGGTATTTGATCACCTCTGGGTTTTTTCTTTTTTGATAAACAAATAATAAAAGCCTGAAAATGTAAAAATAAAAAGTGTTTTTTTTGTTTATGTTAAAAATGTTGTAAATAAGTAAGTTTTCTATTACACTGACGAGCACTGATGAGGCTGCACTGAGGGGCACTGATAGTCACTGATGAGGTGGCACTGATGATGAGGCACTAATATGTAACACTGATGGGCATGGATAGGTGGCACTGATATGCAGCACTGATGGGCACTGATAGGTGGCACCAATATGCAACATTGATGGGCACTGATAGGTGGCACTGATGGGTGGCACTGATAGATAGCACTAATGGGCACTGATAGATGGCACTAATAGGCAGGACTGATGAGGCACTGACAGGCATTACTAATGGCCACCGATTGGAATCCCTAATAAGCACTGATTAGCATCCCTGGTGGCCACGGGTTGGCATCCCTAGTGGCATGGGTTAGTATCCCTGGTGGGCTCTAGTGGGCATCCCTGGTGGGCTCTAGTGGGCATCCCTGATGGGTCTGCACAGATAATCAATGAGCTGATTATCAGCGCAGACCTCCCCCCCCGCCACCATCAGGAGACCCCTCGATCGGCTCTCCTCTACTCGCACCTGGTCAGCACGAATAGAGGAAAGCCGATAAACGGTACTTCCTGGTTACGATGCGACCAGCTGTGATTGGTCAAAGTGGATCACATGGAAAAGAGCCTACGTCAGAGTGACACACCGCACCACCGATTGCCACCCTGCGCGCCCTCGTGGGTTGCGCATGAGTGGCTTATCCTGCTGGACATCATATGACGCCCAGTCAGGATAACTTAACCACTTTGTGGCCGTCATTCTGCTATATGGCGGGCAGGAAGTGGTTAAAGTTTATACAAAAATTTGCCAATTTGGTATATAGCTACAGTGGGTACGGAAAGTATTCAGACCCCCTTCAATTTTTCACTCTTTGTTATATTGCAGCCATTTGCTAAAATCATTTAAGTTCATTCTTCTTCCTCATGAATGTACACATAGCACCCCATACTGACAGAAAAACACAGAATTGTTGACATTGTTGCAGATTTATTAAAAAAGAAAAACTGAAATATCACATGGTCCTAAGTATTCAGACCCTTTGCTGTGACACTCATATATTTAACTCAGGTGCTTTCCATTTCTTCTGATCATCCTTGAGATGGTTCTACACCTTCATTTGAGTCCAGCTGTGTTTGATTATACTGATTGGACTTGATTAGGAAAGCCACACACCTGTCTATATAAGACCTTCCAGATCACAATGCATGTCAGAGCAAATGAGAATCATGAGGTCAAAGGAACTGCCTGAAGAGCTCAGAGACAGAATTGTGGCAAGGCACAGATCTGGCCAAGGTTACAAAAAGATTTCTGCTGCACTTAAGGTTCCTAAGAGCACAGTGGCCTCCATAATCCTCAAATGGAAGACGTTTGGGACGACCAGAACCCTTCCTAGAGCTGGCCGTCCGGCCAAACTGAGCTATCGGGGGAGAAGAGCCTTGGTGAGAGAGGTAAAGAAGAACCCAAAGATCACTGTGGCTGAGCTCCAGAGATGCAGTCAGGAGATGGGAGAAAGTTGTAGAAAGTCAACCATCACTGCAGCCCTCCACCAGTCGGGGCTTTATGGCAGAGTGGCCCGACGGAAGCCTCTCCTCAGTGTAAGACACATGAAAGCCCGCATGGAGTTTGCTAAAAAACACCTGAAGGACTCCAAGATGGTGAGAAATCAGATTCTCTGGTCTGATGAGACCAAAATAGAACTTTTTGGCCTTAATTCTAAGCGGTATGTGTGGAGAAAACCAGGCACTGCTCATCACCTGTCCAATACAGTCCCAACAGTGAAGCATGGTGGTGGCAGCATCATGCTGTGGGGGTGTTTTTCAGCTGCAGGGACAGGACGACTGGTTGCCATCGAGGGAAAGATGAATGCGGCCAAGTACAGGGATATCCTGGACAAAAACCTTCTCCAGAGTGCTCTGGACCTCAGACTGGGCCGAAGGTTTACCTTCCAACAAGACAATGACCCTAAGCACACAGCTAAAATAACGAAGGAGTGGCTTCACAACAACTCCGTGACTGTTCTTGAATGGCCCAGCCAGAGCCCTGACTTAAACCCAATTGAGCATCTCTGGAATGCCTAAAAATGGCTGTCCACCAACGTTTACCATCCAACCTGACAGAACTGGAGAGGATCTGCAAGGAGGAATGGCAGAGGATCCCCAAATCCAGGTGTGAAAGACTTGTTGCATCTTTCCCAAAAAGACTCCTGGCTGTATTAGATCAAAAGGGGGCTTCTACTAAATACTGAGCAAAGGGTCTGAATACTTAGGACCATGTGATATTTCAGTTTTTCTTTTTTAATAAATCTGCAACAATGTCAACAATTCTGTGTTTTTCTGTCAGTATGGGGTGCTATGTGTACATTCATGAGGAAGAAGAATGAACCTAAATGATTTTAGCAAATGGCTGCAATATAACAAAGAGTGAAAAATTTAAGGGGGTCTGAATACTTTCCGTACCCACTGTACTTATAGTCTGTGTTCACATCCACCCGTCATATGAGGAATAACGTCCTGTATGTTATTAAAGGGTTATAGTTCCAAATCAATCATACAATATTTGCTTTTCGAATAAACTGTTCTTAATAAGAGTCAACAAACACTTTGTTACACGTCCAGCTTGAAACTGTTTATAGGCGCCAAAACAATCTTTTGGAAAGCTCAGCAGAAAGTAATTAACACAAAATCAATGAGGTGAGTATAAAGCTTCATACACACTGGGCGTTTTGCAAGAGATCCCAGCACTGGTGCAGGAAAAAGACACAGGTGCACCGTCCAGCCCCGCTGTCAGGGCTGAGACACTGAAAGTAGCTGTGCCTGGACAGTGCATCGAGCGGTACTTACGTTTGGGGCAGTATACCCCTGGGGCCAAATGCCTGAAATGCAAGCAGTCTAGGTTCTGGGCAACTATCTTTGGGAGCACGCAGTGCACCATCCAGCTGCAGCAGCTTTCAGCTTCACATAGGTTTACAGGGCACCAGCAGCGGATTTGGCGCACCAGTCCCTTCTTCTCACACCAAAATGCCAGGATCTATTGCACCAGGACTAAGGACTTAATTCAATAACATTTACCACATGCGATATCATGGTCATATGACTAACTTGCACGAATTATCGCATGCGGTAAATAAAGCCCAATTCACACAAAAAACATAACGATTTGCGGTATTTGCCAGTAAATATCGCCCAAAAAGCAGTAAGCTCCAATTCACAGACAGAACAGAGAGTAAAAAAACATGCGGTATTTATCACCAGGGTTTTGCTGGTGGTATCACATGCGGTATTTGTCAGAAACAGCCTGGGGGTCCCCCCCCAATAGCTGGTTGCTAAGGAGCAGGCCGGGAAGCTGGGCACAGAGTCCCTAAAAATGGATGACTCATCAGCTGTTAGCGGGTTCCCGAATGTAAAAAAACATGGCAACAATCAAAAATGATTAAAAAAAAAACAGCATGGGGTCCCCCACCATGCCAAAATTCATGATAAAAAGTTTGTGGGGTCCCCCCCAAAATCCATACCAGATGCTTATCCGAGCATGAAGTCTGGCAGGTCAGAAAGGGGGGGGGAACCGAGCACCCCCTCTAAACTATACTAGGCCACATGCCCTCAACATGGGGGGGTGGGTGCTTTGGGGTGGGGGGGGGGGCTCTGTCCCACAACCCTGGGCTGTGGTTGTGGTGGTCTGCGGGCAGGGGGCTTATTGGAATATGGAAGTCCCCTTTAACAAGGGGCCCCAAGATCCCAACCCCCCCCTCCATTTGAATGAGTATGGGGTACATAGTACCCCTAGACATTCAACAATAAAGTGTCAAAAAGTAATAAAAATACAGACAATTCCTTTATTAAAAAATAAACAAACCGTGTCCCCTGATGCAGATCCATTGTCAATTACACCGTCACCACCACCTGAAAAAGAAAAAAAAATTGCGCCGCCGTCAACTAAGGCAAATCTCCTGGCTTGCCGTTTGACTGTTCTTATATAGGTAAGAGGCTGAGCCACCTGGCTATGTCACCTGGTGGCACTGTCCCCCTTGTGACATTGCAGACCGGTGCATGCTGGGCATGTGATATCACAAGGGGACGGTGCCACCCCTGCTCATTCACATAGCGAGGAGTGGGATCCAGGGGCCCCTTTGTTAAAGTGGGCTTCCAGATTCCAATAAACCCCCTGCCCACAGACCCCAACAACCACAGCCCAGGGTTGTGCGGATGAGGCCCAAACATGCCTTAGGGTGGAGGGGCTCTGTTGTGTACCCCCCTCTAAAGCACCCACCCCCTATGTTGAGGACATCTGGCCTGGTATAGATCTAGAGGGGGGGCGCTCGCGCGTCCACCCTCCTTTCTTGGCCTGCCAGGCTGCGTGCTTGGATAAGAGTGTGGTATGATTTTTGGGGGACCCCCACACTGTTTTTTTTGCTGTTTTATTTATTTCTTTTACATTTTTCTATTGCCGGCAATGGTATTGTATTGCCGGGAATTTAAATGTCAATTCATTAATTATTTTTTTTCTTTAGAAATGTAAATTTTGCTGCAGCATGTTCTATACATGCTACAAGATGTGCATGGGGCTTGGTATGCAGTTGGGGAGGGACCTCATGCTATTTTTTTCATAATTTTTAATACTTGGCATGTTTTTTAACATTCAGCTGTCAGCGGGAAACCGATTACAGCTAATGAGTCATCCTTTGTTAAGGACTCGGCGGCCGGCTTTCTGGCCCGCTCCATAGCAACCAGCTCAATGCAGTAAATTAAGATGCGGTAATTAACGCTCATATGAAAAAATAACGCATTCGTTATTTAACGCAAAATTCTTAGTGAATTGCACTTTCAAAACTGATTTACCGCAAGTGCTATTTTACCGTATTTTATTGGCTGTTGTTTAACTTTTAGTGAATTGACCCTTAAATGCCTAATGTGCACAGGGCCCATGTATCTACAGATATCAAAAGATCTTCTCCCAGGCTGGCCAGTTAGTCAGGCGAAGAACCAATTGCAAGTTTGCATTCATTCCTTGGCCTTATCAGACATCCACTGACTACCTGGTCCTATCACTCATAGTTTTATCCCTGTTAGTGTCGGTTCACACTATGGCGATCTGACTTCGGGGGCGACCTGTGAAGTCGCGTGCACCGCGACTTCGGCGTGACTTGCACGGACTTCACATAATGGAAGTCAATGCAAGTCGCTCCGATGTCGCCCCGAAGTAGTACAGGAACTATTTTCTAAGTCGGAGCGACTTGAGTCGCTCCTATTAGAACGGTTCCTGTAGCACTGCATGGGCCGCGATTTGTCAGGCTGACAAGTTGCCTGACAAGTCGCGGTAGTGTGAACCGTAGGTAAGCCAACAGCAGAGATGTCCTCTTGCTTTTTCTTCTTCCACCCTACCTAGGAATGCACACTCAGCTTATCAAAGCATCAATGTATTGAAAGATCCATAGTACAAAAAATACTTCAGCAATCAGATTGCACAATTTAACTTCTATCTACTGTCTATAGCAGGGATCTTCAAACTATGACCCTCCAGTCGTTCAGGAACTACAATTCCCATCATGCCTAGTCATGTCTGTGAATTTCAGATTACAATGCCTCATGGGATGTGTAGTTCTGCAACAGCTGGAGGGCCATAGTTTGAGGATCCCTGGTCTATAGCAGTGATGACGAACCTTGGCAGCCCAGATATTTTGGAACTACATTTCCCAAGATGCTCATGCACTCTGCAGTGTAGTTAAGCATCATGGGAAATGTAGTTCAAAAACATCTGGGGTGCCAAGGTTCGCCATCACTGGTCTATAGGCGCAATGAGTGAGTAACAGGGGGTTACTTTATTCTTTGGGTACAGAGCACCAGTTCTTTTGCAGTTCAAGGCAACCTGACGTTTACCAACAAAGGCTACTCCGGTCTTAAGAGGTCACAGCAAGAACTTAAATCTCAAGACCTCACATTGGCACAGCGTTAATATTGCTGGGTCTCCCTAGTGGCCTGACACACAGACTCAAATTCCAAGTCATTCAAGGAGGATGGAAACTCCCAAAACTCTTTCTTAAGCCTCGTACACACGCACCGATTGTTGGCCGTGAATTTTCGGCCAACGTCCGATCAGCCGATTGTCAGCTTGTTAGTATGATGCTTCCGACAACCGACTGCGACTTTTCGGCCGAACAAAATCTGGTGTGCATGCTATAAAATTTTTGTTGGCCGTCAACAGAACGGCCGATTTTCCATCAGTCAGTACAGATTTCGGCAGACAAAAATCTGATGAGCAAGACTGGGCATGCTCAGAGAAGAAAAAAACACACGGAAAGTAAACCATCACATGACATCACTTCTGAAGTTGGTTTTTGTTGGCCAACAAAAGTCCAGTGCAAGTCTAGAGCACATTTCAACCAACACAACAACACTGGACAAAAGACGGCCGATTGGTCGGCCAACAATCGGTGTGTGTGTACGAGGCTTTAGGTGTCCGCCCTCTCTACTTCTTCCACAAGTTCTTCTATCAAGAGAACTCCTCAAACAAACAAACGTCTACATGGTATTGCAATTTCTTTGATCAGAAGGTGCATTTTTTACTTGTATAAAAAAAGATTACAAGTAGACAATGAAAGCTGTTTCTTCATTAACATTTACTTGTCATGTTTCCCATAGTAAAACAGCATTGGGAACTATAATGTTTATATTATCCCCTCCATTGGGAGAAGAAAGTTCAGTTATGCATTGTATGCATAAAAAGATCTGTAGGGAGGTGAGGTTTGGTGGTTCCTTTTTAAGGGTTCCTCCCCCTACTTTAGGGAGCATTATGGGAGCCAATAAACAAGGTGTCCCAAAAGTTGCCATACAAGGGCAAGGGCTCGTGGCTCTTGGCTGGTTGGAAGATCTAGAGAAGGAAAGGTTGATGTTGTTATTCAAACTCTCTCCCTAAGGGGAGGAGGGTCTGCAAGAGACCCCCACAGTGGACGAAGTAGAAAGTGTAGGAGTACTCAATGGGCGCAAGAGGAGTAATCTAACAGCCGCATATGGTTAGAGTGCCTAGGCAGAGTCAACCTATGGGACCACTATGAAGGTACAAATGCCTTCCGCATGCAGATTCCCCATTAATTGCTTGGTTTATCAACTGGGAACTGCAAATTGTGCGCCATTTGTTGGATAATGTTAATTAATTGACTGTATTTTCGCCAGAAACCTTTGAGTAAATAAAGTGTTTTGCAGGTGCATATATGAGCATAAAGTGCTTTCAGAGCCAATGGGCAGTGTGGCAGGAAAAAAGTGTTATCTGTGCAGGCCTGGCTACAGAGTCCTGGAAGCAGGAGCTGGGCTCAGTGTGTGATCATCCCTGGAAGTAAGGGGAATGGGCCAGCTCCGTCAGGTGGATGGAAGGGTTCAGTCCCAGACAAGTACAGATAGGCCAAAACATCAATTGGGCCCTGGAACCTAGGAAGCAGAGGTGTACCTAGGGTTTCCAGCGCCCTTGGCGAGGAACTGTATCGGCGCCCCCCCCCCCCCTGAGAGAGAGAGAGAGAGGGTGGTTTTACAGAGAGAGAGAGAGAGGGGGGTGACAGAGAGAGAGAGAGGGGGGTGACAGAGAGAGAGGGGGGACAGAGAGAGAAGGGGTGACCTAGAGAGGGGGTGACCAAGAGAGAGAGAGAGGGGTTGACCAAGAGAGAGGGGGGTGACAGAGAGAGAGGGAGGGTGACAGTGAGAGAGAGGGGGGTGACAGAGAGAGGGGGGGTGACAAAGAGAGAGAGAGAGGGGGGTGACAGAGAGAGAAGGGGGGTGACAGCGAGAGAGAGTGGGGGTGACAGAGAGAGAGGGGGGGTGACAGAGAGAGAAGGGGGGTGACAGCGAGAGAGAGAGAGGGGGGTGACAGAGAGAGAAGGGGGGTGACAGCGAGAGAGAGTGGGGGTGACAGAGAGAGAGAGTGGGGGTGACAGAGAGAGAGGGGGGTGACAGAGAGAGAGAGAGGGGGCGCCGAGGGTGCAGGCTGGGCAGCCTGCACCCCTGGCGGGCGCCAATCTAGCCAACCCCTTGGTACACCCCTGCTAGGAAGTCTGGGGATAGACCCACTACTCGCAGTGGCCATGTGCAAGGAAGCAGGGCTACCAACAACAAAGCCTTCTCCCAATGAAAAGGCTAATGGGCTATAAAATTAATAAAAATGGCTAATCCCTTTCTCCCATCTCCACCAGGGAGCAGCCCCAACATTCCCCCCTAGGGAATTGCACAACCCAGTACCCTTGGTATTCACATATTGGCTTTCTATGTAAACTTTCTGTAAGTGGAGCTCCCTCTCATCTTCTTTTCCACACCAAACAGCTTGACTACACCCACCGGGAAGGTTACAGGGAACATTGTTCAGAAGCCATCTGGCCCAGGTAAAGGGCCCTACAAATGCAAATATATTATTGCGGCATTGGGGGTTATATACTAAAACTGGAGAGTGCAACATCTGGTGCAACTCTACATACAAACCAATCAGCTTCCAGGTTTTATTGTCAAAAAAATTAACTAACCAAGCTGAAGGTAGAAGCTGACTGGCTACCATGCACAGTGCACCAGTTTTAGCAAATCTCCCCCAATGTGTAGTTCAATCTAAATAGGAACTCCATTCTCGTTTCTGAACAGTGTCAACAACCCCTGGCATTCACTTAATGTTAAACTAAGGGATCTCTAGTAAATTTTTAAAAATTACAATAAACTGATGATTTTTTAACCACTTCCGGACTGCTACCGTTGCTGCTACTGCAGCAAGGTGGCAGCCCTGGTTCTTGCGACATAGACCTACGTCACCAGATTTCTCCCTTTCTCAACGGCTCACATGAGCCACCGGAGGCTCGCTCCCACTGTGTTTAGCGGGTTCCGGGCCAGGGGAGGAGATGCGGTGATCACCACCGCTCTTCCCCGATCGTTGCGGAAAGACTGAGGAAATCCACCCGCTTGTGTAAACAAAGCAGGCGGATCTTCTATGTGACAGGCAGGGACAGATCACAGGATTCAGCATAGCTGAACCTGCAATCTGTGTCTGTGTCACACAACCCCCTCCCCCCCCCCACACACGTCAGTAAGCATGAGGCACACATTTAACCCCTCGATCACCAACAGTGTTAACCCCTTCCCTGCCAGTGTCATTATTACAGTAACAGTGCATATTTTTAGCATTAATTACTGTAGTAATGTCACTGGTCCCCCCAAAAGTGTCAAAAATGTCAGTTAGGGGTCCTATCTGTTCACCGCAATGTCGCAGTCCCGCAAAAAATAGCAGATCGCTGCCATTATTAGTAAAAAAAAATAAACAATAAAAATGACAAATCTTTCCTGTAGTTAGTAAACGCAATAACTTTTGCGCAAACCAATCAAAATACGCTTATTGTGATTTTTTTTTACCAAAAATATGTAGAAAAAAACAAATTGGCCTAAAATGTTAAAAAATTTTGATTTGTACATTTTTTTTGGGGAATGATATATATCAGAATGTGAAAAATATTGTTTTTTTTTTTTTCAAAATTGTCACTCTTTTTTTTCAAAAATTAAAATTCGCACAGGTGATCAAATACCACCAAAAGAAAGTTCTATTTGTGGGAGAAAAAAAGGACATCAATTTAATTTGTGTACAGCGTCACATAAATTACAGCGTTGCGACGCGACGTGCAATTGTCTGTTAAAGTAACGCAGTGCTGAATCGCAAAATATAGCCTGGTCAGGAATGGGGTAAAATCTTCCGGTCTTAAAGTGGTTAAAAAAAAGCTCATTGAGAATTTTTTGTCAAAGACATGTAGCTAAATAAATTTTGGCCTAAATGTATGACAAAAATGTAATATATTGGATATTTTTTAACTGTCAAATTAGAAAATGTCAATTTTTCGCAAACTTTTCGCTCTTTTTTTATTAATATCGCAAAAAATTAAAAGCACAGAGGTGATCAAATACCACCAAAAGAAAGCTCTGTTTGTGGTAAAAAAAGGACGTAAATTTTGTTTTGCATGACCGCGCAATTGTCAGTTAAAGTTGCGCAGTGCCAAGTAGAAAAAAGTGGCCTGGTCATTAAGCAGGAAAATCCTCCGGTCTTAAAGTGGTTAAAAGGGACGCCATAGTTGGACAAATTTATTCTTTTTATGACTTTATCATGACCTATTTTTTTAAAAAAAGCAAACATGTCTGTCTGTTTGCTGTAGACCAAAGGAGGACAGGAGGAGATCCCTCGTTTCTTTACAGAGGGAGTGAACTTCCATTCCACAATACATAGGGAAGCTAAGCTAAATAATCACCAAATCTTTGTCCACACACTATTTAAATTAAAAAAATAAAAACAATAAAAAAAAGTCCTGATAGGTGTTACTGCACTTATTATCTTTCCCATCTGCACTTTTCTAAGTGATTGAGAAGAGTAAGCATCTACTTGAAAGCTCTCCTACAAGAAAAGGTAAGTTCTGACTCTCTAACCACTGGTCTCTAATTAGGGATGTCTCAGTGATGTCTTAATATTAAGCGTGGATCTATAATCTAAAAGTGATTGTAACCTATTCCATATATCTAGCTGCCTTAACCACTTAAGCCCCGGAAGATTTTACCCCCTTCCTGACCAGGCCCTATTTTGCGATTCGGCACTGCGTGACTTTAACGGACAATTGCGCGGTCGTGCGACGCTGTACCCAAATTAAATTGACGTCCTTTTTTTCCCACAAACAGAGCTTTCTTTTGGTGGTATTTGATCACCTGTGCGATTTTTTGATCATGCCCTATAAACAAAAAAAAAGAGCGACAATTTTGCAAAAATAACAATATTTTCAAATTTTTTTTATATGAAATTCCCCCCCCAAAAAATGTAAAAATTTAAAATTTTTTTAACATTTTAGGCAAATTTGTTTTCTGCTACATATGTTTGGTAAAAAAAATCGCAATATGCGTATTTTGATTGGTTTGCAAAAAAGTTATTGCGTTTACTAACTAAGGGAAAGATTTTTGTCATTTTTATTGTTTTTTTTTTTAACAAGTAATGGCGGCGATCTGCAATTTTTTTTGCGGGACTGCGACATTGCGGCGGACAGATCGGACCCTTGACTGACATTTTTGACACTTTTGGGGGTTCCAGTGACATTACTACAGCAATCAGTGCTATACATATGCACTGTTACTGTAAAAATGACACTGGCAGGGAAGGGGTTAACTTTATTGGAGAGGGAGGGGTTAAGTGTGTCCCTAGGGGCGTGCTTCTAACTGTAAAGGGATGTGGCTGTGTGTGTAACTAGAGATATACGATCCTACATAGCAGGACCGTATGATCTCTGCACTTACACAGGGGAGAATGACAGGCGGCTTTGTTTACATTAGCCGTCTGCCTTTCTCCCTCTGTACCGGACGATTGCGAGTGACCGGCAGACATCGGGTCCGCCGGTCACACGCGCGGACATGTTAGGGAGCGAGTGGGGGCAGGAGCACGGCTCCAGCGGCGCGCGCTCGCCCCCTAGAGCCTCACAGGCGAGCAACGTAGCCCTATGTCACTTTGCCTGTGAGAGGCTGACTGCCGCCATAAATAGTCATGCGGCAGTCGGCAAGCGGTTAAACAGATTCCAGATATTTATTAATTACCATTCCTGAAGGAACCACTCTTTTGACTCGATCCAGTGGCCCAGGTAAAGTACCGAAGCAAACCATACCGCTCAGTGGAAACGAGGCACTAATAGCTCATTCACACCAACACCATTGAGCAGCATTAGCCAAGTCAGTCCCAAGACAGACAAAGTGATTTGCATTATGCCCTATTGCTCCAGTTCACACTAACACAGGACATGTTGAATTTTTGCACATCACATTCTGATGACCTATTCTCTCTGGAGAAGAGACGATTGAGGGGGGATATGATATCAATGTACAAATACTGTACTGGTGACCCAAGGAACAAACTATTCAGAGAAAGGGAATACAATAAGAAACGTGGCCACTCACTAAAACTAGAGGAAAGGCGGTTTAACCTTAAAATACGCAGGGGGTTCTTCACTGTAAGAGCAGTAAGGATGTGGAATTCTCTTCCACAAGCAGTGGTATCAGCAGGGAGCATCGATAGTTTCAAAAAACTATTTGATGGGCACCTTAGAGACCACAACATACAGGGGTATACAATGTACAACATACAGGGGTATACAATGTACAGTTAACAGCAAACACACACACACATCATAGGTTGAACTGGATGGACGGATGTCTTTTTTAACCTCACTAACTATGTAACTATGATGGACTATAATGTATTGCAACATGCTGCCACGCATATAGTTAAATAAAATGGAAGTGCTGGTGTGAACAAGTTCTAAAACTGGCATATAAGACCTGGGCTCACTGGAGTCATGGCTCATGTAGACTAGTGTTTCTGGAATGTGCAGCACACTTCATTCCAATTTATTGCTGCTCAAACATACATAATTTGAATTTCAATCTTTTTACTAGTGTTTCCACAAATACAAAAGAAAAAGAACAATGTAGTCCGACCCTAAAGGGTCCTTAACCACTTCTGGACTGGAAGGATTTGCCCCCTTTCTGACCAGGCCCTATTTTGCGATTCGGCACTGCGTGACTTTAACGGACAATTGCGCGGTCGTGCGACACTGTACCTAAACGAATTTGACGTCCTTTTTTTCCCCACAAACAGAGCTTTATTTTGGTGGTATTTGATCACCTCTGCGATTTTTTAATCATGCGCTATAAACAAAAAAAGAGGGACAATTTTGCAAAAATAACAATATTTTTCACATTTTTTATATGAAATTCCCCCCCCCCAAAAAATGTAAAAAATTAAAATTTTTTAACATTTTTGGCCAATTTGTTTTCTGCTACATATGTTTGGTAAAAAAAAAAATCGCAATAAGCGTATTTTGATTGGTTTGCGCAAAAGTTATTGCGTTTACTAACTAAGGGAAAGATTTTTGTCATTTTTGTTGTTTTTTTTTTAATGAGTAATGGCGGCGATCTGCAATTTTCTTTGCGGGACTGCGACATTGCGGCGGACAGATCGGACCCTTGACTGACATTTTGTGACACATTTGGGGTTACCAGTGACATTACTGCAGTAATCAGTGCTATACATATGCACTTTTACTGTAAAAATGACACTGCCCGGGAAGGGGGTTAACTTTATTGGAGAAGGAGGGGTTAAGTGTGTCCCTAGGGGCGTGCTTCTAACTGTGATTGGATGTGGCTTTTCATGTAACAGCAGAGATCTACGGTCCTACATAGCAGGATCGTATGATCTGTGCTGTTACAGGGGAGAATGACAGGCGGCTTTGTTTACATTAGCCGTCTGCCTTCCTCCCTCTGTAACTGACGATCGCTAGTGACCGGCGGACATCGGGTCCGCCGGTCACTCGCGCTGAGGTGTCCGTGAACGAGTGGGGGCGGGAGCGTGCCTCCGGCAGCGCGCGCTCGCCCCCTATTGGCTCACAGGCTTGTGACGTACCGGTACGTCACTTTGCCTGCACGGGGCTGACCGCCGCAGTATATGTACTTGCGGCGGTCGGCAAGCGGTTAAGTCTGTAAATACAGGTAGGTAAAAAAAAAAAAAGAAACTCGGCGATGCAAAGGTGGGTGGAGAGAATGGGAGTGCCACAGGAGGGTGGAGGTTCGCTTTAAAGTCAAAAGGCACATTACAAATACCGGTATCGGTGTCAATGCTAAGTACTCATGCAAATGCTCCGATACCTTTGAGGTGCAATTTGAGCCCATACAGACTGAATGAGCTTAAATCGCATTGAGAAAAATCACGTGATTTGAACAGGAATGTGGTGCGATTCCTGTCTAAATCACATGCGGTTTCCCGCACCACTCCTTGTCATAGCGACTTCAGTCTGGGTTCACACAGGAGTGGTGTGGCAAACTGCATGCGATTTGGACAGGAATCAGCGGGAAGCAGGAACACGGATCTCTGTCTTCCCACAGTCAAAGCATTCCCTACACAGTTAGTAAGCACTCCCAGGAAACACATTTAACCCTTGGATCGCCCCTGATATTAACCTCTTCCCTACCAGTGTCATAAGTACAGTGACAGTGCTTTTTTTTTAGCACTGATCACTGTATTAGTGTCACTGGTCCCAAAAAGTGTCACCTAGTGTCAGATTCGCCCATGCCAATGTCGCAGTCCCACTAAAAATCGCTGATCGCCACCATTACTAGTTTTCTATTTAAAAATAAAAAAATAAGAAATTCCATTAATATATCCCCTAGTTTGTAGATACTATAACTTTTGTGAACACCAATCTATATACACCTAATGGGACTTTCTTTACCAAAAATATGTAGCAGAATACATATTGGCCTAAATTTATGAAGACATTTTTTTTTTACATTTTTTTATTGGATATCTATTATAGCAGAAAGTAAAAAATATTAATTTTTTTTTTCAAAATTGTTGGTATTTTTTTGTTTATAGCGCAAAAAATAAAAACTGCAGAGGTGATCAAATACCACCAAAAGAAAGCTCTATTTGTAGGGAAAAAAGGACGTAAATTTTATTTGGGTACAGCGTCCCACAACCACGCATTTGTCAGTTAAAATAACGCAGTGCTATATTGCAAAAAAAAAAAAAAAAACGGGAGGGGGGGAGGTAAACCTTCCGGAGCTGAAATGGTTAAAAGTCTTATTTCTAAAGCATTTGTTGGACAAATGTCAGAAACAGAAGCTGAATGAAATTTGACTGTATGTTTTCTAATAGATTAATTCCTCTGTCAACAGCTCCATCCAGCAATCAAAATGCAGTATAATTTCTCATTGAGGGATTTTAAAATATTACACCTCTTTTGACCACTAGATGGAGCTGATAATACAAGAATTAATCTATTAGAAAACGCAAATTCATTCAACTTGCACAAATGTTCCAGATATTTGTGCAATTAATATTTTATTATTATTATTTATTTATTTCAGGTTCTTGTATAGCGCTGTCAATTTACGCAGCGCTTTACATATACATTGCACATTCACATCAGTCCCTACCCTCAAGGAGCTTACAATCTAAGGTCCCTAACTTGCATTCATACATACATAGTAGGGCCAATTTTTATACAGGATCCAATTAACCTACCAGCATGTCTTTGGAGTGTGGGAGGAAACCGGAGTACCCGGAGGAAACCCACGCAGGCACAGGGAGAACATGCAAACTCCAGGCAGGTGGTGTCGTGGTTGGGATTCGAACCAGCGACCCTCTTGCTGCTAGGTGAAAGTGCTAACCACTACACCACTGTGCCGCCTCTTTTATAAAGAGACCCCTTAAAGTACTTCTAGACCCAAGAATAAAAATGTAATATAATGCAGCTTACCAGTTGTTGAATTTAATGGCTAAATGTGTTTTCTTTTTTTTAGACTTGTTTTCTTTCAATTTTTCTTTCATTTCAGCTGGTGATCCTGCCAGTAATACATTTCATATCTTGGGTGACAATGCTCACTCACTTTATTTATAGAAATAGCTGCTAAAATAATATTTCAAAAAATTATAAAACAATACTAACCACACAATGACATGTATAATAAATAAATAATAAGTACTGTGAAAATTGATAATGTACAAATCAAAAAATAAACACCTAATAAAGTGCAACAATAGTGAAGAGACTCCGTCTCTGATTCCATAAAGTGCCTGTAAAGCAATAAGTCCTGAAGTGCCGACAAAAAAAAAAGAAAGAAGAAAAAACACTCCAAAGTGCAAATGTGCAAAAAAGTCCAAAAAGATCTCTGTAAGAGGTGCAATCTGTGAATTATTCCATGTGTGTCCACCAGTGGCGGCTGGTGCTCCATGGGCTGGGGGGGGCGGCAGACGGACCACACCATACCCCCCCACCCGACCTCTGTGCCCTGAGCCCACCCTTTTTTGAAAGCCTATTAGAGCCTCTGGCTCTAATCACGTGCTAAAAAAAAAACAAAAAACATTGGAATCCATACGTCCGACGCCCTGCATGTAGATTAGGGGGCCGGACACATGGATGGGGGGGGCGGCGCCCCTGCGCCCCCCAAAGAACGGCCCGCCCCTGGTGTCCATTTTTTAAAATTTAGTGCTGTAATCACCAGGTGAAATGTCTGCTCACCTCCACAATTAACCCACTCGGGGTCTCAGGCAATAATAAAATAGATACACACCTCTGTCCACTCTCTAGATCACTCCACAGTGTTAGATATTGCTCCAAATAAATACATGTAGAGATAAAAAAAGAGAATCTCCAATGGTGCAGTACACAAACCTTTATGGAGCAATAACAAAAAATCCCAGCTTCAATCATTAAACTCACATTTATTCTATTAAAAAACAGCTCAAAATTCACAAATCCAAGATGATCACAAATGTAACGTCAAAGGTACCCCTACGCGTTACGTCATATCACTCACTTTATTACATTAGGAAAATGCAGCATTATTTTATTTGATTACTTTGAAAGAAGACCCCATTAGTGTACATTCATTAAATCCCCATTGCTGACCCCATAGGTATCTACAAGACTGATTGTACTTTCAACTTCATTATTACACACACATCACACAGTTCCTTTAAAAATCCATTGAATGCGGTTTTAAATAACATAGCCAGAGTGTGATCACTGGACAGTGAATGGACTGAATGGTTACCACAGTGGAGAGCTATTAACTGTAAGGTTACATTCATACTGCTCTGTATAAAAAAAAACGTATATTTCCTTTTGCTGCGTTTTTGTTGTTTTTTGCCTCATTGCATTAACGCAACACATGAAGCATTTTTTTATGCATTTCAAAAGCTTTTGTTCTGTGCTTGCGTTGTAATTTCCCCATATCACTTCCCACTATTCTAATGCAATTTTCATGCGATTCCAGTGCAATTTAAGGTGTGACTATGCAGTGCGACTTGTTTGCGATTTTAGGGCAACTTCATAGATAAGAAGCATTCCTACGTAAAGTGTGCGTTTTTTGTGCGACACACGTTCCTTGTGTGTTTTCTGTGCTGGTTGCCACACTTTTGGAAATGTGAAGATGCAAACGCGCAACAAAGTGCGTGCTTTTCTGTTCGTATTGCCATGTGTTCAGAAATGTGTAAAAAAATGTGCAAAAAAAAAAAACCTGAGCGGGGATGCGCATTTTCTGCTACGCTCAGATGTGAATAGGATTTGCTTGGGGGGAGAGTTTTTAGGAAGCATGGATGACCAGGGAGGAGAGGAGAGGTCTTTGATCCATCAAAAATCACATAGGAATGCTTCTTTTCCATGCTGATGCGAATTATGTGAGATAACATAGAAGTCTATGGGGTTGAAATCGCACTGGATCTTTTCCAAAATCGCACTGTGCTGAGAAGGACACTAATGAATATAATGTGACTTCCCTTGTCATGCTATTCTGTAAACTGTGGCTCCACAGGCGCATTGCATTTTGGATGCATTTTTTTATGCGGTTTCCATTTATTTTAATGGAGGTGTTCTTGGGGTGGTTTTTCTTCACTGCACCAAAATGCAGCAATCAGGACCCACAGCTGACCACTGTGAAGAGTTCAATAGGATTTAATAGTCATTGGTTCTTCTTCTTTTTTTTTTTTTAATGCAAAAATGGAAAAGTAACGGATTAGTGTGAAAGCAGCCTAATACCCAAAATTCTATTGAAGTGTATCCATTACATATTCTAATGACATTTTTTATAAATGTAATTCACAGAGAATGGAGAAGACAATGATCCTGCTGACCCTTGCAAGTGTCTCTGGAGTTCTAGGTCAGACTGGTATGTACAAACCTCCATGAAGCCTCACCCTAAAGAACAACTCTATAAGACAACACAAACATAATACATGGAAAACAAGACATTCATTGTGATCTTTGTCTCAGTTGCTTTACTTCAGCAGATTTAGCTAGTTCAAAAAAGTGACTGACGGAACCGCCGACCACACTGTGTTTGTGGTCTTCCATCAGTATATGGCTTCATTGCAGTCATGAACATACAGTATATACCAGATTTTCCCAGCCGCCCTCATACAAAGCTAGCCAACAACTTAGCTTGTACTGGAATCACACTTTATTGAACAGTCACACAGAATTTATATACAGCATGGGCACATCCCCCTCCTATTCAAATTACCACACACAGGTCAGGGGTTGCCTGATTACATTATCATATGCAGATGAAATTGTATAAAGAAACAGATTTAACCTGATCTAATTATCTAGCCATCTGGACAGAACAATGTGAGGTCATTAACATTTAACAATGGGACAGGCAGACTTAACCTCCCTGGCGGTATGATTATGTCAGGAATGACATACCAAAAGCGGTACAATTGTTTTCATGGAAATTTGGCGTTATGTATTATAGGCCTACAATTCTTAGTAATTACTGACTTAAACCTGACCAAAACAAGACTCTAGTAGACATCCCAGATGTGATAAATTTGAAACACAAACACGTGAATTATAATCGAATCAATAATATTATTTTATTATTTAATATATAATATATATAATAAAATTATATTATTGATTAGATTATAATTCATGCATTATATATTACAGATATATGTGTGTATATATATATATAATATATAACGCATGAATTATAATTGAATCAATAATATAATTTTATATATATATATATATATATATATATATATATATATATGTGTGTGTGTGTGCATATATATATATATATATATATATATATATATATATATATATAATACAAAATTGTGCATATTTTTTTTTTTTGAATTTCCCTCCCTAGTTCCGCTCCCATGCAGCATTGCTGCTGCAGGGAACGGAACTAGGAAGTGATCAGACCGACGGAGGGACGGAGGAGCGGCGGGACTCTCGGCTGGCGATCTCAGCAATCATCGCTGGATCGCCAGGATAAGGTAAGAGAACACCGCTGCGCTCTCTGCAATCCACCCCGAGCGTGACTCGGGGTTACCGATCCTGATATGAAAAACCAACCCCGAGTCACGCTCGGGATTACCGCCCAGGAGGTTAACACAATGTACATCCCGCCTCAAAAGAGACAATAGGACAAGACTACATTGAAGTCCATGGAATACACATCTACGTATCGCTATGATTATTTAGGAGTCAGACTTCATGGCAACAGGCTATAGGTCTCACAGTGTAAAGTGGGATTAAATCTTCATATTCCTTGAGAGATATTGCTGACAAATATTACTGTCCCACTTGAAGCAATCCAAATCGTTAGGTATCTGTCTTTCACTCCCATTGGTGGTGAGTACCGTCACAGTGACATATTTACAAAGTGGCTCGATTACTACAATTAAATAATTAGGACCAACTGTAAGTTGGCATACAGAGACAGACAATGTGCCTATTTATGTATATTGTCGGCCACTGCTACCCCGTTCTCTACCCTGCCCACCTGTCACTGGTTGATTAAGAGAAGTATAGCAAAAGCTTTTTTGGTCATACTTCTCTTGTGGGTCACAGAAATGCACTTACTTTTGCTCTCCTGTGACCATGAGTCCACTTATGGAGGCACTTCAGGCTCTGGAAACTGTCAGGATCTACCCAGCTGCCTGATTGACAGCTGGCCCTGACTAGAGAGCCAAAGCCAGCTCCACCCGCCCCCTCCTCTTTCAGGCAATCCAGTGAGTGCTGGAGGGGCAGAGCAGAGAGCTGTGTTAGACAGACACTGCTCTCTACTCTGAGCAGACCAAGAGTTGAGCAATCAAAGGTCATGTGATTGCTAGGTTCCTGGTCTTAGAGCTGTCGTGGGACTGATGCTGCAGCATAGAGGTAAGTATGGAGGTTTTTATTTTTTCTATTCCCCAAACTTCTCCTTTAAGGACCAGCAATGGGGACGGTGGGTACAGACTAATAGAAAAGCTGAAACACTAGTTTCCCATCAAATCCACTCTCTCCATGTGACGGACAGCAGATAGTGGGTGGATTCTGTAGCAATAGCAGGCAATCGGATCCACCCACTGCCTGCTGTCAATCACAAGGGGAGTGGACCTGATGGACAACTAATGTCTCTGAAACCTCATCAGGCTTTGCCCACCCAGCTCAGCTGTTGCACTGTCTTTTACAGCTGCAATGGTGGGAGGGAGCTCAGCTGCACTCTCTGTATAGACACTCTGGTCTCATTCCACCTGTGCATGCGGTACTTGCCCCAAATTCAGGTACCTGGTTCCTACAGGTACATAAAAAAGTCCACGTACCAACACTGCAAATGGAGGCACAATGGAATACAAAGAGTTTTGTTGACATTCTTTATGAATTGTCTTGTATATTAAAGGAGAAGCATAGCCAAAGCTTTTTTGGCTCTACTTCCCCTGTGGTTCATTGCAGTTCATTCTGCACTTCTGTGATCCATTTTCATGGGGATGGCATCCTTATGATTAAGCTCTGAGGGGCAGAGTGAAACGCGTTGGAGGCATGGCCTTATTGGAGCTCATGCTGAGGTTGCCACCTACCATACCACAGTGGGTCTGCGTTGATGTGCGGTGTATGGGGCATTTATTTTGCTACATATTGATGTCTTTAGCCGGGACAAGCTCCTTCCCAAGCTGGCACTCATCAGTGGGCTTCTAGCACCCCTTCATAGCCTAAATGGCTCACACCAGTTGTCATTTGTACACCATTTATACACCATTTATTTTTTTCCAAATAAACATTGAATTCATGACAATGGATTCCTAAAGCACTAAGGAACAGCATAGTAGGCAAAGCTTGCTTTGCAGCTCAGTTTGTTTGATCAAATCTCCCTAGTGAACCTTCTGATTAAGGATGAGTCACTGCTTTGATGATTTCCTCAAGAAATTGGATTCTCTCTACACAACTGAAAAAACAAATTGTACAAATACACTTTAATTTGTCTTACGGGTAAGAGATAGGTTAGAGCAGGATTTCTCAACCAGAGTTCAAGAGGTTGCTAGGGGTTCCTTGAGCAATAAGCAATGTCTACCTCTCAGATACGTTTCCACTGACACCATTGATCTTTTATCTATCTGTAAGGGGGGAATTCTTCCCAATGACCACAAGTGTAAGGAACATTCTTCCCACTGACCATCACACTAATGTATCATGTATCATGAGAGTTATCTATATGAGTTATAGATATACGTAGTAGGTTTTGGCCAGGGGTTTCCTGAGACTGGAAGGTTTTTAAGGGTTCCTCTGTGTTGAAAAGGTTGGGAAAGGCTGGCTTAGAGGGCAGTGACCTGTTTGAGAAAGTGTAATTTTTACATGTTTTGGCATGGAAAGCCCCACTCTTAGAACTAATGTACCACCCGAGGAAACCTGTACAGATCACATTTTAATTGATCTGCCAAAAAAAGCATCCAGTTTAATACTTTAATGATCTTTTTGGATCTTTAAACACTGTAGGAATTTGAGCGCCAGCACAATTCACTATTGCAATAGAAAACAGATGGCTTTCTTCTTAAAAGCCTCCTTCACATTGCAATTCCTTTTAACTGCTATAAGCTGATATGTAGAAAGAAAACGATCAAATCTTATCTTACTTTGTTTTGATTAGATAAGGAAATGAAACATTACTGTGCACATATGACACGGGGACATTAAAAGTGAACAATGGATTTACACTCATTTTGGAATGGAGACATGAGAACAATCAATACCCAGAACTATCATGTGATTTAAACAGGTTCTTTATATTTATGTATTTAACCTGCATTGTAAAGTTAACCAGAATATAATTCACATGACTTCACATTTTACTGGCTTGCTGTGCTGTATTTTGAAGATCATATGTTTGTGTACAGGTTTGTAGGTTCTTTCCCCAGGAGGTGTCAAACCAGTGGCGGCTGGTGCTCCATGGGCCGGGGAGGTGGGGGGCGGCAGACGGACCACACCATACCCCCCCATCGCCGGCTCACTCATCCTGAACATGTGGAGGGCAGGCAGGCAGCGGCTTCTCCTGGGTCTCCTGTGTCTCCTCCCTCCTCCTCCTCATTGGCCAATGAAATGGCTTCTCCTTTTGGCCAATTGGGAAACAGGTCTCAGGACCCGCTTCCTGGTTGGCCAGGAGGAGGATCCGTGTGACAATAGCAAATTTTTATTCGCTATTGTCACACAACTGAGTGGGCTCAGGGCGCAATGCTCTGCGCAGTGTTCTGCGCCCCAAGCCCAGTCTTTGGCTCTAATCACGTGCTTCAAAAAAAAAAAAAAACCCATTGGAACCCATGCGTCCAGCGCCCTGCATGTAGATTAGGGGGCCGGACACATGGATAGGGGGGGTGCATGCCCCTGCTCCCCCAATGAATGGGCCACCACTGTGTCAAACAAAGTAGCCAGCATCTTAGCTGAACATTGGTTTCAAGATGATTAAGAGTTGGTTCACACTGGGGCGACACGACTCTGTACTACTTCGGGGGCGACTTGTGCATTCCCATGCACCACGACTTCGGAGCCACTTGCATGGACTTCACATAATGGAAGTCTATGCAAGTCGCTCCGAGGTCGCCCCGAAGTAGTACAGGACCCTTTTTCTAAGTCGGAGCGACTTGTGTCGCTCCTATTAGAACGGGTCCTGTAGCGGTCAATGGACCGTGAGGGAGCGCGACTTGTCAGGCTGACAAGTCGCCTGACAAGTCGCGCTAGTGTGGATCGGCTCTTAAGGAAATGTATGGGGTTAATTAAAAAAACAACCACAATTACTCACCTCTATGCTGCAGCATCTATCCGATGCTGTATCTGTTCCACGTCAGCTCTAGGCCCAAGAACTGAGTGATCACATGACTGCTGATTGCTCACTTTTCGGTCTTCTCATAGCAGAGAGCAGTGACTGTCATTCGCCGCTCTCCACTCTGCTCCTCCAGCGCTCACTGGGGAGCTGGGCTGGGGAGGGTGCTGGCGCAGCTGGCTTCAGCTCTCAACCACGCGTTGGGAGCTGGAGCCATCTGTCAGTCAGGCAACTGGGAGGATTCTGACAATATTGTAGGGATCTTCCAGATACTCTGCCACATCAGCAGATAATAGCCTGCTATAAGCTGACTCTGGGTCACAGGAGAGCAAATGTAAGTGTACTCTTGTGATCTAAGAGAAGTATGGGGAAAAAAGCTATGGCCATACTTTTCTTTTAGGACCACTGTTTTTAGGTGAATGTTGTTGCCCGAATTCCTATCCAAGTAGCTACAGCAGCTGCAAAGTGTGACAACACTGCAGTGGATTCATTGATAGTGGCGGAGTGTTGTTACCCTACTAAAACAAGTACCAAGAGAAGGGGTACACTGGTAGAGTCAAATAGTATATTATGGTTGCTGGAGGGTATAAGGAAAAAATTCAATGAAAAAAAATCTATGTTTTAGCTATGGGCTGCCTACATAACATATTACATACATACATATATATATATATATACAGTCAGGTCCATAAATATTGGAACATCGACACAATTCTAATCTTTTTCACTCTATACACCACCACAATGGATTTGAAATGAAACAAACAAGATGTGTTTTAACTGCAGAGTTTCAGCTTTAAGTTGAGGGTATTTACCTCCAAATCAGGTGAACGGTGCTGGAATTACAACAGTTTGTATATGTGCCTCCCACTTTTTAACCACTTTACCACCGGAGGATTTTGCTGTCTTACGTCCGGGCCACTTTTTGCGATTCGGCACTGTGCGACTTTAACTGACAATTGCGCGGACATGCAATGCCGTACCCAAATTAAATTTACGTCCTTTTTTTTGCCATAAACAGAGCTTTCTTTTGGTGGTACTTGATCACCTGTGCAATTTTTACTTTTTGCGCTATAAACAAAAAAAGAGCGACAATTTTGAAAAAAATGACAATATTTTTCAAAAATTTTTATATGAAATTCCCCCAAAAAAATGTAAAAATCAAAAATTTTTATCATTTTAGGCCAATTTGTTTTCTGCTACATATTTTTGGTAAAAAAAAAATCGCAATAAGCGTATTTTGATTGGTTTGCGCAAAAGTTATTGCGTTTACTAACTAAGGGAAAGATTTCTGTCATTTTTGGTGTTTTTTTTTAACGAGTAATGGCGGTGATCTGCGATTTTTTTTGCGGGACTGCGACATTGCTGCAGACAGATCGGACCCTTCACTGACATTTTTGACACTTTTGGGGGTACCAGTGACATTACTACAGTAATCAGTGCTATACATATGCACTGTTACTGTAAAAATGACACTGGCAGGGAAGGGGTTAATTTTTATTGGTGATCAAGGGGTTATGCCTGGTGCTTACTAACGTGTGTGGGGGGAGCTGACTGAGTGACATAGGGACAGATCACAGGTTCGCAATCTGACCCTGTCTGTCACTTAGGAGATCCGCCCGCTTTGTTTACACAAGCGGGCGGATCTCCGCACTCGATTCCCCGACGATCGGGGAAGAGCGGTGGTGATCACCGCCGCTCCTCCCCTGGCCCGACTCCCGCTGTGACTGAATACAGCGGGAGCGAGCCTCCGGCGGCGCGCGCGCCGCCCACAAGGGGAGGAGTCTACGTCGCTGGACGATAACTAATCACTTTGCTGCAGTACAGTCAACGTGACTGGTCGGCAAGCGGTTAAGGGACCAAAAGTATTGGGACAGATTAACAATCATAAATTTAACTTTCACTTTTTAACACTTGTTTGCCAATCCTTTGCAGTCAATTACAGCCTGAAGTCTGGAACACATAGACATCACCAGACGCTGGTTTTCATCCCTGGTGATGCTCTGCCAGGCCTCTACTGCAACTGTCTTCAGTTCCTGCTTGTTCTTGGGGCATTTTCCCTTCAGTTTTGTCTATTAGAATATACATGGGCTATAAACTGCATAAACAGGATACAGTATTTACAGTATATGAAATAATCAATGCAGAATAAGTATAACCTGGTCCATAAACATCCCTCAACCATCAGGTGAATGGTTTGTCCAGACTCTACCCATGGGGGTCCACATTTTGCTAAATTTCTTAGGGCAACCCTGGGCTTTATATGTAAGTTTGTATTGTGGAATCGCCTGATTAAACTTTAAGTTGAGCCAAAAAATGATAGTAGGAGGGGGACTGCGATTTCCAATGCATAGCTATAGACTTCTTGGCATAGAACAGGACCAAACGCATGAAAAGTTTTTTTATTTTGGGAGGGCTGTCATCCTCTAAGTAACTGAATAGGCAACATATTTGATTAAAAATATTAGACATTTGTGTGAGTGAGCTGATAAAAGTAGTAACCTTAAATGAAAAGGCTCTAATAGGTGGACACTCCCAGACCATATGAAAAAATGTGCCACCCGCTGATGAGTATTTGGAGCAGACAGGAGAGGGTGAAAGGAGACATAGAGTATAGTATGATCTATAAAGAAACTTAGTCTGGACGCCCTTATCCCTAGAGGAAATGATAGTGGGAACCTGTAGGGGAGGAATTTCCTGCCATGCCTCCTTCGTGAGATTTGGAATATCAGCTTTCCATGGAGATTCCGTAGCCTGAAGTCTATTGGTTTTGGAATGAAGCAAATGAGAGTAATATGTGGATATAAGCTTGGAGTGCGAAGGGTCACATAACAAGTTTTCCAAGGCTGAGGACCGTAAAGACACGTTGATTAGGCAAAATTGGGATGCTGCGGTATGTCGCAGCTGGAAATACCTGAAATAGGCCTTGGTGGGAAGATTATATTTTCTTTGGAAATACGAAAAAGAGTGGAATAAATGGTAAACTAATTTCACCCCATGCCAAGACCAGAAAAATCCGTCCGGCCACCGGAGGAACTCCTTCAATCGTGGGGTATGCCAAAGAGGAGCATTAGGGACCCCTACTAGTAGCCTCAAAAGGGAATAATTTTGATATTTTGAAAATACGTAGAGTCATGGACAGAATACTAGTGATGTCCCTCCCCTTGGTAGACTGTCTCTGAAATTAATTTTGTACGTATATAAAGAAGGTAAGGATAGCGGCTTCCAAAGCATTATTCGTTTCAGGGTAAAACCATCAATGGGCATGAGCATTTGAGAGGCAATATAATAGGTTTTGAGGTTTGGGACAGCAAAACCCTGTTCCAAAATAGGTAGTTGCAGAGTGTCTCTGGCTATTCTAGCAGCCATACCTCCCCAAATAAAGAACGTAAGTATTGAATCATTCTCCTAATCCTACATTTGGGAATATAGACTGGAAAGTTACTGAGTATATGGAGAGAGAGGGGCAAGAAAACCATCTTAACCACCTGCCCACTAGGCACTTTTACCCCTTTCCTGACCAGGCCAACTTTCAGCTTTGAGTGCTGGTGTCATGCAACACTGTACCCAAACAAAGTTTTTCAAATTTTTTTCACACAAATAGAGCTGTCTTTTGGCGGTATTTAATCCCTTTTTTATAGTTCGTTATAAAGTTTTGCAGACAGGTAATTTTTCTCCTTCACTGATGTGCACTGATGAGGCAGCACTGATGGGCACTGATAGACTGCTCTGAGGGGCACTGATAGGCTGCACTGATGGGCACTGATGAGGCGGCATTGATGGGCACTGATAGGCTGCACTGATGAGGCCGCACTGGTGGGCACTGATGAAGAGGCACTGATGAGGCGGCACTGATGGGCACTGATAGGCAGCACTGAAGGGCATTGATAGGTGGCACTGATGGCCACTAATAGGTGGCACTGATGAGCACTGATAGGCGGCACTGATGGGAACTGGTAGGCGACACTGATGCACACTGGTAGGTGGCACTGATAGGTGATATTAATGAGGAGACACTTGTGGGCACTGATTGGCAGCAGTAGTGGACACAGATTGGCAGAAGCCGGTTATCTGCACTTTTCTTCTCTCCTCCACATGCTGACAGTGTGAGAGGGAGCGTTGAAGAGAGCCGGTAACTGGCTTCTGTTGACATCGTCAACAGATTGGTCACAGCTGATCACGTGGTAAAGAGCCTCTGATTGGCTCTATACCTCAATCTGTGTTCGGCAGTGTCCAGAGGACACAGGGCATGCCGCCAGCCTCATATGATGGCCTCCCAGGACTTGACAACTGCACTGTAGCCGTCATTCAGCTATATCACGGTTGGCAAGTAGTTAAATACACTTACCCTAACCAAGAGCGTCAAGTGAAGATTAGACCAGACTTTGATAGTATTTTTAAGTCTACTAGGAAGAAGATCTAGTTTATCCTTGATATATCGGGGAAGAGGCAATTGTTTTATTATCCCCAAATATCAGAAACTGGTAACAGTTTGCAATGAACAGTCGAGTGGGATAGAAGGGAGTGTGTCTTGATCTAAGGGGAAGTAGGAGAATTCTCCCAGTTACTTGGAAACCGGAAAATTGTCCAAATCATTGAAAAGCGTTTTACAAAGTAGGTAGAGATGACTGAGGATCTGCTGGTAAATAAACATGTAGTTTGCTTAGAAAGACACTCTTCCAGCCCATTGATCACCAGCCCAGATATAGTGGAATTAGAGTGTATCAGAGTGTATCAGTTCTGCTAGTGGTTCTTTTGCCAGAGTGAACAATAGGGCAATAGAGGGAAGCCCTATATGGTGCCCCATTGTCACGTACCTGATCCGAGGCCGAGATGCAGAGAGGGCTCCCCTTGCGGCTGAGTGCGGCACACCCCTGGGGTTGAGACAGAGGGTGTAGCGCCCACAGAAGCACTGGTTGCCGGCAAGGGTCCTGATGGTAGACAGGCGGTCTCTAGCAGAGTGCTGGGCAGGAATACACCGGACAGTCCAAGGAAGAACCAGGAACAACCAGGCAGTAGGTGTAAGACCGGCCGGGGGTCAAACACAGGAAGCTGCAACAGGTGCAAGCCAAAGGTATAGTAGGAAATCCAGAAGCAGACAAGTCCGTGGGAAAGCCAAGATCAGGTACTGGAGGGCAGGTAGACAGGAAGCAAGTCCGTGAGCCAAGCCGAGATCAGATAACGGGAGAGCCAATGTCAGGAAGGGCATTCCCATAGACAGAATGGCTCTTCTAGACAGCTTGCTGTGCATAGGCTACGCCCATTGCACAAGTGCATGCACCTGTTGCTTGTATGGTCATCAAGGGGGCTATTTAAACTGAGCCTGTGCTGTGCTTCAGTGCTGTCTTGTCTACAGCGTTTCTGTGTAAACCTGCTACCTGTAAACCTGCATCTGATTACTGTTATCGACCTGGCTTGCCTTGACTTCTCCTGAACTCTGCCTGCATTGACCCCAGCTTGTCTTTGACCACGCTTCTGCCTGTACATCTGCACCTGATCCGTCTGCCAGTGTATGACCCGGTTTGCCTGACCCTGTTCCTGCCTACTATCCTGCTGGACTGCCTGCTGCTAGTCTCTGCCTACTTTTCACTGGTGTCCATCCGGCATTCCTGCTCCGCTGCAACCCGCTGACGGGCTTGGCCTTCTCCTGTCTCCTACTCGGTGGTGTCCATCCGGCATTCCTGCTCTGCTGCAACCTACTGACAGACCCAGCCTGCTCCTGTCTCCTGTTCAGTGGTGTCCATACGGCACTCCTGCTCCGCTGCGGTCCACCGACAGTCTTCCCCTGCTTAATCCTGACAGTTAGTCCGGCTAAACTACTATCAAGACTAGTGTTGAGCGAACACGGACTGTATTATTCGTGTTCGTACCGAATAATTGGATTTTTTGTACCCGAACACGGACACGGACACTTTACTGTATGTTCGGGTAAAAATCCGTGTTCGGTCGTTTTATTTCCGGGTTTTGCATGCTTTGGCGCTCTTTTCATGGCGGGCTTTCAACAGCCAATCAACAATCGTTTAACTGGTGTGCCTTAAGCCATCCCAGCCATGCCTGCAAATGTCTCAGTAGCTGTGATTGGCCGTCTGAAGCATGTGACCAAGTCTTTATAAGTTCGAGGCAGCCGCAGCGGCGTCATTATGCTGCTTAGATTCAGGGACAGAGCACACATCAACGTGCTGGCTGCTGATTAGGGAAAGATAGGCAGGAAAAAACCATTTGTGTCCGGATAGAATTGAGGGACAGGTCGGAGTGTTTAGGCAGGGCGAGTTGTAGGCATTTTAGGGATAGAGTCTGCTGAATTATAGGGTCAGTGTCTTCTACAAACTACAATCGATATTGCTGTGTGGGGGGTGGGGTGAATCTGCACTCAATCCTGATCTACGATCTCTTCTCAATCCTGTTAGGGACAGAGTCTGCTGAATTTTAGGGAAACTGTGTTCTACAAACTACAATCGATATTGCTGTGTGGTGTGGGATTGGAGATAGGCAGGTGTCAGTGATCCACATCCATTTTTCTGTGTGTGAGCTGCAGTGAACACAATCTTTTTGGGCTGCAGTGAACACAATCTTTTTGGGGTGCAGTGAACAAAATCTTTTTGGGGTGCAGTGAACACAATCCTTTTTGGTGTGCAGTGAACACAATCTTTGTGGGGTGCAGTGAACAAAATCCTTTGTGGGGTGCAGTGAACACAATCTTTTTGGGGTGCAGTGAACAAAATCCTTTTTGGGGTGCAGTGAACAACATCCTTTTTGGGGTGCAGTGAACACAATCTTTTTGGGGTGCAGTGAACAAAATCCTTTGTGGGGTGCAGTGAACACAATCTTTTTGGGGTGGAGTGAACAACATCCTTTTTGGGGTGCAGTGAACAAAATCCTTTTTGGGGTGCAGTGAACAAAATCATTTTTGGGGTGCAGTGAACACAATCTTTTTGGGGTGCAGTGAACACAATCTTTGTGGGGTGCAGTGAACACAATCTTTTTGGGGTGGAGTGAACAACATCCTTTTTGGGGTGCAGTGAACAACATCCTTTTTGGGGTGCAGTGAACACAATCTTTTTGGGGTGCAGTGAACACAATCTTTGTGGGGTACAGTGAACAGAATCTTTGTGGGGTGCAGTGAACACAATCTTTGGGGGGTACAGTGAACACAATCTTTGTGAGGTGCAGTGAACACAATCTTTGTGGGGTGCAGTGAACACAATCATTGTGGGGTGCAGTGAACTCAATCTTTGTGGGGTACAGTGAACACAATCTCATACTTCTGAAGGTTTGAGGGTGCTGCCTGTTCCATACTCCCCCTACTCCTCATCTAGCCTTTTAGGGGTACAAACAATAGTAATTGGGGCCCAGTGTGGTTGTGTACGTGTGATATACATACACTTTTTTGGGATCATATTTTCTATTCCGCTATTTAATCAAAAACCTTTGGGGATCAGTTAAATTGGGGGATAGTCTGTGTTGGTACGTGTGAGAGAGATCCACCTTTCCAAGTTGTTGGGGTTCATCTCATACTTCTGAAGGTTTGAGGGTGCTGCCTGTTCCATACTCCCCCTACTCCTAGCCTTTTAGGGGTACAAACAATAGTAATTGGGGCCTAGTGTGGTTGTGTACGTGTGATATACATACACTTTTTTGGGATCATATTTTCTATTCCGCTATTTAATCAAAAACCTTTGGGGATCAGTTAAATTGGGGGATAGTCTGTGTTGGTACGTGTGAGAGAGATCCACCTTTCCAAGTTGTTGGGGTTCATCTCATACTTCTGAAGGTTTGAGGGTGCTGCCTGTTCCATACTCCCCCCTACTCCTAGCCTTTTAGGGGTACAAACAATAGTAATTGGGGCCTAGTGTGGTTGTGTACGTGCGAGATACATACACTTTTTTTGATCATATTTCCTATTCCGCTATTCAATAAAAACCTTTGAGGATCAATTGAATTGCGGGATAGTCTGTGTCGGTACGTGTGAGAGAGATCCACCTTTCCAAGTTGTTAGGGTTCATCTCATACTTCTGAAGGTTTGAGGGTGCTGCCTGTTCCATACTCCCCCTACTCCTCATCTAGCCTTTTAGGGGTACAAACAATAGTAATTGGGGCCTAGTGTGGTTGTGTACGTGTGATATACATACACTTTTTTTGGATCATATTTTCTATTCCGCTATTTAATCAAAAACCTTTGGGGATCAGTTAAATTGGGGGATAGTCTGTGTTGGTACGTGTGAGAGAGATCCACTTTTCCAAGTTGTTGGGGTTCATCTCATACTTCTGAAGGTTTGAGGGTGCTGCCTGTTCCATACTCCCCCTACTCCTCATCTAGCCTTTTAGGGGTACAAACAATAGTAATTGGGGCCCAGTGTGGTTGTGTACGTGTGATATACATACACTTTTTTGGGATCATATTTTCTATTCCGCTATTTAATCAAAAACCTTTGGGGATCAGTTAAATTGGGGGATAGTCTGTGTCGGTACGTGTGAGAGAGATCCACCTTTCCAAGTTGTTGGGGTTCATCTCATACTTCTGAAGGTTTGAGGGTGCTGCCTGTTCCATACCCCCCCTACTCCTCATCTAGCCTTTTAGGGGTACAAACAATAGTAATTGGGGCCTAGTGTGGTTGTGTACGTGCGAGATACATACACTTTTTTTGATCATATTTCCTATTCCGCTATTCAATAAAAACCTTTGAGGATCAATTGAATTGCGGGATAGTCTGTGTCGGTACGTGTGAGAGAGATCCACCTTTCCAAGTTGTTGGGGTTCATCTCATACTTCTGAAGGTTTGAGGGTGCTGCCTGTTCCATACTCCCCCTACTCCTCATCTAGCCTTTTAGGGGTACAAACAATAGTAATTGGGGCCCAGTGTGGTTGTGTACGTGTGATATACATACACTTTTTTTGGATCATATTTTCTATTCCGCTATTTAATCAAAAACCTTTGGGGATCAGTTAAATTGGGGGATAGTCTGTGTCGGTACGTGTGAGAGAGATCCACCTTTCCAAGTTGTTGGGGTTCATCTCATACTTCTGAAGGTTTGAGGGTGCTGCCTGTTCCATACCCCCCCTACTCCTCATCTAGCCTTTTAGGGGTACAAACAATAGTAATTGGGGCCTAGTGTGGTTGTGTACGTGCGAGATACATACACTTTTTTTGATCATATTTCCTATTCCGCTATTCAATAAAAACCTTTGAGGATCAATTGAATTGCGGGATAGTCTGTGTCGGTACGTGTGAGAGAGATCCACCTTTCCAAGTTGTTGGGGTTCATCTCATACTTCTGAAGGTTTGAGGGTGCTGCCTGTTCCATACTCCCCCTACTCCTCATCTAGCCTTTTAGGGGTACAAACAATAGTAATTGGGGCCCAGTGTGGTTGTGTACGTGTGATATACATACACTTTTTTGGGATCATATTTTCTATTCCGCTATTTAATCAAAAACCTTTGGGGATCAGTTAAATTGGGGGATAGTCTGTGTCGGTACGTGTGAGAGAGATCCACCTTTCCAAGTTGTTGGGGTTCATCTCATACTTCTGAAGGTTTGAGGGTGCTGCCTGTTCCATACTCCCCCTACTCCTCATCTAGCCTTTTAGGGGTACAAACAATAGTAATTGGGGCCCAGTGTGGTTGTGTACGTGTGATATACATACACTTTTTTTGGATCATATTTTCTATTCCGCTATTTAATTTAACTGGGCCTCCATGCGAGACCTGTGTGCCTTGTTGCGCTGTTTTGAGTACTCCACCAACATGGCCAGTGGCAATGACGCCGTTCTCAGCTTAACTATCCCACTTCTATGCCTCCTTGAAAAAACAATTCGGGCGATGATGGAAGAGGATGTGGCACAGGATGAGGAGGAGGAGGAGGATGAAGAGGTAACATTTCCAAGGCTTTCAGGGCAGTCATTCGCAAGGGGCTCCGAGGGTGGGTTCCTGCACACGCAAACGCCAGGGACGCAATTGTCCAGCAGGGGCACAGTTCTGGAGGATGAGGAGGATGAGGAGGAGGAGGAGCTGGAGGAGGAGATGGAACCATGTTCACAGCAGGGTGGCACCCAGGCCAGCTCATGGCCATCACTGGTGCGTGGCTGGGGGGATACAGAGGACACGGACGATACACCTCCCACAGAGGACAGCCTTTCGTTGCCTCTGGGCAGCCTGGCACACATGAGCGATTACATGCTGCAGTGTCTCCACAACGACCGCCGAGTTGCCCACATTCTAACTTGTGCTGATTACTGGGTGGCCACGCTGCTGGATCCCCGTTACAAGGACAACGTACCGTCCTTAATTCACTCACTGGAGCGCGATCGCAAGATGCGCGAGTACAAGCGCACGCTGGTAGACGCCATGCTGCTGGCATTCCCATCTGACAGCGGGGCCACAGTGGAAGCACAAGGCAGAGGAGGAGGAGGAGGAGGTCGCCAACGCAACCAGGGCACCGCCAGCACCTCAGAAGGCAGGGTTAGCATGGCCGAAATGTGGAAAAGCTTTGTCAGCACGCCACAACAAACAGCAGCACCAGCAGCTCAGATGGAACGTCTTAGCAGGAGGCAGCATTTTACCAACATGGTGGAGCAGTATGTGTGCACACGCCTACATGTAGTGAATGACGGGTCTGCCCCCTTCAACTTCTGGGTCTCCAAATTGGGCACATGGCTTGAGCTTGCCCTTTACGCCTTGGAGGTGCTGGCGTGCCCTGCAGCCAGTGTATTATCTGAACGGGTATTTAGCACGGCTGGGGGCGTTATAACAGACAAGCGCAGCCGCCTGTCCAGAGACAATGTGGACAAGCTCACGTTCATTAAAATGAACCAGGCATGGATCCCACGGGACTTTTCCGTACCTTATGCAGAATAGCAATGGATACCGACCTTACCCACCCATTGTTCCATTTTTGCTCTTTCTCACTCTTTTGGGGTGTACCCTCATTTAAAATTTTTGAAAAGAAGCAGTGTTGGCTACCTCGTCCTCCTCCTCAGGGCCAGATTAATGTAGGGGCTATTGGAGCTGCAGCTCCAGGCCCCTACCTTTTATATAGGCCCCGGGTTGGCCATATTCACTGTTACCGCTCTTCTGTCACTTGTAAACACAGAAGTCTGGCTTCTATGCTCGCTTCCCCAGGCAGCACCCTCAGAACCTCCCCACACAGCGTGAAGGCCGGACAAGGAGGGACAGTTGGCGATGCATGGATGTGTTTATGGGCTTCAGAGACAGCATCCCATGTTGAATTAGGCATGCATGGCTGCACCCTTCCTCCTCTGGGTGCATGGCAAGGCACGGCCCTTAAGGCCCTTCAAAATCCTCAGCACCAAGCCCATGATGCTGTTAATCCGGCCCTGGTCCTCCTCCACCGCCGCTTCCACCTACACCGCCCATAGGTGTGCGCAGCCTATTGCATTAAGGTGTGCACCCCAAAGTTGAAATACACATGCATGTGTTTGCCAGCAGGGAGAGTAATGTATCGGGGCCATGTACCTGTAGGCAAGGAGAAATAGAGCAGAGCAGGTCCCAGGGAGATCTTTCCCATCTCCTCACTGGCAATGCTATGTGCCCTAGGTGATTAGGGTGTGCCCAGGCACACCCAGCACACCCTGTGCGCACGCCTATGTCACCGCCACATCCACCACCACCTCAACCTCCCTCCTACTCCATATGGGCCTCGTCCTTCAGAGATGAAGAAGAACATTGTTTTATTTTTCTGTTTTTTTTTTGTTGTTTTAAGTTATTTCCCTATCCACATTTGTTTGCAGAGCACTTGCCATGCTCTTAATTACGTTTTGCTGCCATTTGCAGCACTCTAGCCCTTTCCTTTGGTGTTTTAGAGCCATTTTAGTGCCTTAAAGTTCGGGTCCCCATTGACTTCAATGGGGTTCGGTGTCCGGGAAAAGTTCGGTAAAAGTCCGGGACACGGACCCGGACTTTTTTTTAAAGTTCGGCCGAACCCGTCGAACACGGACATCTAGGTGTTCGCTCAACCCTAATCAAGACCAATAGGCACTCGTGCCCCTCTGCACTCCTGTGCTACCTGTCTGCTCTATCAGGGGCCCCGAGTCAGAGGTGTAAGAGAGGCTTTCCTCACCGTATCAGGCTCTTCTACCAGGTACGTGACAGTACAAGACAGCCATGTCTGAGCCTGAACGAGGAACCTCTCCCATGGATGTACTGTGCCAACATCTGGCAGATCTCACACAAGCCGTCAAAAGCCTGCAGGAGGGTTACACAAGACTTGAGGAACGTGTCCAGACTTTGTCATCACCGTCTGCTTCTCCTGGTACTGCTTCTTCATCAACCACTCACGCTGAGGTACCTGCAGCATCCGCTGTTGTGATGCTACCATCTGAACCAAGAGTTCCTACCCCTGAAAGATTTGCAGGAGACCGCAGCAAATTCAGGTCCTTCCGTAATGCCTGTGAACTTTATTTCACACTACAACCTTGCACCTTTTCACTTGAATCCACTAAGGTGGGATTTGTCATCTCCTTGCTGCTAGGTGAACCCCAGTCATGGGCCCATCGCTTACTGGAACAAAATAACTCTGTGCTGTCGACCCTATCTACATTCCTGGATGCTATGGCACAGCTCTATGAGGATCCACAGCGAACCACTACTGCAGAGGCAGCCCTCCATGCGCTCCAACAAGGCCGCAGAGTGGCCGAGGACTATGTAACGGACTTTAGGCGCTGGAGTGCTGATACCAACTGGAACGATGCTGCCCTCCTTTATCAGTTCCGTTTAGGGCTCCCAGAACCCTTGAAAGACGAGTTGGCCCGTGTTGGAGTTCCAAACTCTCTGGAGGCTCTAATGAACTTAGCCATCCAAATCGATCGCCGGCTGAGGGAGCGCAGGTCTGAGAAATCTACCATCCTGTCTCGCCCTGTATGGATGTTACCACGAATAGTCAGCACACCGGACCCAGCTCCTCCAGTCCCAATGGCACCCACCTCTGATGCTACTGAACCCATGCAATTTGGTCTGCTTCGACCCTCACTTTCACCTGAAGAACGTCAGCGTCGTCGCCAGAATAATTTATGCCTCTACTGTGGGAGACCCGGTCATTATGTGAGGTCCTGTCCTGCCAAGCTCTGTAAATGTCTGACCATTTCTTCTATTAACCAGCCACTCCTGTCAAGAGACTTTACTCACCTAGCTCTTCCCATTTCATTACAGCTTCCAGGAAGAGCTATCCAGGTATCAGCCATAATTGATTCGGGGGCCTGCAGTTGCTTTATTGATCTGTCATTTGCAGCTCAGCATCAGATACCATTGCTGCCCAAGACTCAGAGACTTTCAGTCCACCTGGCTGATGGAACTTTCATCAAATCTGGGCTTGTCACCCAAGAGACTGTTCCCTTACCCACGACTACAACCACTAACCACAAGGAACTGTTGCGCTTGGACGCTATTGCTTCGCCCTTGTTTCCCATCATACTGGGTATGCCATGGCTACAGGCACACAATCCTTGCATTAACTGGGCCACGGGAGAAATCAAGTTTGAATCAGCCTACTGTCAACAGCACTGCCTGCAGGAACCTCCCCCTCTGTCTTTGTTATGTACGGACTCTGATTCTGACATATGTTCATCTGTACCTGCAGCATACCGAGACTTCCTGGATGTTTTCAGCAAAAAGGGAGCAGAGACTCTTCCTTCCCATAGACCTTATGACTGTATGATTGTGCTACTTCCTGGAGCTGAAGTGCCCTTTGGGCGTATTTTCCCCCTAACTGAACTCGAGCTTGTGGCTCTAAAGGACTACATTGATGACAGTCTGAGGAAGGGTTTCATCCGCCCCTCTACATCTCCTGCTGGGGCTGGCATCTTTTTTGTTGAGAAGAAGGATCATTCCCTTCGGCCCTGTGTTGACTACCGTGAACTTAATAAGATCACGGTCAAGAACCGTTATCCTTTACCATTGGTTCCTGAACTTTTTCAAAGACAGCAACCATTTTCACAAAATTGGATCTGCGTGGGGCATACAACTTGGTCCGCATACGGGAAGGTGACGAGTGGAAGACTGCTTTCCGCACCCGATTTGGGCATTTTGAATACCTGGTTATGCCCTTCGGTCTGTGCAAAGCTCCCGCTACATTCCAACACTTTATCAATGACATTTTTCGGGACTATTTGGATCTTTTTGTCATTGTATACTTAGATGACATTCTGATCTTTTCTGCCTCTCTAGAGATTCATCGGGGTCACGTCAGGAGTGTACTTTCCCGCCTCAGACAGCATGGTCTGTATGCCAAACCTGAGAAATGCGAGTTTGAACGTCAAAGTATTCAATTCCTGGGCTTAATAATCTCCACGGAGGGTATAAGGATGGATCCCCAGAAGGTCTCCGCCATCTTAGATTGGCCAGCTCCTACAGACAAGAAAGGGATCCAGCGCTTTGTAGGGTTCGCAAATTTTTATCGCAAATTTATTAAAGGATTTTCAGCCATCATCTCACCCATCACACAACTGACCAGGCACAACAACCGGTTCTGCTGGACACCTGAGGCACAGTCTGCCTTCCAAAGCCTGAAAAGACTATTTACTTCTGCACCTATATTAAGACACCCTGACCCAGCCCTGCCATATGTCCTGGAAGTAGATGCCTCAGAAACAGCAGTAGGAGCAGTATTGTCACAAAGGCAAGGAGCCAAAGCTTTATTGCACCCGGTTGCCTTCTTTTCCCGTAAACTTTCGTCGGCAGAAAAGAATTATGATGTGGCAGACCGTGAACTTTTAGCGATTAAAGCTGCACTTGAGGAATGGAGGTATCTCCTGGAAGGGGCAGCCCACCCAATATTAATTTTCACTGACCACAAGAACCTGGAATATCTGAAAACTGCAAAACGCTTGAAACCACGCCAGGCCAGGTGGGCACTGTTCTTCTCGAGGTTCGCCTTTCACATTACTTACAGGCCTGGGTCAAAAAATATCAAACCAGATGCGCTTTCCCGCATGTTTGGCGATTCTGTAGAACCTTCTTCTCCAGACACTATTCTGTCTTCTGGAAACTTTCTGCTCCTACAGGGGGATCTGCTGTCTCAAATCAAGCAGGCTTCTACTGGAGTTTTATCACCTCCTGGAATAACTTTACAAGTGAAAGATGGACTGTTATGGTTCAAAAACAAAATCTTTGTACCAGAGAATGTGCGTGTTGCTGTCCTGGGTCTGTGTCATGACCATGCGCTAGCGGGACATTTTGGTATCTGCAAAACGACTGAGCTGACACAACGTACCTTCTGGTGGCCTTCTCTGGAAAAGGACTGTAGGAGGTATGTTGAGGCCTGCTCCACCTGTATTCGGAATAAAAGCAACAAGACCAAAGCATGGGGCCTGCTTAAACCACTGCCGGTTCCTGACAGACCCTGGGAGAAGATATCAATGGACTTCATTGTGGAGCTCCCTCCATCAGAGGGTTATACTGCCATCTTTGTGGTTGTAGATCGGTTGACAAAAATGGCACACTTTGTACCCATGAAAGGTACACCGTCAGCCCCAGAGACAGCACGAATATTTATTAAAGAAATAGTAAGACTCCATGGGATTCCTGGTAATATTGTGTCCGATCGCGGGGTCCAATTCACCTCCAGATTTTGGAGGGCACTGTGTTCATCCTTAAAGATTGAGTTGTCTTTTTCCTCGGCTTATCACCCACAAACTAATGGTCAGACTGAAAGAACCAATCAGACCTTGGAGCAGTATTTACGTTGTTTTTCTTCCTTCTCTCAAGATGACTGGGTGTCATTATTGCCATTAGCTGAATTTGCTTATAACAACTCAAATCATTCTGCTACTAAGCAATCTCCATTTTTTTGCCAACTTTGGATTTCATCCGTCCTTTGTGCTTAACCCAATCCCTGAGTGCCCAGTTCCTGCTGTTCAAGATACAGTGGCTTTCTTCAGTTCTAATAATAAGTTGTTGCAGGAAGCAATGGCCAAAGCACAGGAAGATAATAAAAGAAACTTTGATAAAAAGAGACGGGGAGAGTTAATCTTGGAACCTGGTGATGAGGTATGGCTATCTACTACAAACTTAAAGTTGGCCTGCCCTTCAAGGAAACTTGGACCTAAATATGTGGGGCCATTTCCTGTGAAAAGGAGAATCAATGATGTTACTTATGAGCTAACTTTGCCAGATTCCTTCAAGGTTCACCCCGTTTTTCATGTAACATTATTAAAGCCCGCTATTTCAGATCCTTTTCCTAACCGAAATACGGGTCCACCTGAGCCAGTAGTAGTTGATGGGGAAGAGGAATATGAAGTTGAATCAATTCTGGACTGTAGGAAAAGAAGGAATCAAATTCAGTACCTGATTAAATGGAAGGGGTATGGCCCTGAAGATAACTCATGGGAGCCTGAAAATAATATCCATGCCAGGAGACTTATCCAAGCATTTCATCGTGCCCACCCAGAAAAGATATTCTAGTTGGGCATCCGGAGGCTGCCCATTGTGAGGGGGCAATGTCAGGAAGGGCATTCCCATAGACAGAATGGCTCTTCTAGACAGCTTGCTGTGCATAGGCTACGCCCATTGCACAAGTGCATACACCTGTTGCTTGTATGGTCATCAAGGGGGCTATTTAAACTGAGCCTGTGCTGTGCTTCAGTGCTGTCTTGTCTACAGCGTTTCTGTGTAAACCTGCTACCTGTAAACCTGCATCTGATTACTGTTATCGACCTGGCTTGCCTTGACTTCTCCTGAACTCTGCCTGCATTGACCCCAGCTTGTCTTTGACCACGCTTCTGCCTGTACATCTGCACCTGATCCGTCTGCCAGTGTATGACCCGGTTTGCCTGACCCTGTTCCTGCCTACTATCCTGCTGGACTGCCTGCTGCTAGTCTCTGCCTACTTTTCACTGGTGTCCATCCGGCATTCCTGCTCCGCTGCAACCCGCTGACGGGCTTGGCCTTCTCCTGTCTCCTGCTCGGTGGTGTCCATCCGGCATTCCTGCTCTGCTGCAATCTACTGACAGACCCAGCCTGCTCCTGTCTCCTGTTCAGTGGTGTCCATACGGCACTCCTGCTCCGCTGCGGTCCACCGACAGTCTTCCCCTGCTTAATCCTGACAGTTAGTCCGGCTAAACTACTATCAAGACCAATAGGCACTCGTGCCCCTCTGCACTCCTGTGCTACCTGTCTGCTCTATCAGGGACCCCGAGTCAGAGGTGTAAGAGAGGCTTTCCTCACCGTATCAGGCTCTTCTACCAGGTACGTGACAGCCAAACTGGAGCAGGGATGATCAGACGAAGCCGAGGGTCAAAGCCAGGAGAGAGAGCAGACAGGTCAGGAACAAGCCGGGTCAAACTGGAATCCAGGAAGTAGCAATGCTCAGGAAACAGGAAGAGCTGAAGACAATCCAGCAATCTGATGGGCTGAGCAGAGTCCTTTTATAGACCAGTGAATTAGTCTATGGCCTGAGTCCATTGCGGTCATGGGAAGTACTGGCAAAGTTGCCAGTTTACAGCACAGCCATTTCACTGACAATGAGTCTATGGCCTGAGTCCATTGCGGCCATTGGAAGTACTGGCGGAGTTGCCAGTTGCAGCATGGCCGTTTCTCTGACACCCATGATATGACAAAGAACTCAGAGACAAAGTTGTTCATACGAAAAATCGCCCGTGGCTTATAATACAACAATCTAATCCATCCCAGGAAAATGTCCCAGAAGCCACATTTCACTACTTCCTCCTGTAGATATGGCCATTCGACTGAATCAAAGGCCTTATGGGTATCAAGCACTAGAACAGCCCCGAAGCCCATAGTATTGTGGGTAGTCTGCATATTAGTGAGTCTACGTAAATTAATAGAGGTGGATTTTCCAGGAATAAATCCGGTCTGGTCAGAGCGCACCAAGGTAAGGATCACCTCATTCAATCTACAGGCAAGACATCTGAATTGATCAGTGTGAAATAGGGCGGTAAGATTCACGATAAAGATGATCTTTATGTGGCTTTGGAATGAGGACGATCAACACATTTGACATAGAAGGTGGGAGGCACCCTTCCTTAAAGGCATAGTCAAAAATTTTGAGTAGATGAGGCACTAATATATCTTTATAGTGCAGGTACCAATCTATAGCTGTCCAGGCCTGGTGTTTTGGTACGTGCATAGGTGTGCACAGCCTATTACAATAGGGTATGCACCCCAAGGCTCAAACACACACGCCTTTCTCTGCAGCCTCAACTGCACCGGACAGTGACTGAATGGGAAGTGCTCTGTACTAAGCAGCTTCCTGTTCATTCGCAAACTGAATCATTGTAAACAGTTTACTATGATTCAGTTATGAATGAACACAGTGAGTGAGTGTGTTCACTGTGTTCATTTAGAAAAGAAAGGGGCCATTAAATGACATATTAACTAGACTTTTCCCCTGCTCTCCATCCTGAAACATCCCCCTCAGTAGCCGAGGGGACAGGAGAGGAGGGAATCCAGCAGCACTGCAGGGGGCAACATGGGGGAAACCCCAGGAACTGCACAGAGTTATTAGGGTGTCCCCACCCCCTGCGCACACCTATGGTTACATACAAATTAATGCATGGGCACTTCAATTTTCCCCTAACCTTAAAAGAGCATCTAAGAGTGAGACTTGGCTTGTAAACAAGTTAGGGAACATATATTATTTTAATGTTTGCCTATAGGTTTACTTTTTACTTATTTTGCTGAACTAGTGAGTTAGAAACCTCCTAAAATGCATCTGCTGGAATATTTTTTTACTTTTGAATGCCATACTTCTATATTGACACCCTGAAAACCTGCTTAACATAATGGGCTTCAGACTGATGTTTATAAGCCAGAATTTCAAATTACCTTCATGTGCTTAGCTATGGTCGATGTTGCACTAAATCTGGAATGTCTTCAGAAGAGATCAATCTCTTTTGTATGATCTACAAGCAATAATGATAATTTATGGGGGCTCATTGTATTATTAATAATTATTTAAAAGCAAACTCCAGCCCTAGAAATCTTCTGTGTAGAAATCCTTAAGGTTACCTCTTATAATGGGGTGTAAGATATTAACATTGCTTCCCTTTACCCAATAACCCATTCATTAGTATGCCAAACTACCACTTTCAGTGCCAAACTTTGTGTAAAAGGAAAGATTTAATAAAATTAAAACAGTGAACAAGGTAGGTACATCATTAGTGGTAATGAATTATAGACCCTGGTGAAGAAGTGTAAAAGGTTGGAAGTTTTTTGTGACACGTGATTATGGTGACATAAAGGATAGGTCTCTCTGTCATTCCATGCAGTATGCCTGGAATTTTCAGATCAGAGGGGGTCTCCTGCGTTCCCAACGCGTTTCGGCTATAATGGAGCCTTTCTCAAGGGTGTTGGTCACCAGTTATAAGTTTGTTTTGTCCTTGTGTGATTTGGTTGCTCCCTTTTAGAACAGCGATTTCTGGATATTGCTACAGTGCCATCACTCCCATCGCAGACAGGGAGCAGAGAGGACGTACAGCGGCAACTGCTAGAGGACTAATGAAATATGTAACCATATGCTGGGACCATTAAGAGAAACTCCAGGCCGAACCTAAGGAATCTCCTGGGTGCCCCCTAAAAAAGATCTTTTGCGGATACAAGCAAACACACACCCTGATACTAACCATAGAAGGCACACATATCCTCGCTGAGGATTGGACAGGGGAACAGCATACAGTGTATGACCCATACAGCAATATCCAGAAATCGCATACCTGCCTTTTCTAGGTCACATGATGCAGCATAGGTTCTCGCTGTTCTTAAAGGGAGCAACCAAATCACACAAGGACAAAACAAACTTATAACTGGTGACCAACACCCTTGAGAAAGGCTCCATTGGAGCCGAAACACGTTGGGAACGCAGGAGACCCTCTCTGATCTGAAAATTCCAGGCATACTGCATGGAATGACAGAGAGACCTATCCTTTAACCGCTTCCATACAGAGCAGTTAGACCCCCTTCCTGCCCAGACCAATTTTCAGCTTTCAGCACTCTCACACTTTGAATGACAATTGCTCAGTCATGCTACACTGTAACCAAACAAAATTTTTATCATTTTTTTCACACAAATAGAGCTTTCTTTTGGTGGTATTTGATCACAACTGGGGTTTTTTTTTTCCGTGATATAAGCAAAAAAAGAGCAAAGATTTTGCAAAAAAAAACACTTTTTTTTAGTTTCTATTATAAAATTTTGCAAAAAATTAATTTTTCTTCATACATTTGGGCCAAAATTTATACTGCTACATATCTCTGGTAAAATTAACCCAAATTAGTGTATATTATTTAGTCTGTGTGAAAGTTATTGAGTCTAGAAGCTATGGTACCAATTACTGAAAATTGATCACACCAGATGTACTGATGGCCTATCTCCTTTCTTGAGGCCCTGAAATGTCAGGACAGTACAAATACCCCCCAAATGACCCTTTTTTGTAAAGTAGACAGTCCAAGGTATTTAGTAAGAGGCATGGTGAGTTTTTTGAAGTTATAATTTTTTCCCACAATTCTTGGGAAAATGAAGAAAACATTTTTTTTTTCTTTTTTTTTCCCAAAACGTTGTCAATTTATAAGCTATTTCTAACACATAGCATGTACACAGCAAAAATGACACCCCAAAATTCATTCTGCTACTCCTTCTGAGTATGGTGATACCACATGTGTGAGACTTTTACACAGCCTGGCCACAAAAAGAGACTCCACGTCCAAGTAGCACCATAAGGCGTTTTAGGAGCATAAATACACATAAAACTTTCTTACTACCTATCACACTTTTCAAGGCCCTAGAGCACCAATACAATGGAAAAGTCCACAAAATGACCCCATTTTGGAAAGCAAACACTCCAACGTATATTCTATGAGGCATTATGGGTCCTTTGAACATGTCATTTTTTTCCACAAGTTTTTGGAAAATGTGGGAAAAAAATAAAAACTTTTTTTTTTTACACAAAGTTGTACATTTATAGAATATTCCTAACACATAGCATGTACATAGCAAAAATGACACCCCAAAATACATTCTGCCACTCCTCCTGAGTATGGCAATACCACATGTGTGAGACTTTTTCACAGCCTAGCCATATAGAGGGGCCTAAACATCCACGGAGCATCATGCATCCTAGCCACTTGCCTAGGCCTATTTTTGACATTTGGTGTTTACAAGCTAAAATCAGTTGTTTTTGCTAGAAAACTACTTAGAACCCCAAAACATTATATATTTTTTTTAGCAGAGACCCTAGAGAATAAAATGGAGATTATTGCAATATTTTTTATCACACCGTATTTGCGCAGCGGTCTTCCAAACGCAATTTTTTGGGAAAAAAATCACTTTTTTTAATTAAAAAATAAGAAACCAGTAAAGTTAGCTCAATTGTTTTCCATAATGTGAAAGATAATGTTACGCCGAGTAAATAGATACCCAACATGTCATGCTTCAAAATTGCGCACGCTCACAGAATGGTGACAAACTTTGGTACTTAAAAATCCCCATAGGCGACATTTTAAAAATTTCTACAGGTTGCTATCTTAGAGTTACAGAGGAGGTCTAAGGCTCAAATTATTGCTCTTGCTCTAACGATCGCGACGATACCTCACATGTGTAGTTTGAACACTGTTTACATATGTGGGCGGGGTTTCCGTATGCGTTCGCTTCTGCGCGCGAGCTCGCGGGGACAGGGCGCTTTAATTTTTTTATTTTTTTTTTTTTTACTATTTATTATTTTTTATTTTTACACTGTTTTTTTTAAAAAAAAAATGATCATTTTTATTTCTATTACAAGAAATGTAAACATTACTTGTAATAGAAAAAGGCACGACAGGACCTCTTTTTTGTGAGATCTGGGGTCAAAAAGTCCTCAGATCTCACAAGTACACTAAAATATAGAAAAAATAAAAAAAAAAATAAAAAAAAAAATTAAATAAAATGAAAAAAAAAAAAGGGACCTTTAAACTGGTTGCTAGGCAATGACGTTTGCCGTAGCTCCGGTCCTCCAAGACCATAGAGTCAAGTGAGGGCAAGCTTGCCCTCACTCGACATCCTGTCTGTGAGGATGTGGGACCGGATCGTTTTCCCCGCTGCCGGCGGGTCCGGTAAACGGGGAAAAGGACCAGAATGCAGCGGGAGGGGGGGGGTGCATCTCTTCCGCCACCCCGGAAGGGTGATCCCGCGGCGAATCCGCCGCTGGGACCACCCTTATCGGAAAGCCAACCGTCCACCGTTTAAAAAAATACCAGGGTTATGGCAGCTATCTGCTGCCATAACACCGGTATTTAGGTTTAAACGGACAACGTATATAAACCTTTTTGGACTTGGACATGGTGGCTGTATGAAGGGTGACAGGTACTCGGGTACTTTGCTGGGCAGGTGACAGGTACTCTGGTACTGATGAGCAAGTGGCAGGTACTCGAGTACTCCGATAGGCAGGTGACAGGTACTCGGGTACTCTTATGGGCAGGTGACAGGCAGGTGATAGGTACTGATGAGTAGTACTGATACTGATAGGTGATACTGATACTGTACTGATGATGGGTACGGATGATCAGTACTGATACTAATAGGTGATAGGTACTGATGGGTACTGATGAGTACTGATGAGTAGTGATGGGTAATGATGAGCAGGTGGCAAGTACTCGGGTACTTCAGGTGTCAGGTACTCTGATGAGCAGGTGGAAGGTACTCGGGTACTCTGTTGGGTAGGTGACAGGTACTTGGGTACTCTGATGGGTAGGTGACAGGTACTCGGGTACTCCGATGACGGGTACTCAAAGTACCAGAGTACCTGTCGTCAGAGTACCTGAGTACCTGTCATCAGAGTACCCGAGTACCCGTCATCAGAGTGTCCGAGTACCCGTCATCAGCGTACCCGAGTACCTGTCATCAGAGTACCCGAGTACCTGTCATCAGAGTACCCGAGTACCCATCATCAGAGTACCCGAGTACCTGTCACCAGCCCATCAGAGTACCTGTCATCAGAGTACCCGAGTACCTGTCATCAGAGTACCCGAGTACCTGTCATCAGAGTACCCGAGTACCTGCCATCAGAGTACCCGAGTACCTGTCATCAGAGTACCCGAGTACCTGTCATCAGAGTACCTGATGGGCTGGTGACAGGTACTCGGGTACTTTGATGGGCTAGTGACAGGTGCTCTTTATTGGGGGGGGGGGCAATCAGTGTGTTTGGGGTGCACTGTAGTTGGTAACTAGCTGTTACCACACTCTCTTCCTCACACAGGATCAGTGTGTGAGGAGGAGAACACGGTGACAGCTAGTTACCGTGTTCTCTGTTGACATTTGTGACCGGCTGTGATTGGACACAGCCGGTCACGTGGTAAAGAGCCAATTTCATTGGCTCTTTACCTAGATCGGGGATCGACTCTGTCCGAGGGACGAGCCTCGTCCCCGATCGCCGCGCTGCGCGCCCCCGGGGGCGCGCATTAAGGAAGGAACGAGCGGCTCGCGCTGGAGCCGCTCATGTGATCGGCTGTGATTGACACAGCCGATCACGTGGTAAACAGCCAATTTCATTGGCTGTTTACCTTGATCGGGGTTGGGCTCAGTCCGAGGGACGAGCCTCACCCCCGATCGCCGCGCTGCGCGCCCCCGGGGGCGCGCAGTAGCGGGGAGATCCGGGCGCCGTCATATGACGTCCGCCCGGATCGAGAAAGGATTTGTGCCGACGTCATTTGACATGACGCGGTACGGAAGGGGTTAAGTCACCATAATCACGTGTCACAAAAAACTTCCACCCTTTTACACTTCTTCACCAGGGTCTATAACCCATTACCACTAATTATGTACCTACCTTGTATACTGTTTTAATTTTATTAAATCTTTCCTTTTTTACACAACTGTGTAATACCTTTACTAAACGTTACTTGCCTGAAAAGTCCCACCATACTTGGCCTGAGGTCAGTGGTGTATTTAGGTTTTGTGCTGCCCTAGGCCGGACTAAATTCATGCACCCCCTAATTTAACTACGACCCACCCCTTCATGTAAATGCCACACCCCTTCCTGTTTCGCGCAGCCGAGCCAACATGCCGCAGTAAAACTGCAGCGGGCGGTCGGCAAGTGGTCAACCACTTGCTGACTGCCTTCCACAGAATTACTGCGGAAGGCTGGCTCGGCTGCGCGAACCAACGTATGGGTACATTGGTTCATAGGAGCGCTGTTGGGGGTAAGCGCACGTTCCTGCCCTCACTAGGCAGCGGGGATGCCACTCCACAGGGCCAGCGGTCGCAGTTGTCGCTGGGCACCCGCGACTGCTTCCAGTTGAGAGAGAACGATGGTCAGCTGTTGTAAACACAGCTGACCGTTCTTCTCTCTGGAATGATCATAGAGCCCCTGTGATCCACCTACTTAGGATCACAGGTCCCATCCCCCATACAGTTAGAAAACACCCCCTAGGCTCACACTTAACCCTTTGATCACCCACAGTATTGACCCCTTCCCTGCCAGTGTCAATATTACAGTAACAGTGCATATTTATAGCACTGATTACTGTAGTAATGTCTCTGGTCCCCCCAAAAGTGTCAAAAATGTCAGTTAGGGCTCCGATCTGTCCGCCGCAATGTCGCAGTCCCGCTAAATATCGCTGATCGCCGCCATTACTAGTAAAAAAAATGAAATAAATAAAAATGACATAAATCTTTCTCCTAGTTTGTAGACACGATAAGTTTTGTGCAAACCAATACAAATACGCTTATTGGGATTTTTTTTACCAAAAATATATAGCAGAATACAAATTGGCCTAAAAGGATGAGACATTTTGATTTTTAATTTTTTTTGGGGGGAATGTGATATAGCAGAATGCGAAAAAAATTTGTTGCTCTTTTTTTGTTTATAGCGTAATAAATATAAATCACACAGGTGATCAAATACCGCCAAAAGAAAGCTTTTTGTGGGAAAAAAAGGACATCAATTTTTTTAGCGTACAGAGTCGCACAACCGAACAAATGTCAGTTAAAGTAACACAGTCCTGAATTACAAAAAGTGGCCTGGTCATTAAGGGGGAAAATATTCCGGTCCAGAAGTGGTTAAAGCTTGTAGCAGTTTGCAGTACATGAACTTTCACTGCATGTGAACTGTTAAATGCATTTCTATTGGTTTCAGCATGCATGGAGCAGGTTGCACATGCTGAAACGAATGCAAACTCATTTAACAGTTCACATGCAGTGAAAGTTCATGTACTGCAAAGTTTAAATGGAATTATTATTTGTAGCCATAGCAGTGATAACCTAAAATCGGGATTCCTACCTACCTGCTGTCGGATGTCCTGGGGGTTCCCTTGTCCTCCTCTCTCTCCTCCTACATAGACCTGCCCTGGGGAGAAGTTAGTATCCCTTACATGCCGTGCGGAGGAGGGTAGGCGGAGCTACAGGCTCCGCCCACCCACTGAATTAAGTGCAGCCGATCTGGCCAGTCACTGGCCGCCGCTCTATGGGGGTGTCAGTCCCTCCCACCCTAGCAAGTTCGTACGCCTCCCTCCCTAGCAAGTTCGTACGCCTCCCTCCCTAGCAAGTTTGTACGCCTCCCTCCCTAGCAAGTTCATACGCCCCTTCACTGCCGAAAGCCGGAGACTGTGTGTGTAAAAGAGGCGGCAGGAGCAGACAAGTAGACGGGACTCACAGAACGGATCAGGTTTTTTTTTTTTCATGCAAAAAAGCCGACCCCCCGCAAAGTGCCGCCCTAGGCCTAGGCCTTGTCGGCCTAGGCCAAAATACAGCAGTGCCTGAGGTACCAACCCACACATACAAAATTATTCAGGGACGACGGCAATCCCCCTATTTCTGATAGGATAATAGAGATCAAATTTTCTAATGGTCGGTACATATGACATCAGATACAGGAAAATGGCAGGTAACGGACACATGAGAAAAATATCTTCACCATACCTTCACTAATATTGTAGTGAGGTATGGTAGATAAGGAAGCAGGCTCCCATACAGAAGCCACACTGGGAGGGTCATTGGAGATAATCGGGTGTCACGCCTTATTCTGTTACTGGTGCACACACTACATTTTTTAGGGATTCTCAGCCTTTTTGGTTAGAAGGTTTGGTTAGAAGGTTTGGTCAGCCAGTACTACAACACATGTTTTTGTTTACATTTTGTGATTGCTGTGATTAGACACAACGATCACATGGTACAAAACCAATAATACCATAATCGGTGATGTGCTGTGTCCATGGGACACAGACATCACATACTGAGCTGCTCTGTGGCCCAGAGACTACACACACCAAAAGTGGAAGGATGTATGGGTACTGTATATCCTGCCAGAACAATGCTGGTCTCACCTGGCCGTATAGATAAAGTGGCTGATTGGATAATATGACTGTCTATACAGAGTTCAATTTTTTGGCAGCTGCAACAGCTTTCATACGGAAAATGTAGCAACCTGCCTTCATATGGCCACAGAGCATTTCAGGGACTGTTAGTACATCAAAATCATCTTTAACCCAGGATTACTATCTCACATACAACTCACTATAATATTTTTTTCCTTTACAGATATGGCTTCCATGTCTTTCATTTTCGCTAAGAATTACAGCTTGCCTGTACAACTCTTATATGATGGAGATGGTCCTAGCTTCCAGCTCACTGTTTGCCTGAGATCCTGCAAAAACCTGACTGAGAGCGTTATGTTAAGCCTTATGGGTGGTCTCCAGTATAATTTTCTATTCTTCATTCTTGGAAGTGGTCCTGACTCCAACGCTGGTCTGGTCTGGGTACAAGGACAAAGGGTGGATGTCAACTTTCCTACCGACAACAAACGAAAACAACGAAACATTTGCTTGAGTTTGGACTCTCAGAATGGCGAGATGAGTCTATGGGTCAATGAGAGGATTTCTGAGAGAAGAAACTACCCAAAAGTAGTAATACCCTATGGGAATCCAAATATTTTTTTAGGTCCTGGTCAGATTTTCTTAGGTGGTAAACCAAAGATAGAGGTGGGAGAAGTGACAGATGTCCATATTTGGGATAGAGTGCTGACCTCACAAGAAATTGTAGACTTTCACAATAAGAAAGGAATAGCTGGAAACATTCTTAATTGGAGAGCTTTAAGTTATATGGGATCTGCTGGTGACTTTATTGTGGGCAAATTTAAATGTAAAGCTCAATGTCACCAATAGCTTGACCACAGCTTGACCACTAGCTTGACCAATAGCTTGACCACAGCTTGACCACAAGCTTGACCAATAGCTTGACCACAGCTTGACCACAGCTTGACCACTAGCTTGACCAATAGCTTGACCACAGCTTGACCACTAGCTTGACCAATAGCTTGACCACTAGCTTGACCAATAGCTTGACCACTAGCTTGACCAATAGCTTGACCACTTGATGCAGCCACAAAATCTGAACATTTGTTATCCCAAACTTTATAGTAAACCTCAAGCGTGCCTTTAAAGCAGGGGTCTCAAAACTTTTGAGTATGCGGGCCACATATTATATGTTATTAATATTTGCGGCCTGAAAAAAATATTTATAAACGAATAAATAACAGTTTAGTGAATTAAAAGACATGTTCCAAGAATAAATGTCTCCACTCCACTCGTCAAATCAGAAGTCTTCCTTTCCCTCATCACTTCAGTGCCCCTCTTGCATATCAGATTCTCCTTTTGCATCAGGTTGCCATTCAGAGTCCCCCCTTACATCAGGGTCCCCTTGACAGACCCCCCTTTACATCAGAGTCTCCATCAGAGTACTCCTGTTGTTTCAAACAAACTCTTTATTAGGAGAGACACATAAAAAAGAGTTTGCCTTTACTTCAGTGTCACCATCAGAAGTGGAGACCAACAGGTCTAAATCCTAATGGCCGGAATACACGATAAGAAAATCGGCCGAAAATTTCCGTACAGCGAAGGATCGGCCGATATTCTACTCGTTAATGCCCAGCCATCAGTGACCGATATCGATATTGTGAACGAAAAATCCCGTTTGAAAAAAACGAAAAATTCTGTCGTCTCGTTTACGAACGAACGATATTCTATACGTTGGTGTTAAGGTCGTTCATTTAAAATCTGTAGAACATCATCACGCATGCACTGTTTCGATGGTCGGCGGGCAAACGGTCGGGCGATATTCGGCCTGTGTATGTTGGCAACGTTTTCGACCAAGGAACACTTTTTCATAAGTCAGTGGTCGAATGATCGGGCGATATTCGGCCCGTGTATTCCAGCCATTAGTCTTTACTTTGAGTCAGAAAATATGCCACTAACCCTAGGCATGTAATTTAGAGACCCCTGTTTTAAAGCAAGAAGGTACAAAGTAGACATTATCCTTGTGTTTCCCAGTTTATAGGATATACTGTATTTTTCAAAGGTCACATTAAACTCTGTCTCCAACTGCATTAAAGCATAAGTAAACCCGAACAATGGTGTTATTTTATTCACTCTCTCTATGTATATATATATATATATATATACACACACACACACACACACACACACACACACACACAGTATCTCACAAAAGTAAGTACGCCCCTCACATTTATGTAAATATTTCATTATATCTTTTCATGTGACAACACTGAAGAAATTACACTTTGCTACAATGTAAAGTAGTGAGTGTACAGCTTGTATAACAGTGTAAATTTGCTGTCCCCTCAAAATAACTCAACTCACAGCCATTCATGTCTAAACTTCTGGCAACAAAAGTGAGTACATCCCTAAGTTAAAATGTTGAAATTGGGCTCAATTAGCCATTTTCCCTCCCCGGTGTCATGTGACTCCAAATTGGACCCAGGGAGTCAAAGTTTTGTGTGGCCACCATTTTTTTCCAGCATTACCTTAACCCTCCTAGGCATGGAGTTCACCAAAGCTTCACAGGTTGCCACTGGAGTCCTCTTCCACTCCTCAATGACGACATCACATAGCTGGTGGATGTTAGAGACCTTGCGCTCCTCCACCTTCCATTTGAGGATGCCCCACAGATGCTCAATAGGGTTTAGGTCTGGAGACATGCTTGGCCAGTCCATCACCTTTACCCTCAGCTTCTTTAGCAAGGCAGTGGTCATCTTGGAGGAGTGTTTGGGGTCGTTATCATGTTGGAATACTGCCCTGTGGCCCATTCTCTGAAGAGAGGGGATCATGCTCTGCTTCAGTATGTCACAGTACATGTTGGCATTCATGGTTCCCGCAATGAACTGTAGCTCCCCAGTGCCGGCAGCACTCATGCAGCCCTAGACCATGACACTCCCACCACCATGCTTGACTGTAGGTAAGACACACTTGTCTTTGTACTCCTCACCTGGTTGCTGCCACACACGCTTAACACCATCTGAACCAAACACGTTTATTTTGGTCTCATCAGACCACAGGACATGGTTTCAGTAATCCATGTCCTTAGTCTGCTTGTCTTCAGCAAACTGTTTGCGGGCTTTCTTGTGCATCATCTTTAGAAGAGGCTTCCTTCTGGGATGACAGCCATGCAGACCAATTTGATGCAGTGTGCGGCGTATGGTCTGAGTACTGACAGGCTGACCCCTCACCTCTTCAACCTCTGCAGCAATGCTGGCAGCACACATATGTCTATTTCCCAAAGACAACCTCTGGATATGATGCTGAGCATGTGCACTCAACTTCTTTGGTCGGCCATGGCGAGGCCTTTTCTGGGTGGAACTTGTCCTATTAAACCACTGTATGGTCTTGGCCATTATGCTGCATCTCAGTTTCAGGGTCTTCGCAATCTTCTTAAAGACTAGGCCATCTTTATGTAGAGCAACAATTCTTTTTTTTCAGATCCTCAGAGATTCCTTTGCCATAATGGTGATGGGGGCATGGTAAAAAAATGGAACTGACTTTCGTGTGGGAGTTAAGTTCCACTTTAATGTCAGCAGAACTCACAAAAAATAGCACATTTTTGAATCCTTGCACTTGGATGACAGAGGACTTTGTAATGGTAGTGACATCAGTATTGCACCCATCCACCCACCTTATCCACTTTGGTCCATTTCTAGGCTTCTCTAACCCTGCCTCCCCTCCTACAGCCTCCTGGAACACATCACAAGTCCAAGGAGGCTGCAGGACCATTCACAAAGTGCCACGCAAGCTCGTGCATTTGCAGTGGGGAGCAAGCTTTGGTCCTCAGTAATCCACGGCCTACTCCCATATTCAAGATGGCAGTGCCAGGGACCCACAGTAGTAAGAAGAACTGGCTGCAGGAAGACAGCCTAAGGACACCAGCTGCAGGAAGACAGCCCAAAGGCACTGGCCGCAAGGAGACAGTCCAAAGACACTGGCTGCCGGAAGACAGTCAGTAGAAACTAGCTGCAGGAAGATAGTCCAAAGAAACAAGCTGGTGGAAGACAGCCAAATGTCAGCGGCTACAGGAAGACAGCCCAAGGACAATGGCTGCAGGTAGACAGCCCAAGAACACCAGCTGCAAGAGGACAGTAAAAGGACACCGGCTGCAGGAAGACAGCCCAAGAACAATGGCTGCAGGTAGACAGCCCAAGAACACCAGCTGCAAGAGGACAGTAAAAGGACACCGGCTGCAGGAAGACAGCCCAAGAACAATAGCTGCAGGAAGACAGCCCAAAGATATCGGCTGCAGGAAGATAGCCCAAGGATACTGGCTGCAAGAAGACAGCCCAAGAACAATGGCTGCAGGAAGACAGCCCAAGGTCACCAGCTGCAGGAAAAAATCCCAAAGACACTGGTTGCAGGAAGACAGCCCAAAGACACCAGTTGCAGGAAGAAAGCCCAAAGACACTGGCTGCAGGAAGACAGCCCAAAGACACCAGTTGCAGGAAGAAAGCCCAAAGACACCAGTTGCAGCAAGAAAGCCTAAAGACACCAGCTGCAGGAAGACAGCCCAAGGACACTAGTTGCAGGAAGACAGCCCAAGGACACCAGTTGAAGGAAGACAGCCCAAGGACACCAGCTGCAGGAAAACAGCCCAAATTTGCAAGAAGACAGCCCCAGGACAAAGGCTGCAGGAAGACAGCCCAAGGTCATTGGCTGCAGGAAGAGAGCCAAAAGATACCGGTTGCAGGAAGAGAGCCAAAAGACACAGGCTGCAGGAAGACAGCCAAATGTCACTGGCTGCAGGAAGACAGCCCAAGGACAATGGCTGCAGGAAGAAAGCCTAATAACACCAGCTGCAAGATGCTGCATATCAGATTCCCTTTTTATATCCGGTTGCCATTCAGAGTCCCCCCCATTACATCACAGTCCCCATCAGAGTCCCCCTTTTTTTAAATCGAACAAATGCTTTATTAAGAAAGACACATAAAAAAAGACTCCGCCATTACATCTATGTCACCATAAGAAGTGGAGACCAATGGATCTGAACCCTTAGTCTGTGCTCTGAGTCTGAGAATATGCCACTGGTCCTAGCTGTGGACTAGGTAAAATCTTGTAGCAGGCTGAATGGGGCATGTAATTTGGAGACCCCTGCTCTAAAGCAAGAAGTTACAAAGTAGATAATATCCTTGTGTTTCCAAAGGTAATGCTAAACCCTATTGCCAACTGCATTAAAGTATAAGTAAACCCTAACAATTGAGTTATTTTATTTTCTCCCAATTGGCATGTTAAATATATATTGTTAAATATGTGTTGATCCTGCCAGCAAACCAATGAGCTCACAAGTTCCTATGCACTCTTCAGTGGTATCAATCTCATCAAACATTATCAGCCCTGCCCAGCTCTCCTCTATGAAATACAGAACACCTTCCCCCTAAGCTAAGTTTTTGAAGTCCTAACACATTTCATGCCCTAGGGTGACCACTGCTTTTTAGTGAGTGTGCGTTGTCACTGTAAGACAGGAAGTGTCTTACTAGCATAGAAGTGATGGTGGAGCACTGGACTGTAGTTGAGAGAGTCCCACTCAAGATTGAGAGGAGCAGTTTTCAAAATTTTAGGGAAAGTCAGATCCCTATCTTCCCAAGGACACCGGATGCAGGAAGACAGCCCAAAGACACTGGCTGCAGGAAGACACCCCAAGAACACTGGCTGGAAGAAGACAGCCCAAGGACACCGGCTGCAGGAAGACAGCATAAGAACACCAGCTGCACGAAGACAGCATAAGAACACCAGCTGCACGAAGACAGCATAAAAACACCAGCTGCACGAAGACAGCCCAAGAAGAATGAATGCAGGAAGAAAGCCCAAGGACACTGGCTGCAAGAAGACAGCCCAAGGACACCGGTTGCAGGAAGACAGCATAAGAACACCAGCTGCACGAAGACAGCATAAGAACACCAGCTGCACGAAGACAGCATAAAAACACCAAAAAACATGTGTATAATCCTCTATAAAGTCAATGCATAAGAAAATTCAACACATAAGCAGCGCTTGAGAACCCTGTACAAAAGTCCACATCAGTGAATGAGACAAAGTCCATAGGAGAGTGAATCCACGGATGAAGATATAGGAAAAAAAACTTCCACCACACCACGTGTCCCCCTCAGGTATTGCTCACTCACCAGATAATAGAGTAATACGAGCCATTAGATATCCTCCTGAATCACCAGATGCTTGTCACTCCACGATATTTTTGGCACAGAATCTCCCCAATCCGTATACCATATATCTAGCGATCCAACTCCAGTATATGTATCAGGCAGTGAATACACAAACAAGAAAGGGGCTCATAGGGCAGTATATCAATGCAGAATTTATTGTTAAAAACCCCCCTAATCCCTCAATCAGTGCACTCACAGAAAGCAAAAGTAAAACTCTCATATCACATTTGTCATTGGGCTGATCGAGACCTCACCGCTCAGTGTCACTCCCGCTGCTCTGTGCCTCTGTATTACAGACTTCAGCTCACAGCCGGCAGGGTGTGAAGATAAGTCTCATGCAGCCGATGGAAGATGATGTCGGGGTGTCCAGGTGCTCACGCCCTGACATGTTTCGCCAACAGACTGGCTTCTACCGAGGGCATGAGCACGCTGTACACCGCCTCCCTTTATTAACCTCCTCTCCGGACCATTAACCCCTTGTAGCGGCTAACTATCATTACTGACAGTCTGCCTGAGGATAACAAGTCAAGGGTCATAGGAGGATATACAAGCTTATAAAAAAACTCTACATAAGTCAATATTTATATGTGGCTAATTGGCTAGATATTTTGTATATATAACATAGCGATTAAACATCGTATATTTTTTGGGGAGATAACATACCAAGGTCTAATACGCTAATTTAGCCAGCAAACGGGCTGGGCAGATAGAACCGTTGTAGGAATACACAAACATCCCAATGTCTATATTTTTTAAATTAGCTGCAAATCCATAAAAACTGTATCTATAGATTATAGCCACATATTCAAAGTTGACATAGAGCATAAAAACACCAGCTGCACGAAGACAGCCCAAGAAGAATGAATGCAGGAAGAAAGCCCAAGGACACTGGCTGCAAGAAGACAGCCCAAGGACACCAGTTGCAGGAAGACAGCCCAAGCACACCAGCTGCAGGAAGGCAGCCCAAGCACACCGGCTGCAGGAAGGCAGCCCAAGCACACCGGCTGCAGGAAGGCAGCCCAAGCACACCGGCTGTAGGAAGAAGACAGCACAAGGACACCAGCTGCATTAAGACAGTCCAAGGACACCAGCTGTAGGAAGAAGACAGCCCAAGGACACCAGCTGCAGGAAGACAGCCCAAAGACACCTGTTGCGTGAAGACAGCCCAAAGACACCGGCTGCAGGAAGATAGCCCAAAAATACTGGCTGCAGGAAGCCAGCCCAAGGACTCCGGCTGCAGGAAGACAGCCTAAGAAAACCGATTGCAGGAAGACAGCCCAAAGACACCGGTTGCAGGAAAACAGCCCAAGGACATCAGCTGTATGGAAACAGCCCAGGGACACTGGTTGCAGGAAAACAGCCTAAAGGACACCCATTGCAGGAAGACAGTCCAAAGACAATGGTTGCAGGAAGACAGCCCAATGACCCCTGCTGCTGGAAGATAGGCCAAAGACACCAGCTACAGGAAGACAGCTCAAAAACACAGGCTGCAGGTAGACAGCCCAAGGAAAACAGCTGCAGAAAGAGAGCCCAAGGACATCAGTTGCAGCAAGACAGCCCAAAGACACCGGCTGCAGGAAAGACAGCCCAAAGACACCAGCTGCAGAACGACAGCCCAAAGACACCAGCTGCAGAAAGACAGCCCAAAGACACCGGCTGCAGAAAGACAGCCCAAAGACACCGGCTGCAGAAAGACAGCCCAAAGACACCGGCTGCAGAAAGACAGCCCAAAGACACCAGCTGCAGAAAGACAGCCCAAAGACACCGGCTGCAGGAAGACAGCCCAAAGACACCGGCTGCAGAAAGACCGCCCAAAGACACCGGCTGCAGGAAAGACAGCCAAAGACACTAGCTGCAGGAAGACAGCCCAAAGACACGGGCTGCAGAAAGACAGCCCAAAGACACCGGCTGCAGGAAAGACAGCCAAAGACACGGGCTGCAGAAAGACAGCCCAAAGACACCGGCTGCAGAAAGACAGCCCAAAGACACGGGCTGCAGGAAGACAGCCCAAAGACACCCATTGCAGGAAGACAGCCCAAAGACACCGGCTGCAGGAAAACAGCAGATGCTAACTTAAACAAAGAAAAGAAAAAAACTGAAGTTCCTCTTTAGGCTCCATGTACACGGGACGTTAGAAAAAACGTCCTGCAAAGCTATTTCTGACGCCGGGAAAAAGCAGCTGTTAAACGTGCTTTCAGTAGCTTTTTCCATTTGCGTTATTGCACGTTTGGCCACGTTGCTTTTAGCAGCGTTTTTCTGCCTCCATTCAAAATCAATGGTTCCCTATGGGAGCCTATTGATTTGAATGGAAGTCGCACCGCAAGTCGGATCCGACTTGCGGCGCGACCTGCACTGTGAGAATCTTGAGGGGGAACTCCACGCCAAAAATGGGAAAAAAAACTGCGTGGGGTTCCCCCCCAGGTTCCAAACCAGGCCCTTCGGGTCCGGAATGGAATTTGAGGGTAGCCCCACGCCGAAAAAACGGCGTGGGGTCCCCCCCAAAATCCATACCAGACCCTTATCCGAGCGTGCAGCCCGGCAGGCCAGGAAAGGGGAGGGGACGAGCGAGCGGCCCCACCCCCCCTGGACCACACCAGGCCACATGCCCTCAACATGGGGGGGTGTTGGTGCTTTGGGGCAGGGGGAGCTCTGCACCCCCCACCTCAAAGCACCCTGCCCCCATGTTGATGAGGACAAGGGCCTCATCCCCACAACCCTGGCCGGTGGTTGTGGGGGTCTGCGGGCAGGGGGCTGATCGGAATCTGGAAGCCCCCTTTAACAAGGGGGCCCCCCCAGATCCCGGACCCCCTCCCTATGTGAATGGGTATTGGGGTACACTGTACCCCTACCCATTCACCCCATAAAAGATAGTGTATGTAAATAATGACAGGAGACGTTTTGGAAAGTTTTATTAAAAATCTTCATCCGGCTCTTCGGGGTCTTCTCCTCTCCGGGGGTCTTCTGCTCTTTTGCTGTCCGCCCTTCTGCTGTCCTCTCTTCTTGTCTTCTCCTCTCCGGGGGTCTTCTGCTGTCTTCTCTCCGTGGGGTCTTCGGCTCTTTTGCTGTCCGCCCTTCTGCTGTCCTCTCCTCTCCGGGGGTCTTCTGCTGTCTTCTCTCGTGGGGTCTTCGGCTCTTTTGCTGTCCGCCCTTCTGATGTCCTCTCTTCTTGTCTTCTCCTCTCCGGTCTTCTGCTCTTGTGCTGTCGGCTGTCGGCTCTCCTTCTTCCTCCGGTCCTCCTCCGACGACGTCTCCAGCGATTATGCCGGCCTCTGGTCTCTGCAGCTTATTATATAGCCATTAGGGGCGTGGCCGCCAGGTGACGTCATCGGGAGACCACGCCCCTTGTGTCACATGAGCCGGATGAAGATTTTTAATAAAACTTTCCAAAACGTCTCCTGTCATTATTTACATACACTATCTTTTATGGGGTGAATGGGTAGGGGTACAGTGTACCCCAATACCCATTCACATAGGGAGGGGGTCCGGGATCTGGGGGGGCCCCCTTGTTAAAGGGGGCTTCCAGATTCCGATCAGCCCCCTGCCCGCAGACCCCCACAACCACCGGCCAGGGTTGTGGGGATGAGGCCCTTGTCCTCATCAACATGGGGGCAGGGTGCTTTGAGGTGGGGGGTGCAGAGCTCCCCCTGCCCCAAAGCACCAACACCCCCCCATGTTGATGGCATGTGGCCTGGTGTGGTCCAGGGGGGGTGGGGCCGCTCGCTCGTCCCCTCCCCTTTCCTGGCCTGCCGGGCTGCACGCTCGGATAAGGGTCTGGTATGGATTTTGGGGGGGACCCCACGCCGTTTTTTCGGCGTGGGGCTACCCTCAAATTCCATTCCGGACCCGAAGGGCCTGGTTTGGAACCTGGGGGGGAACCCCACGCAGTTTTTTTTCCCATTTTTGGCGTGGAGTTCCCCCTCAAGATTCTCACAGTGCAGGTCGTGCCGCAAGTCGGATCCGACTTGCGGTGCGACTTCCATTCAAATCAATAGGCTCCCATAGGGAACCATTGATTTTGAATGGAAGAAAAAAAACGTATAACGTGGCTGAACGTAGGTTCATCACGTTCAGTCACGTTTAGTCACGTTCGGCCGCGTTCCTGCGTTTGAAACGTCGGGAAACACACGTTCGAACGCAATATAATTGCGTTCTAAAAAAAGTCCCTGAACGCAACTGCCTGCAAATGACTGTAAACTACCATGTGTACATGGACAGATAAGATAACATGGAGCTGCGTTCAGGGACTTCTGAAAAAAACGCCCAACTGCTCCTAAACGGCCATTTCCAGCGTCCCGTGTACATGGAGCCTAAGCTGGGCATTCACTATTCAAATTTCAGCCAGTTCCTGGTGAAATTCACTATATGGGTGGCCCTGATGCACCCATCTTGCCCACATCTATTGATTGAGAAAATGAGCCAGAAGGAGCCAGAGGAAATTTTTTTAGCCCATTTCTTAAAAGTTCACCTTTTAAAAAAAAAATAAAAAGAAATGTACATCTTTTTGCATGTAAAAAAAAATATGCATTTATAATTTTTTTTATTAGAAGAATTGCAAAAGAATTGCACCTGCAAACAGTAGATCTGTGCAATCTCAGGCTCCTGCAGACTGCCAGTGTAAAGCCTCGTACACACGCAACGATTATCGGCCGACCGATTGTCCGACTTTTGTCCAAGTTGTGTTTTGTTGGTTGGAATGTGCCTAGACTGCACACAAATTTTCTCGGCCAACAAAATTCTACTTCGGAAGTGATGTCATGTGTTGGTTTGCTTTCTTTGTGTTCTTTCTTCACTGCGCATGCCCAGACTTGCTCATTAGATTTTTCCCTGTCGAAATCTGTACTGACTGCACGAAAATCGGCCGTTGTGTTGACGGCCAACAAAAATTTTATAGTCTGCACACCAGATTTTTTTCGGCCGAAAAGTCGGAGTTGGTTGTCGGAAGTATCAAACTAACAAGCCAAAAATCGGCCGATCGGACTTTGGACGAAAATTCCCTGCCAATTTTCGACGTGTGTGTACGGGGCTTAACTGTCTGCCTGTACCTCGTACATCGTACAGGCAGGCAGTTACTACACGACAGAAAGAATCACTGACCTACCTAGAGCTCTCATCAATGCCCTGATAGTTGAGTGAGAACTACAAGCTGTCAGCCACAATCGATGATGGTAGTTGTAGTTCTCTCATTCACAGAACTCTGTAAGAATATGTACTCTCATTTAGGTTCCTCTTCAGGGTCTAATTTGGCACCCCCTTTCTCACTGACTGTGTGTGCTGACCTCCTGTCCACTGACACCCTACTGGATTGGTCCCTTTCCTGGGCAGACCCCTGGCAAGCTTCCCGGTACTCAGGGACACTGTTTTTCCCAAGGTCGCTCTGCCTCCAACTCCCTTGTCAGCATCCGCTGGACCTCCTGGCTCAGCACTACACTTCTGGTCCACAAGGCCGACCGCCTGTGACCACCTTCCTCAGCAACATGAGGAGAGATAGTCGTCACCCTCCTCCTGGGACCTGGCTTCCCGCCCAAAGACACCGTCACATGTGCCCGTGGCTTTTATAACATATCCCAGGATGCATCACTGTTGTGCCAACCCACTGGGATAGTCATAAAAGCATGTGTGTCACTGGCTGGGTTTCCTCCACTGTCCAACAGGATCCTCTTTTGGATACAATGGGGACACTCCCTCAGACCAGATGAATCACACATGGACACATGCAACAGGCATAGCTACAGAACAGGCTCCCCTGATAACTAGATGGAGCAGACTATGGTTTACCTGCTGCTCCCATGATAAGCAGGCAGAACAAACTATTTACACTAACTAGCACCTATCTAGGAGGGTGCTACACTACTTTTCATGCAGCAAAATGATGTGTTATTACAAAAAAGGTAGGGATTGGCATTACTAATAGGAGGCCAATATGAAGAAACCAATCTCCGATCAGCGCCATCTAAACAATAATTCAGAATATAGTGAAAAATGAGCTACAAATAAAATATAAATAACCCAGTTGCTGCTGACACAGAAAAATTGTTTTAACTCCACTTAATAAAATCAGTAAATCAAAAACAGTGCTGCGCTACTGGTAAAAAATATGAAAACATCCAGTGCTTAATAATATATAATACTATCAAAAAATACCTTTTATCCTGTGATACAGTGATCAAATAAATAAAGATAATCGAACAAAAGTGTCCAAATATCAATCAGAATTCCATGTTAAAAACAAAACAAGTCTGAATGTGCTGCTCCTTCAAACTGTGCAAAAAACCCTTCCAAAGTGCAGGTGCTTGCTTCCACCAATGTGTTCTAGCCGCCGCTCACCCCATATTTTGACCCCTGTTTCAGAAGTGGGTCAAAATCAGCAGTTCCCCTTTGGGAGATCTGTCTGGCGTGCTGCCGGTGCGCTGCTCCTCTGTATCTCCCACTCCTCCATTTAAGCTCACTCAGCTTCGGATCTCACTCGGGGGTGTCGATTATAAGGAGGAACAAAATTGCCTAGTGCTGTCTGTCAACTTTTATTGCTCCAAATAAAACAAAGGATAAAATACTCACAAACAAAGCACTTAAAGCAGTGCAAGCTTTCAAACATCTCTCAAATAGCGAAATGGCTGTGGGATGACGTCGACAGATAGGCTCTGCCCCCTATACGCGTTACGTCAATAGGCGTGACTTCTTGAGTAGGGGTGGAGACATTTCACCGCTCTTTATATAGGCTCTCCTGCTGGTTACTAAGCAACCCCTATGCCTCCTTCCTGGAAGAATGTCAACAGATGGCTCATCAGCCTTCCACCTTCCCAGGCTCATACCGGAAGAAAGGTTGGCCTTGGCCTTAAAGAGGAGTTCCAGCGTGTAAAAATAAATAAATAAATAAAAGTTATCAGCTACAAATACTATAGCTGCTAACTTTTAATATAGGGACACCTACCTGTCCAGGGATCCCGTGATGTCGTCACCCCAAGCCGATCTGTCCATCGGCTCTGGGTGCAGGCGCCGGTATCTTCACTAAGGGAAACAGGACGTGAGCCCTTACAGCTTCACAACCTGTTTCCTACTGTGCATGTCTTCTGTGACCTGTGTGTCTCCCAGAGGGCCACGGGGAGAAGGAGGAGGGGCTGGAAATTTCTTATGTCACCGCAGAAGGATTGCGGCGATCTTACCGGGAAGTGGGAATGGGTATCTGGTTTTGACAGGTATCCGCTCCCCCGGAAAGATGCCAAATGCCTCAGGGCCTGTCCAGTGCACAATTGCACAGCCACTTTTTAATTTTCTATTTATTATTTCTCCCACTGTTTGTCACTGTCACTTTTGTGTCTGATTTCAATGGATGAAGAGTGTGGGTCCTCAGGCTTGTGCTGACGTCTAGGGGGAGGATGTGTGGACCTCAGGTTCCTTCCTCCCCTGCCCCTGGGAGGGTCTCTCTTAAAGAGAGTCCCTCTAACAAGTATTCGATGGTCGGCTTCAGCTGACCTGACCTAGAAGAGGGGGGTCTGCCAGGCCTTCTGGCTAGGCAGACCATTGTAAGCCTTGGGATCAGGGTAGAGGTCCTACTCCTTGGGGGGGGGGGGCTAAAAGGACACGCTTAGGAGCATTTTTTAGTGTGTGTTTCACATGCAAGTTATTTGTTCACTTACAGGTTTTTTTTGTTTCAGATTTTTGCACCACCGCAGAGCTAAAAAAAAAAGAAAAGCGGAGGGGGGGAAGAAGCGAACAAGTGGAGCTTTATCTTTTGGGTGAAACTCTGCTGTAAGTGGCGATACCTCCCCATTTAGACATTGATCAGAGTGCAGAGTGCTCAGGAATCTGCTCATCCCTAGTAGTAACAAAGTTATTCTTCACCCAAACGTGCCCAGTAGGTGTCAGATTGTAGGAGTTTATGCAAATTTGGGCAGAGCTGGTTCAAGATCAGTGGGTCCTGTTAGTGTAATAAGGAAGTAATCAGTATTTTATTTCCCCTCCTCCAACTCACTTTGTTCCCACCATGGTTCCTTGGACAAATCATAGCTCTACATATACAGTTTCAACAGTGAGCCATCTACCCAGTTCCAGTCCAGAGAAGATGTCAAGGATTACATTCTACATTGTCCTAAGTCGAAAAGCAGACTTAGGTCCAGTAATAAATCTGAAAGCATGAAGCAAAAGAAAAGAAGGAGATCCAAAACATCATATGGGTTCATGGCAGTCGGTCACTCACTCAGGCCATCAAATAAGGCAGCTGTATGTTGTCCCCAGATCTAGCAGATGTGTATATACACATTTCTATACATCCATGCTTTTGCAAGTATCTTCACTTGGTCGTTTTATTAGTTTCACTTCTAGTGCATTCAACAGCCTTTGTCCTTTCCAGGACATTTTGTAGAACATTGCTTCCAGTAGTGGCCATCTTGCATGAGCAAGGGCTATAGGTGTTTCTTGGTTTGAACAACATCCTGCTGGTGACTCAACATCCTCCAGGTCCTGGCAAAATCCTGATTCAGGTTTTGGTCAGATTTGGATGGGTCATCAACTGGGAATCTCATTACAACAATGACATTCCTGGATGCAGTCCTGCTACCCTCAGAGAAGGTGATAGTATTACGGCGCTTTTCCACTGCATGGAACCGAACGGTTCGGCTCGCTTTTGTGCTTTTCCACTGCTGGTACTGCATGGTATAGTGTAGGAACGGTTCGGTACGGTACGGCGGCGCTTTTCTACTGCATGGAACCGAACGGTACGGCACGGTACGGCTCTGAAAAAACAGTACCTACTCGATTGTGGTTCCAACAGGTACCAGACTGGTACCATATCCCACAATCCTTTGCATGCAGTCACTACTAGCCACTGATTGGTCAGAGAATCCCGCCCACCCCGTTGTTATCCCACCCACTTAACTTTAGTACTACTTTAGTGGAAAAGCAAACCATACCGTACCGTACCGAACCGTTCCAACACCGTACCATGCGGTACCAGCAGTGAAAAAGCAAACTGGGCCAAGCAGGGCCAAGCAGGGCCGAGTAGAGCCGAGCCGGTACTTGCAGTGGAAAAGTGCCATTAGTATCTCGCTTGGGACAGATCATATCTCTATCCCTTCTCTCTGTATCCCATGGTCGCAAAGTGGTATAGAAGTAGCTGCAGCAATGCATGCAGTTCATGCAGTCTTTTGGACTCACTAGAAGACTGAGAACTTTATAATCAGGATTTCTAAAGTATTGGAAGATTTGCTTCCTGCACCAAAGAATCAGGTTGATCTTTCATATGAAACAATCTCTTCGGTGATGGCTAAAGCCAGTTAATCTTTTCAGCTGTCATCAGCTTCCAGATACACCAGTCACCACACCTGGGATCTCTTCACTTTGTTGAAATACTTCTCAATGGCCTCTTTGTCCTCCATTAGCACATGCCACTCTGAACGGACAACAAATAGTAATGTCCTATCCTCGCTGTCAAGAAGGAATGCAAGATTATTCACTTATGTCGGTGGTATCTCCCATCAGGGTTGCCAACAGCAGAACCTGTCTCATCCCGACGCTCTTTGTGTTCTCTCTTCCCAGAATTTTCTGTTGGACACTGTAAGATGCAAAGCCTTGGATGTTAGGGTATGGTCTCTAAACCAACAAGTAATTTAATGTATCTACAACAAATAAGGTTATCAAGATCTCAACCTGACAGTAACCTCTATGATCAGTTGATTGCTGCAAGAGTGAGCTTCTCAGAGATGGAAGCAGTGGATGTATGGACATCCAGCTGGGTCTGTAGCTTATCCTGTATGTACATTCAGCAGACCCAGTGGTCTTCAAGCTCCCCAGTTGACCAGTTTTGATGGGGGCAATAATTTCCCAGTAACCTTGTAGGCCATGGTAACCTCAAGTACAGTCTCTGGTCCGGGAACCTCCTATTCTCCTTCCTGAGATTCCAGGCCTTAAGCCTCATACACACGCACAGATTGTTGGCCGTGAATTTTCGGCCAACGTCCGATCGGCCGATTGTCGGCTTGTTAGTATGATGCTTCCGACAACCGACTGCGACTTTTCGGCCGAACAAAATCTGGTGTGCATGCTATAAAATTTTTGTTGGCCGTCAACAGAACGGCCGATTGTTCGTCAGTCAGTACAGATTTTGGCAGACAAAAATCAGATGAGCAAGACTGGGCATGCTCAGAGAAGAAAAAACACACGGAAAGTAAACCATCACATCACTTCTGAAGTTGGTTGTTGTTGGGCGAAAAAATTTGTATGCAGTCTAGAGCACATTTCAACCAACACAACAACACTGGACAAAAGTCGGCCGATCGGTCGGCCAACAATCGGTGCGTGTGTACGAGGCATTACACAGCAGGGCCAAGTGTATCATCCAAATTCAGCCAAGTTATATCTAGCTGCTGAGAGACGTGAGGTGAAGGCTTCATGTATACTAGAACATGGGAAACTTTGCAGCATATTTAAGGATTGAATTCTCTGTTCCCTGTTGTAAGAATTATGAATTGTCTGCAAGTAAGGCTGGAAATGGGATTAAGTGTTATTTGAGTCCTGGCCATGTCCTCATTCTATAGGATCGAGTGGTCGTCGCATATTCAGGTAAACCAATCTCTAAAGGTCTGTGCATATTGTTCTTTCCCCTTGGGACTTACAAATAGTGCTGGACCTGCCGTCTCACCCTCCATTCTTCTGGATAAGACTTCCTCAACATGGGCAGTAAAACTGAAAGCAGTATTTCTTACAGCTATCATATCTGGGAGAAGGATCTCAGATATCCAAGTGTCAAGCTGTGAACTACCTGATTGCTACCATTTTTCAAACAGATTAGCTCTAAAATATCTTCTACAGCACCATCCAATGGTCTGCAAATCTTTCCATCTGGGTCAGGACATCGTCCTTCCAGCATATCCAAACTGAAATGTCTGAGTCACCACAAGCATTGGAAGTGGACTTGATGTTGAAGAAATATATGGAAGTCACCCTTCTTTCGGACAATGGGCTCTTCTTCAGTAGCATTTTAGCACAGCATCATTATCCTTGTGACGTCCATTCCTAGACCAGACCCTGCAGACTCCCACACCCACATCATCCACAGTACCTGTGGACCGACACTGCACATTTTCTGTCCATGAGGCTTTAGGAGCCTTCTGCAGGACTGGGAAGTGGTGAGATCGCACTGACTTACTTTGTGTATACTGTCCATAGGACACAGACTACCGCACATGTAGCCGGCCTTCTATCAAGATACTGCACGCACATTGCTCCTATCTGCACCTGCCCACAGTCCAGCTTTACACAGCCACGTTAGCTGTTGGGCTACCATTCAGTACATCGATGCGCAGGCCCCATTCAGCCATTACCTGTACTTATGGCTGTGTTATGTAATGGTATCAGCCAAATGATCAGACCAGTGGTGATGTGCAATTTCTACTTTACTTAACAATGTAGAACATAGATTACACAGGAGATCATGTGGACAGGGATTTGCAGTACAAAACAGCAATATGAGGAAGGGAGAAACAGGCATAACACACATGAAAACAATTCTATTGCAGTTCTACTAATGGCCACTAGATGGCAGCAGAGTGTTCTGAGCTCAGTTTACTGATAGGATAAAGAGCAGAAGATTCTCACGTGTTCCATAGATTAATCGTTCATTCAGCAGACTGTGAGCTGAGGGGATTTCCTGCTGGCACAGACTTCACACTGGCACTGCTGATGCTGACTTCGGTCAGGAGGCTCTGGGGGCCGTAGATAGGACCAACCGACTGCTTGGACAACTTCTCCACATGGATTGTAACAGAGTCCTCTCCAGTGACTGGGGCTTGGATAGATGCTGCATGCTCTTGTGCTCACTGCTGGTGGCCCACACACCAGACTGATCGAATGAGGACCCAGCACCTGGGGAGAGCTCACTTGCCCAGTCACTGCTGTCCCATCAGGCAGGATCTCTCTGAGCACAGGAAGCTGGGCGGAGCTGGCATTTATACTCCCTGGGCGTGTCCTGGAACTCAGGGGATGCTGGGAGCCCAGAGGATTGTGGGGAATTGTGTTAAAGGGACTTGCACCTGCATCTGGATAAAGGGGCACACCACTACAGCTGTACTATGCAAACACATCACCGATTGACTCTGTTTTAGTGGATCCAGCCATTCATCCCTCATACACGCCACATCATGTCTGGCCCTGTACTACCTTTGAAGTCATAGACTGGCCAACTGTGGTAAAAAAACACAGTTTTTTGTGTACCTTTCTTCAGCAGGAGCAGCACTTCCCAATCAGAGGAATGATATATTATTGTTCCATGTGGGATTATATGTTTTAAAGCACTTTATAAGTTTTGTATATGGACTACTCAAGTGGATTTACCAAATGTTGTTACCATATATGTTAAGATTTTGATCGACCAACTCTCTTTGTGCACCACTCCCCTATAGAGGTCAATCAGCTGCCAGGTGCTTATATCGGCCCAAGCAGGAATTGCATAGAAGACTAGACCCATGGAGAAGAGATAGGAGCCGTCTGAGAGATTGGTAATTTCTCTAATGCGTTATGTTGTAAACTTACTACAGTGAAAGATATATGTTGTTGAATGGACCCTATTGGAAATCCCCGGAGTCACTCACACATTCAAAAATCGTACTTATTGCTGTGTTACCTGGATAATTATATGTACAAGGTACACATACATTTGGAGATTTCCAATTGACTCCAATCTTTCTTGCACCACTCCTCAGCAGCAATTAATCAGCTACTTTGCAATAAACAATTGAGTTAACACCCATAGTAGTCTGGACTCCTAGAGTGGAAGCAGGAATTTGTGTGGAAGTTTGGGTCCATTAAATATTCATACGGACATGGGCCTTTGAATGTGTAGTGATCCAGCATCAATTACAATCGAGAATGGTTGGATCATATATAGATACCCACAGGAGTGTGAGATAATGATACAATCACAGTTGTACTAGCCTCCTGTATATCCATTTTCTCGATACAGTTAGAATTACGGCATATACGGTTTTATTGTCAATACCAAGAATATACAATGCATGCAATCCAGACACATATGGCGCTTTTCCACTGCATAGAACCGTACCGGCTCGGCACGCTTTTGTGCTTTTCCACTGCGGTACCGCATGGTATAGGGTCGGAACGGTTCGGTACGGTATAGGTTTGCTTTTCCACTGCATGGAACCGAACGGTATGGTACGGTACGGCTCTGAAAAAACAGTACCTACTCGATTGTGGTTCCAACAGGTACCAAACTGGTACTATATCCCACAATCCTTTGCATGCAGTCACTACTAGCCACTGATTGGTCAGAGAATCCCACCCACCCCGTTGTTATCCCACCCACTTAACTTTAGTACTACTTTAGTGGAAAAGCAAACCTATACCGTACCGTACCGTACCGAACCGTTCCGACACTATACCATGCGGTACCGCAGTGGAAAAGCAATCCGGGCCAAGCAGGGCCGAGTAGAGCCGAGCCGGTACTAGCCGGTACTTGCAGTGGAAAAGTGCCATTAGACTGTCTAAAATCTATAGGCAGGAAGTGTGTGCTTCATTAAGTGGGATAAGGGGGGTCCATTAAGGGGAGGTCATAATCCCTTCCTACTGGAGTGGGGAATTGGGAGGTGGGGTTGGGTGGCTTGGTGGGGGAGGGGGGTGCTTGAGTGGGGGGACAGGTGGAGTTGGAGGAGTGGGGAGATGGGGTTTTAAATTGGGGGAGAGAGGCGGGAGGGAAATGATGGGGTCCCTTGACAAGGTCCTTTTGCATTATGTCTAGAATAAAATTATTGTGATACCGTTAGCCCTTGTAGGTGCCTTTTTCCTTTGGTGGTTGTTTTTGCGTAGATATATATTTGGAAGCACCTCCCGTGATATAACAGGGTACGGCAAATGGTTCACCACACTCCTAAGATTCTAGCTTTGGGGTTTTTTTAAAACCACATTATACTCCATCTGCAGCCACTTGCACTTGTGCTTCTTTGAGTTAACCATCAGAATGGATGAGTGTGTGGTTTGTGAAGGTGTCTGCAGCTGCTTTCTTGTCTGGTTTTGACAACGTCATCATTTTAACATGTTATGTTGGAGGTTTTTGCAATTTTCCATGTCCTATTTTTACCAAATATATTTTAATAAAGTTGTTTATAATTGACTTGTTGATCCTCTCTGAAGATTTCTTTGTGGACCTTTAGCCTCGGTTCACATTTATGCGAGTGCGGGAAGGCTGCGAATCCGCAGCCTGTTCCCGCATCGCACACGCACCCCCGGCAGTTCACACTGCCATATGCGATACGCTGGGGGTGTCAATGAAATCTTAACGACACCCCCAGTTTGATTGCATATCGCAGTGCGATCGTGCAGTTCGCACAGGATCGGATCGCACAAGTGTGAACCGCTGTGCGATCCGATCCTGATGCGGCTAGAAAAAAGGGTCCCTGTGCGTGTTTGGAGCGGCTGCGGTGCGAATTTAGCCATACAAACTGTATGGCTAAACTCGCACCGCATAGCCGATCGCATGTAATGTCGGAGCAGTGCGCTCCGATATTACATGCGAACCCCGCACACGCACAAGTGTGAACCGGGGCTTAGTCCTCCTTAACCACTTTACCACCGGAGGATTTTGCTGTCTTCCGTCCAGGCCACTTTTTGCGATTCGGCGCTGTGCGACTTCAACTGACAATTGCGCGGTCGTGCGACGCCGTACCCAAACGAAATTTACGTCCTTTTTTTCCCACAAACAGAGCTTTCTTTTGGTGGTATTTGATCACCTGTGCGATTTTTACTTTTTGCGCTATAAACAAAAAAAGAGCGTTTATTTTGAAAAAATAACAATATTTTTAACATTTTTTTATATGAAATTCCCCCCAAAAAAGATGTAAAAACCAATTTTTAAAAAAAATTTTGGCCAGTTTGTTTTCTGCTACCTATGTTTGGTAAAAAAAATCGCAATAAGCGTATTTTGATTGGTTTGCGCAAAAGTTATTGCGTTTACTAACAAAGGGAAAGATTTCTGTCATTTTTGGTGTTTTTTTTTTAACGCGTAATGGCGGCAATATGCGATTTTTTTTGTGGGACTGCGACATTGCGGCGGACAGATCGGACCCTTGACTGACATTTTTGACACTTTTGGGGGTACCAGTGACATTACTGCAGTAATCAGTGCTATATATATGCACTGTTACTGTAAAAATGACACTGGCAGGGAAGGGGTTAATTTTATTGGAGAGGGAGGGGTTAATGTATGCCTGGTGCTTACTGACGTGTAGGGGGGGAGGTGACTGAGTGAGCCAGGGACAGATCGGATGTCCAGCTATGCTGAACAGTCCGATCTGTCACTCCCTGTCACTATGGAGATCCGTCCGCTTGTGTTTACACAGGCGGGCGGATCTCCACACTAGATCCCCGGCGATCGGGGCAGAGCAGCGGCGATCGCCGCTGCTCCTCCCCTGGCCCGACTCCCGCTGTGAATGAACAGCGGGAGCGAGCCTCCGGCGGCGCGCAAGCGCCGCCCAGAAGGGGGAGTGTCTGACGACGTTAATACTACGTCGTCAGACGATAACGAGCCACACTGCCGCAGTAGTATTACTGTGAGCGGACGTAAAGTGGTTAATTATATGCTTATATATCTAGAAGATCACATTACCATCCACTCCCTGTTTTAATTGTATGGGGGGGATTTGACTTTGTATGGGGCGATGGTACATGAGATAGAGTTTGAGGTATCTGATTCCTATAGGATACTCTCCTCTATATCTCCAGCTGAGGTGATGACAAAGTGATTTTTTATCTTTTTCTTTATGTATACTAATGGGCTTTTCAGGCCTGCCAGTATCAGAAGAGGACTTTCATTGTCCACTAGGATAATCGTATTGTCACTGGTCAAGGTAGTCTGGTGGGCTTAAATGGTGAAGATGAATCCATCAATTGAGCGCAGAGGCCACTTTACCAGATGGATTGTGTGCTCATAACCAGAATTCAGAGGTCCAGAATGATTCTGCAGCACAGCAACCAGGTTTGTGTATGGCAAATTTTAGCATATTTCAAACCATTGACAGCCAATTACAAAGTTGATCAAGCTACATTCCATCCATGTATACTTTCATGCTTGTGTTAGGAAAACAGAAAATTGTATACTTACCTGACAATAATTTTCCTTTGTTGATGCATAAGCATGACGGCATACATGTCCTTACCCACCTCCAAGGACCGTTCCTTGGTTCCACCCCTTACCCACCTCCCAATACCGCCCCTTTTAGTGAATACAAACCCAAGTATTATTTTGTGGTGCTAAGTATTTTGTATAGAATTTGTTAATGATAAAAAGAAAGACAGTAAAATAGATCTAGCAACAATGGACACTCCAACGACAATACAATATATCTACCCCAGCAACAATAGACTCCCAACAGCCAACATTAATAGACCCTCCAGCAGCCAGCAACAAAGACCCCTCCCTCAACAGTACATCCCTCCCAGCAACAATTGACCCTCTGCAACATAAGATTCACCCCCAGCAACAATGGATCCCTTCCAGCAACAATAGACCACCCCCCTGCAAAAATAGATCCCTTCCAGCAACAAAAGTTTCCTCAGTAGCCAACATCAATAGACCCCTTCCTCTAAAGTACCTCCCTCCCAGCAACAACTGACCCCCAGCAACATACATTACATACATTCAGTTCTGGAGGTGCCGGAACTGCGTTCCCCCACGTTCCCGCTTAAAAAAAGCCCTGGTTACAAGAATACCATCCTGTGGGAGGTGACTCATTTATATAGTATAACCAGGGCTGTGACTGGGTAGGGGGCAGAGCCTGTACTCATACGTGTATGCTGCCATGCCTATGCATAAGGAAAGGAAAAATAACAACAAGTAAGCATACAATTCTACATTTTATATCTTTGCACTGCAGTGTAGGGCATTTTGAAAGGGAAGCTATATAGGCCCATTTACACTTATTTGAGTGTATTGCCAGGTCCACAGCAAATCACATGGAACTGTGTGAATGCAGCCAGGCTTATATACACTTGTCCAATTTCATGCAGCAAAATATACTATGTGCAGCCCTGTGGTGATTTTGGGGGCTGTACTTAAAGTCACTGCTGGTGGAGCATGTCACAGACCCAACCTTGACATATTCAATGGGACAAGCAAAGGATGAGAAGACTAGAACTAATATCTGGTTGATAAGGACTGTAGGCTAATGTTTATGATGCTCCAGGTATTTGCACTTGTTCATTGCTTACAGTAGTTAGCCCAGACTTTCTTAACCAGGGTTCCATGGAACCCCCAAGATCCTCCAGAGGTTGCTGAGGGTTCCTTGAACAATGAGCAAATTCTGCCGGTCAGATAAGCAACCGATTACACCAATGATATTTTTAGCTACATTGTGTATTTGTAAGAGCGGGTCTTTCCAAAAAGACCACAAACGTAAGCAACATTCTTCCCGAATCCCACTGACCACCAATGTAAGGAGCATTCTTTTCACTGACCATCAATGTAAGGGAAAATACTGACCACCAGTGTAAGAAGCATCGTTCTCACTGATCACCAATGTAAGGAGCACTCTTCCCACCGACCACCAATGTAAGGGAAAGTCTTCTCACTGACCACTAGCGTAAGAGACATTCTTCTCACTGACTAGTAATGTAAGGAGCATTCTTCCCACTGATCACCAATATAAGGGGCATTTTTCTGACCATCCACCAATGTAAGAAACATTCTTCTCACTGACCATCAATATAAGGTAGGGCTTGACAAATTTGCTTTGAATCTAGGAGCCAGCTAAAAAAGTTAGGAGCCAGATTTTTTTTTTACTGTTGCCATCTCCACATCTTTTTTTACCTTACCCCAAAACGAGGCATGATATGGATCTGGAGCCCACCCCTCTGTACCCTAGACGGTACATCAAGTGAGAGCATGGGGACGTACGTCATGTAGCCAATCCACATTGTATTCATTCCTTGGAATGCTTGTGGTTGTTAGCCCACTCCCTTGCCAGGGATTGGCTGAGTCCTGAAGCCATACAAGCTGTAGCCATCAGCGTCTTTTGCGCATACACAGTGGCATCCCTAGGACTACTTGTGTTTGTGTTACGGTGTCTGGCTTGTGTGCTGTCCACCATGTCCCTGCACAGGAAACGAAAGGAGATGTACAAGTATGAGCCATGCGCCATGGATCGTGGATGCCATGAATTGGAATTTGAGGCCAGACAATTGGTTCCAGTTGGCTCTGGGCAATTATGTGGAGAAATAGGGTAACCAGCAGATGAAAAAGAAAGAAAGAATAGCAGCTTTCAATTACTGTTAGGGCAAAACACTCTTTCTCCTTTTTATTCCTCACCTCGGTCACTGCTGTAGCTTCTTTGCAGAGCCGCTTCACCACAGCCGCAACAACACAGGAAGACTGTGGGATAACCTGTTTGAAGTAATGGACACCACATCCTGTGTACCCGTTGGCTGAGAGGAAGTGGAAGGCAGTGCAGCCAGCCTCCTGCTACCCCCTCAGTCAATGGGTAGCTGAAGTACTCTTTTAAAGCGGAGTTCCGGCCTCAAAATCGGTTGCTGATTGCAACCTGAAAAAGAAATGGATACTGCCAAATTTATTTTTTTTGGTCACTTACCTTATTATAGAAGAAAATATACTCACCTCCTTCCACTACCTCCCTCTGCGGCCGCGGCCCGTGCCATCTCTTCCGGTTTGTGATGACTCCTGGGAGCTGAACGTCAATTGCTCCCAGGAATCAATGCGCCTGCACTGGCCCCGCTCGTCACTTCCGGTGCAAGCGCGGCATTCCCTGCTATACAGCTTCTGGGCATGCCCAGAAACTGTACAGGGATGCCGTGCCTGCACCGGAAGTGACGAGCGGGGCCAGTGTAGTGCATTGTGGGACTCCGACGTCACGGAAGAGGACACAAAGAGGGACGCGAGGGACGCTGCGGCTTCAGCTGCCCACACCTGAGATGGCAGCGCTGGAGAAGAACTTTTCAAGGTAAGTATTTCTTCTTACAGGTAAGTGCGAACTGGGACAGTTCAGAAGCTATCCATTATGGAATGTACTAGCCCTGACTGTCCCGGGGGTATTTTTAGCTAAAATTGACCCCCGAGGCCGGAACTCCGCTTTAAGTCCCTCTCTCATGAATTCACCCAGAATCTCCTGAATCCTAGTCCAGCCAGCTAGCTTGCTTTGTGGGCGGGCAGGGAGGACAACCAATAAGTACAGCCTACCTGTGGCATGGACCTTGTGGGATCAGGGACAGTGAATTGCCTAAAAAAGCCCAGGCACCAGGATGCAATTTCTAGCCCCATGGCCATCTGGCGCCTGGGATTTGTCGAGCCCTGATGAAGGGAGCATTCTTCCCCTTGACTATCAAAGTAAGAAGCATTCTTTTCACTGACGATTAATTCAAGGGGCATTCTTCCTATCCAAATGTAAGAAACATTTTTCCCACTGACCACCAATGTAAGGACCATTCTTCCCACCATTCACCAATGTAAGAATTCTTTTCACTAACCACCAATGTAAGAAGTATTTTTCTCACTGATCACCACTGTAAGAGACATTCTTCCGACCAACCACCAATGTAAGGAGCATTCTTTCCACTGATCACCAATGTAAAGAGCATTCTTCCTGCCGACCACCGAAGTAAGGAGAATTCTTTTCACTGGTCACCAATGTAAGGGGCATTCTTCTCATTGACCACCAATGTAAGGAGCATTCCTTCTGCTGACCACCAATGTAAGGAGCATTCTTCTCATTGACCACCAATGTAAGGGGCATTCCTTCTGCTGACTAACAATGTAAGGAGCATTCTTTCCACTGGCCACCAATTTAGGAAGCATTCTTCCCACTGATCACCAATGTAAGTAGCATTCTTTTCATTGATCATCAAGCTAAATTCCATGAGCTGTAGATATAGTAATTATGAGCAGGGGTTTCCCAAGATCTGGAAGTTATTTTAGGGGTTCCTCCATGTTAAAAAGATTGAGAAAGGCTTTGTTAGCCTTTTAAATGGACTTAAGTATTATAAGAGTTCCCTTTTTTTCTTAGGTTTTACAAGGTCATTGTCAAAATCATTGCCATGAAAGACGTTGTTATGATATTGCCCAAGGCAGTGAAAACAGCAGTGATGGTGTGCTTAGTGCAGAAAGCAAGAGCAATGAAAAACGATTGGCTGCTGCACTCTGCAGATTGCCCTGTATCTTATTATACTGGCTTGTTTAGATGGAACTTCATTAGAGGGAAACTGTAGAAAGTGTTCCCATCTAGGATTAAATATTGATCAAGATGTTAAAGTCGTGGATAACACATCAATGTGCTGTGGAAACCCATAAAATTGTATCTAATGAACTACACATTCAATTTCATACATCAGCTGGCGTCAGGTACCCATTGTGCATCTTATAGTCAGCGCCAGGGCTGCCAGAATTATTCACTGATTACTGATATGTCTAGACCAGCCTGTTCAACCTTTTTACCCCGGAGGAACCCTTGAATTAATTTTCAAGTCTTACGAACAAAATCTTTCTACAGCTCACAGTATATGTTATCACTGTCAGCAAGTTGCATATCTAAAAATAAATAAAAAAAAATAACAATAACGGCAAACCTAGGGATCAGTATGTAAGAAATTTGCTGTGCAAATATGTCAATCGTTCACAAATGTATTTTGTCATTTGCTTAAAACCTTTATTTCCTAGGTTTGTAAGGTCCATCTAGTGGCAGTTATGTGGGATCTTTCCTGACTAAGGCGTTTAAAAATAAAATGCTGCATTGTTGTCTCTAGAGGGCGCTAACCATCCTAGGAAATAAATATATTTGCCTACATTAGGGCTTCAAATATGTGCAGCTAGTGTTCTGTGTTCAAAGGCAGCTAAAGTCTACCACTGGATGCAGCAAAAGTCTGTGCTACTGTCACATACAAACTGGCCGATTGCCTGCATCCAGTTTGTGGTCAAAACTCAGCAGAGAAGTAGCGGACGGTTGTAAATTTATCCTGCACACATCGTGTGCGACCCAGCAACAGCTGTCAGTGGTGGCGGTCAGATTTGCAAAATGATGGCAAGCGCCACTGCTTTTCACATGAAACCACTAATTTCCGTGGGTAAACGTGAATATGGACCCTGGATGCAGCCATTGTATCACCCCTGGCTGCACATATTTGACTGCCTGAATGTAGCCTTATGGATATTATGGTGGAAAATGATGGCTCCTGTGCAAATGATTGATTTGCATAGCGAATAATTTATATATAGACCTAGGAGTATTTGAAACTAACAATACTCCAGGCATTGTTTAAAGCATGGGTGTCCAACCTTTTGGCTTCTCTGGGCCACAATGAGTGTAGAGAAATTTTCTCGGGCCGCATATAAAATATAAACTATAGTTAAGGTATACAAGTAATAAAACGCTGCCGCGCCCTTCCCACGCTGCAGCTTAACACAACTAGAGGATGATCCTTTCCGAGGCAGCCTCTGCCTACAGTTAGTTGGAAGCCGCTGAGGCCGTGCCCCCGACCCGACTTCCTTCTTCCCCATCAAAAAATAAATAAAAAATTGTCAGGGGGCAGTGGGCCGCATTGCCTGGGGCTCTGGGCCGCATGCGGCCCCCGGGCAGCAGGTTGGACATGCCTGGTTTAAAGTCTAACATCAAAATGCTCTAATAAAATAAAACTAATTAAAATCATAAAAATAATTATCAGCAATAATCACAAAATTAAAAAAAAAAATAATGATGGTGGCCAGAAATAAAAGCACACAAGGAGCGCTAGATTTAAATTGGATAAAAGAATCCAATTAATTGATAAAAAAAAGTTATTTAAGAGCTTCCAACGCACTTTTGGGGCGACACCAACACAGGTGTTTTATTTATATAAATAAAAAAATATAAAAATATTTGCGCTATACAAGTGAAAAAACCCTTAAAAGAACCATCAAGTTTCAAAGAAAAAGGGGGTTCAAGCAGCCAGCAAAATGCATAGACAAGAGCATAAATAAATATAAAAGTTCGTAAGCAGTACTTGATAGAAGGGATAATCCACCACCTTCAGTACGTCTGATAGCACACGGCACCAACATGTGATCTCTCAATCTCCTTACCAGAATGAAGAAGAAAAAAGCATGTAGCAAGTGTAGGCAGAGGATCAACCCAATGGTATAACAATCCCCAATTGCAGCTTAAACCAATCAACAGGGATGATGTAACCAGCATGTCTTTGGAGTGTTGGAGGAAACCCACACAGTCACAGAGAGAACCTGCAAAGTCCAGGCAGGTAGTGCCATGGTTGGGATTTGAACCGACAACCTTAGTGCTGCTAGATGGAGGCACTAACTACTTAGCCACTGTGCTGCCCATATATGATTATTTTTTTTAATCAACATTTAAAATGTAGCACTCTCTAGCTTAGTGTGCTAGAATTAGTGTACATAGCTGTAGTGTGGGTAAATTTTGGCCTGGCTAAGAGCAAGGCTGGGCTGAATCTGGGTCAGGGTGAGTGACTCAGTGAGGCTAGATGACTCAGCAGGCAGTACCTCTGGTACCTCCTTCTACTTTCTGGAACCTTGGAGAAGCTTCCAGAAGAATGGGTGGGAGGCTAGGAGGAGCTGCTTGGAGTATTTGTGAAGGCCCCAGCCAATCCCCGGCCAAATGGTCTGGCATAGTCAAATACTCCTGAGTCATTCCAGCAGGGGCAGTCAGGTGGAAGATGGAGGAGTGCTAAGGAGGCTGTTGGTGGCCCTTGAGGGTAACCCCTAGTCTGGGGGGCGGGTGACCTTGGGCCTGGGGATCAGGTGCTGGAGGGATCCTCTACAACACTTGCAGGAATCCTGTCCTGGATGCACGGGAGCAGGTGTGAGGAGAGACTCAGCACGTCCAGGAGTTCTCCAGGAGAAGACAACTGGGTGTGCTGATGAGTGAGCAGTCTGCGAGGACTGTGGTGCAGTCCGGGAGGACTGTGGAGAAGTAGCCAGGTAGGCTAATGAAAGGGGCAGCTGCAGCCAGGGGTCCTGGCAGTGCCTGAAGATGTGGTGCTTGGACTAGTAGCCACAGGGATGTGAAGCTGGACACTGACTTTTTCTCTGCACACCAAAGGGGCCTGCGGTTTCCTTGCTTCAAAATCTGTTGCCTTTTTGTCGGATTAACTATCAGTATGCCAGGTGGGATATCTGCGAACAAGTGTGCTGGAGGAAGAAAAGTAGTTCTTTAAAGTCAAATGGACATCCCATAGTACCCCTATTCCCTATCCAAGTTTTATCCCCTCAATAAAAATACAAAAACAAGCACTGGACTGTTTTCTGACTCTAGGAGCCTGTGAAAATTCAGTGTGCCTGGCTGAGCAGGGTGGGGGATCCCAATTCACCAGCGGCTCCTATGTAGGGTGCGCTACCAAAAAAAAATCTTGAACTCTTTCATCGGGTTTTGGTCTGGCGCTGCTTTCTATATGTGTATGGTTTGAGCTACTGTTGGGTTCCCATTAAGGGAACCCTTGCTGTGTGGGAGCCACCTTGCCAGATCTATTGAGCTTGTTTGATGTTTTCCTTCATCTGACTACATTTGCAAGTCTACAAGTTCTAAGCGCCTTATTGAGTATGGTATTCTGAAGAAATGAAACACGGACAGACTCCCCTGTCTCAGTGGAGAAGTGCCTTCTTGCATTGGTGGTCAGAGAGAGGAATGCCACGATTACAAGCAACTAACTAACAAGATCTTTGGTGGCATGCAAATTACTCTGTAAACCATACCTTCCAACTTTTTGAGATGGGAACAATGGACACCTATTAGCAAAAGTATGTTGGCATAGGTCACACCCCTGCCATGCCCCCTTAAATGAGAATTCCTTTTAAAAAAAAGTGATTAGGTAAACCCACAAGTGCTTATTTTTACCAATGCTATTCCTTTATACTGGCTTTTGAAATTTACAAATGCAGCAATTTAGGAATTGGATAAAAGGTTTAGCACTACGGAACAATTTTTGAAATATAAAAAGTGCATTTTATATATAACTATATAGATCAGACCAAAATGAGGGACAAATGAGGAGGAAAGAGGGACAGAGGGGCTTTGTTTCAAATCAGGGGCAGTCCCTCAAAATCAGGGACAGTTAGGAGCTATGTGTAAACTCAGGGCTTTTTTTCTCAGAGAATAGGTGCCGGAACTCCCCCTTTTCAAGTCACCCCTTGTCTCCGCCCCTACCCACCTCCGAGCACCGTTTCTTGTTTCCACCCATTACCCACCTCCGAAGATCACCCCTTTTAGATAATACAGTAACATTTGTGGTACTAACTAATTTGTATTGAGCTTGTTAATGATAACAAGAAAAGCAGTAGAATAGATCCCCTGCAGCCAGCAACAATGGACCACTCACAACAAAACACCCCCCTCCCTAGCAGCAAAAACAGATCTCCTCGCAGCCAGCATCAGCAGACCCTCTGGAAGAATAGACCCCCCCCCCAGCAACAATGGACCACCTACAAGAAAATACCACCCCTTATCTCAGCAACAATAGACCCCCGGAAACAACAATAGACCTCTTCCTCAACAGTAGATCCCTCCAAGAAATGACTGACCCCCCAGCAACATAAGACCCACCCTTAGCAACAATAGAACCCCTGCCAGCAACAACAGATCTCCCCAGCAACAGAACCCCCTGCAATAATAGATTCCCTCAAGTAACAATTGATCCCCAGCAACCAGCATCAACAGACCCTGCAGCACACCTCCAGCACCCCTTGCCATTACTGCGTTCCCCCGCGTTCCCGCTGAAAAAAAGCCCTGTGTAAACTGATGTTGGCCCCCACACTATGTAAGCACTATCAAAAGGGAGGTCATTCTGCCACAGATTTCCTAGCAACCTCTACAGCGCTGGTGCCCAAACTTTGGCCAATGATATATGGTATATGATGTGCGGCCCTTGAACCTCAGCAGTCTGTAGTGGGAACATTGATTAGGGCAGTGGTCTCCAAACTGCGACCCTTTGCTTGCCTTTATCTGGCCCATGGGACACTCTTCCTCCCTCTGACATTAACAATAGTCCACTGACACCAATGATGGAACATAAATTCCTCTTCTTGACACTAAAGATGGAGCACTATTCCTCCCACTGACACCAAAGATAGGACACTGTTCCTCCCACTGACACCAAACATGGGGCACTATTCCTCCCTCTGACACTAACAAAGGGACACTATTCCTCCCACTAAAACCCATGTGTCATGGGGATTAGAGCCTAACATATAGAGGGAGGCCTCTTGTACAGCCCCAGATTTTAGACTGATGTTGTGACAGTGGCTGTGAGAGCACGGCAAGGTATAGGTGCCTGTAAGATGTTTTGTCAGCTGTGGCAGCAGGTAGCAGGTGCGTTGCCAGAGACAGGTCGGATCGCTGGAACAGCAGATGGCAGCAGAGACAGCAGACCCAGGACTGGGCAGACAGCGGGCAGCAGATGCTTGACACGCAGCAGGCAGGTAGCAGGTGCAGCAGGATTAGTAAGATTCAGCAGCTAAAGAACTAGCAGGGACCAGGTATCATGCAGATTTCGGCAACATAGAATCAGGCAGATGAATAAGAGACAGAGCAAATCCAGGGACAGGTCAAGGTCAGGGCAGGAAGCATTCAAGCAAGGTCAAGGCAAGCCAGGTTAATAACAGGAGTCAATACAGGAATGGGTGCAGGTTACCGTGGGCATTAGCGCACGGTTATGCACAGAAAGATGGGCACCTGCACATCTGCGCCTGGGCACCTGTGGACGTCTAGAGGCTTCAGCTGTACTAAGGCTAGTGCCTTCCTGACACAATGACTGGGAACTATTGTTCTTCCACCTAACCACAGTAATGTTTTGTACTTTTTTTACATCCACTGACCAACAAGCCTGAGGCATTATCTACTCCCGCTGACCACAGTCTAGCCCCCCTAAATTCTGAAGGACAGTAAACTGGCCCTTTGTTTACACAGTTTTGAGACCCCTGGATTAGGGTAATAGCATTGATCCCTACTCCTCATGTATAATGTTCCCAATTTCATATTGTCTTTTGCAGCATATCCCCAGCCAAAAATGTAGCATTACCACACTCTCTGACCCACATTTAAGGTCCCCCTTAGCTCATATGTTGACAACCACTGCTCTAGTAGAGGACCCCTAGGATTTCATAGAACTCTGGTTGAAAATGGCTGGTCAATATCATACGGCTAGTTGGATTCATACTGTAACTTTACCTGGAATTAATCAGAACCCGTGCAGGCGCAAAGTTACATGATTACTTCTTGACTGAGAATCCCAGCATCTGTTTCTTATCGGACATTTGCTGAGAATGGGATTTATTAAGCATTAATCTTTTCCTGTCATATGAGCGCGGGGGAGCACAATCAATTCCAGAAAGCAATGTGTGAGTGGGTTACCCTCCTTCACACTTGCTTAGAAGTAAACCTTACATAAGGAGCAGATCACGGTAATTTCAGAGAGCGCATAATTTGAGTTATTTTTGCGCTTTACCTTAAGCTTGTGTACATGGGCATGTGTTTTAAAACGCACATCAAACCCAGGTCAACAGAATCCTATTTATTTTAATAATACATTATTCTGAGTCTGCCTTGAACCTACTTTGCGTTGTGTTCTCTTTCTCTGGACACTGCATTTCCAATTTGAGATGTGATTTTTAGCAAAGCATGTAAATGCAGGATTTTGCATCTAGGACCTAGGTAGTGTTGTGTTCCAATGCAAAAGCCAGCATTTGTTAGCAATACCCAAGTGCAGATCCACAAACCAAATTTGCTGGGATAAAACTATCAATTCTACCTCTCCACTCGGTGCTGGGAACCCTCCATTGACTATTATTACCCGTACCACTGCTCTGATCTCTGCCACCAGCACTTCCAGGTATCGGGGAGCACGCGACACATTCAATGCCTTCCTTCAATGCACTACTTAAAACCCTTCTCCAGACAGATGTAGGTTTCTATAAACTGCCTACTGAATGCTTGAGATGCAAATCATGAATGGTAGGTACAAGCAGGTACAGATCCTGGTGCTCGGAGATATGAAGAAGAAGGAAAGCAAGATTCATTCTCTACCTTGTTATTACCATGACATCTCTTCTTCCTGTAGCAGTCTTGCAACAATGAAGGTATGCCCTAAACCTGCCACTCACAGGGTGGGTTGGAGTTAGGAAAAGGGATAATTTAATAGAACCAAACTGAGTAGTGAAACCCCCCCCCCCCCCCTTTCAGTCCTCAGACCCCACCTAGAATATGCACAGTATGTGACTCAGTGGGTAAGCACTAGAAGGTAGAGTACATACGTAACCTGCTGTAATTGCCCTGTTTGGCCACAAGATGCCCCTATAGCTTGGGAGTGAACTTTGGTTTTAGGAGCCATTGTGCCAGCCTTGCCCCTACTAGCAGATGGGCATCCTTGGTGAAGGTATATTGGGAAGGTGGGGAGACTTTTGGTTTGTTAATTGCCACAAGGAAAGTGATTACTGTTTTTGTGGATGTAACAGGACACACCAGCATGCAGGAAGGGAACCTTTATTATTAGCTTTCACCTAGGGAAGAGAGTTGGAGGTAATTGAAGGATTTGTATGTATTGGGACTACTTGTATCCCCTTAGGGGGGGGGGGGTGCCGAACTCTGGTGCACCCCTCATGTAGGTACAGACCCCTAATTTTGTCTCTGCTTTCTGTTATCTCTGAACTGCATAGTTGCATCACCCTCAATATTCTGCTACCATCTTGCTAAGAACTGCTCTGAATGGTAGGCTTTGTGCTGTTGCCCTTATGTGAGGCTGGCATGTACTGCACCTTGCACCTTATAATTTTGAAGATTCTTGAATGAGCTGCTCCTTCTTCTAATCTAATGTACATGTGGATGTCTCTTGCAAACATCCTTATGTACTAGGGCTCTGTGGGGTCTGTTGAGGGCAAGGCCAGTAGTGGAATGGAATAGGGTCATGCCAGGCTGGGTGGCTCTCCAGATGTCCCCTGCCAGGTAGAGCCTTGGGAAAACTGGGAGACCCAAACTAGGGGACTCCATAGTAACATAGTTAGGTTGAAAAAATACACAAGTCCATCTGGTTCTACCAACGACCAGTGTGCCATGTGGATCACCTGGCCAGGCCTCAACAGGTTAAAGAACATATGTGCTCCCCAACTACAGAACAGCACTTATCTAACATAACCCAACAGCTAACCCTCTTCTGCATCATAGTTTCCATATGATTTGCTGGGAGCCACTGCATTCAATATTTACACGGCCTGTGCTGAAGCATTGCATTTCCGATCTCAAGTTAGCTATTGATTAGTCCTTGTGCCCTCCCCCTCCTCTAGGTCTCCAGCTCCCAATGCCTGAAATATGTTCCATTTTCTTACAGCACTAGCATTCATACCGTCAGCAAAATGTTTGGCTTGTAAGTTAATAACGTATTTTTAAAAATATTTTTTAAAGCTAGGCATGCATGTAAAGATCCATAAATTCCACCAACCATGCTAAACAGAATCTCCCCCTGACAGTTATTTTATTCTAATAGCTTCAAAAAAAGTTTGAGAGAGGCGCCTCTAAGTGTAGACAATTAAGGTCGATTTCTTAAAACAGACAAGTGGCAACTCACATAGACACATCAACAATATCTGTTGGGTAGGCTGTCATCAATTGTTTTTCTCCAAGGCGCCCTCTCCAAATTCTGTGATGCTCCACTTGGTTTCAGGAAGTCAGATGGAAAGGATCTGAAAGCGAGGGCTAGGACGTCACTGGATGTCGCGACGCGTTTCAGAGCATGCACACTGAAATGTTTCATACACAGAATAGACTCATCATGGAACCTGTCTTTTTTTAACCTTTTAGATATTATTTAGTAATTGGAAAGATCCATTACAATATTAACCCCTTGGAGCCTAAGCCTTTTACTGACACTTTTTGCTGACAAAATAAAATCAGTATTTTTTGCTGGAAAATTACTTAGAACCCCAAACATGCCCAAGAAGGCAGCAGGAGAGGTGGGAGAGGAGCGTCCACGTCCCCTCCCGTTGCTTGTAATAACAGACAAACTCTAAAAAAACAGCAGCTGCAGGCATCACTCCTTTAAAACCTCTTGAACCCGAAGGCCGCATATTTGCCTTACGTCGTTGTCAAGGGGTTAAACTTGTTATGTGCCAGGGAGCCAATTTGTGTTCCTCTAAAAAGAAAAAGCCCCAAGGGGAATGCACATCTCCTGGTGCTTTCTTCTGAATTTTTAGAGGAACAAGGACAATTGCTAAATAATATCTAATGGGTTCAAAAAAAGACAATTTCCATAACGAGTCTATCCTATGAAACATTTCATGCTCTGAAAGGCGTTGCCATGTTCATTGACATCACCACACCACGCTGCGCTCCATGAGCACCCCAGCCCTCGCTTTCTGGATCCCTTCCATCTCATGACTGACTTCCTGGAACTGAGCAGGACATCAAAGCTTAAGGAGAAGTTTAATGACAGCTTACTCAGCAGATATTGTTTATGTGCCACCTGGGGACCAGCGGACATCTGGAGAGCCACCCAGCCTGGCATGTTTTAATAAATCTACATTAAATGTCTACACTTAGAGGCGCCTCTCTCCCTCTTTTTTCTCAGCTTACATTGGAATCTGCTTCAGGTCCTGCTTGGAGGCTTCCATTTGTGGATGGATATTTTTTTCCCTCTCCTTTTTCCACCTTGGATGAACTTTATCCATGTGTGTTCTTTAGTCACAACTCTTTACCCCTATTGTGGACTGTGCCATTTACTCAGGGGTATTTGTCTAATTACCCCTGGTTTTATTTATGCATTTAGTGCTTTTATACGTGTTATTTCCTGAGACCAATAGCCTTCTATTTTATTGTTTTATTCTGAAAGCTACGGATGTCAGAATACCAGAACGATAACAGGAGCTGATTGGCCACAGTCAGTGTCCGGTGGCTTTTTTTCCATCCAGCTCCCTCAATTCCTCAGTTGAAGTTTGTTGAGCCGGGTGTTGTTGGCAGGGCCCCGTGGCTTAAATTTAATTATATGATAGAGAACTAGTAACTGGATAAGGTGTATTAAAGTCAATTAAGAATGGTCGTGGCTTATTTCAGCTCATCAAGACATAAAAGACCAGCCAGATGCCATTTCCCTCTTTATAGAAAGAATACAGTCTTCCTTACTCATTTTAGAGTGCTTACCCTTAATTGTGGCCATTGTTAGAGCTAATAGGCAAGCTATTGTAAAGAAAAGCCTTGGGAAGCTGGGCACTACTATAAGGGGCCATGTGTATCAATACCAAACCTGATTGCTCCTTAATTGTCAAATAGACTTTGACTACAACAACTGTAGTACACTGCCACCCTGGCTGCTCTTTGCCCCCCTTTATAGTAATGGAGCTGACTTATCCAAAAGCCCTCTAATTAATCCCATAGAAAATATGTGGAGGGAGCTGAAGGTTTGAATTACCAAACGCAAGCCTCAAAACTTTAATGACTTGGAGAGGATCTGCAAAGAGGAGCGGGACGTAATCCCTCCTGAGATGTGTGCAAACCTGGTGGCCAACTACAAGAAACGTCTGACCTCTGTGATTGCCAACAAGGGTTTCGCCACCAAGTACTAAATCATGTTTTGCGAAAGGGTCAAATACTTATTTCACTCATAAAAATGCAAATCAATTTATACCTTTTTTTGAAATGTGTTTTTCTGGATTTCTTAACCACTTAAGCCCCGGAAGATTTTACCCCCTTCCTGACCAGGGGGTATTTTGCGATTCGGCACTGCGTGACTTTAACGGACAATTGCGCGGTCGTGCGACGCTGTACCTAAACGAATTTGACATCCTTTTTTTCCCACAAACAGAGCTTTCTTTTGGTGGTATTTGATCACCTGTGCGATTTTTTGATCATGCGCTATAAACAAAAAAGGAGCGTCAATTTTGCAAAAATAACAATATTTTTCACATTTTTTTTATATGAAATTCCCCCAAAAAAATTGTAAAAATCTAAATTTTTTAACATTTTTGGCCAATTTGTTTTATGCTACATATGTTTGGTAAAAAAAAATCGCAAAAAGCGTATTTTGATTGGTTTGCGCAAAAGTTATCGTGTTTACTAGCAAAGGGAAAGATTTTTGTCATTTTTGGTGTTTTTTTTTTTAACGCGTAATGGCGGCGATCTGCGATTTTTTTTGCGGTACTGCGACATTGGGGTGGACAGATCGGACCCTTGGCTGACATTTTTGACACTTTTGGGGTTACCAGTGACATTACTGCAGTAATCAGTGCTATACATATGCACTGTTACTGTAAAAATACACTGGTAGTGAAGGGGTTAACTTTATTTAAGAGGGAGGGACTGTGTGTGTCCCTAGGGGCATGATTCTTACTGTGATTGGATGTGGCTTGAAGTGTAGGAACAGTGATCAACGGCCCTACATAGTAGAACCATATGATCACTGTTTCTACACAGAGGAGAATGACAGGCGGCTTGTTTACACTAGCCGCCTGCCTTTCTCCCGCTCTAACGGACGATCGTGAGTGAGCGGCGGACATCGGGTCCGCCGCTCACACGCGCGGGGTGGTCCGTGACCGCGCGGGAGCGGGAGCGCGCCTCCGGCGGCGGGCGCTTGCTCCCCAGAGCCTCACAGTCTAGTGACGTACTGGTAAGTCACTTTGCCTATGAGGGGCTGACCGCCGCAGTATATGTACTTGTGGCGGTCGGCAAGTGGTTAATTGTTATTCCGTCTCTCACTGTTAAAATATACCTACCTAACACATTCCAAGTATATATACCATGGTTTGTAGGTGCTATAACTTTCTCTTGTTCAAATGTTTAATTGGAATATGCAAATTACAGCACAAAAAAACAAGTTAGGGAAGTGCAAAATGCAACCTGTTAATCATCATATCGTATAGAACATCAAATATAAGGTAACCTTCAGCTATGTGGAGCAATGGGACGTACTGTATAACATAAGAGGGCAGGCCTCAAACAAAGAAGGTTTATGTAAAATAAAAATCAGGTTTAACAGATAAAGTAACATCAAATAAACCAGTCAAGTGGGACGTTCTCAATAAACTCTGCGGAGAAGAATCTCAGTATAGGAAGTTAGTTATATAATATGCATATATAACTACAGAGGATAGCACACATGCAAAATAAATGCCTATCAAATATAACAAGGCAATCAAAATGAGTAAGAATGGGGATTTGGGGATAATTTGGGGATTATTTGGGAATATTTGGGGATTTGGGGATAATGGGGCCCTATATGGCCAAATTAGAAAATTTTTTTTCTAATTTTCTTTATTGGGCATGATTTGTAGCAGAAAGTAGAGAATATTTTTCTTCTTTTTATAGCGCAAAAAACAACAGCAAACCCAGTGGTGATCAAAGACCACCAAAAGAAAGCTCTATTTGTGTGAAAAAAATAAAATAAATGATAAAAATTTTGTTTGGGTACAGCATTGTTTGACTGTGTAATTATCAGTTTAATTAGCGCAGCGCTAAATAGCAAAAAATGGCCTGGTCATGAAGTGGGTAAAACCTTCTGGAGCTTATGAGCTCATTTACAATTAAATATTCAAAAATAAATTGAAAGACAATACATTATTTTTTAATGGCTGCTGGGATCCTCAAAGTATAGAATAAAAGTACGTGCAATATTTGTCTTCCAAAAAAACTGATTTCTAAATACGTTTCTAAATTTCTAAATTTTCTTAATAATTTCTAAATAGATTTCTAAATTTTTAAAAAAACCTTTTGGAGAAATAGTTACTTTTTTTCTGTTGATGTGACCGGGATAAATTATGTATTCAGTATGTATGGTGAAAAAAGGCCATTGTCCGACTTTGTGATTCTGACTGTCCCTTCCTTAACAGATAGGGACCTCTTAAACTAACAGCTTGATGAATCTTTTTTTTTTTTTTTTAATACTTTCAAATTATCTTCTTCTCTGCTATCTCTGGGAAGCCCAGAATGGTGACCAGATGGCCACTCTGCAAAGGGACATTATGCTGCCCAGGCCCTACAAGGAGACACTGCCCAGGACAACTGTTATATTCACAAGAACAGAGCTGAGCTGTACGAATATAAGTCATGTACAGGAACTAATGGCAGCCAATCAGAAGTAAAACTTATTGTGCCCACTTACCTAAAGTTTTGAATCCTGGGTTATCTGTACACAACTGATCTTGGCACCTTTATATGAAATAAGAACCATTTAGTGCCACTAAGGCAATGGGTAGCGGAGGAATTCAGTCCAGGCTCCCCAACATTCACCAGATTGATAAACAGATTTTCTGCTTGTTGGAATCCCTTACATGTTCCAGCTTCATTCTCAGAAATACCAACATTAAAGACGTCTTTTTTTCTAACAGAATAAAATCAAACAAAGGGCAAAAGAATTAATGTGTTAAAAATTATAGAAATAAAGGTAAATACAAAAATAAATAAATAGGTTAAACATTTTAAAAATAATTAAAAGAAAATGTGTAAAGCAGAAAGTAGATAATATTTTTTGGTCTTTTTATATCGCAAAAAAACAACGAACCCAGTGGTGATCAAAGACCACCAAAAGAAAGCTCTATTTGTGGGAAAAAAAAAAATGATATAAATTTTGTTTGGGTACAGCATTGCTTGACCGTGTAATTATCGGTTAAATAAATAGGTTAAACATTTTATAAATAATTAAAAGAAAATGGGTAAAGCAGAAAGTAGAAAATATTTTTCGAATGTATGTTGCCCCATGCACATACATCGAACACAGAGACGCGCACATGTATAAATGGAAAAAAAAAAAAAAAATTAATGTGTTAAAAATGATAGCAATAAAGGTAAATACTAAATAAATAAATAAAAATAAATAAATAGGTTAAACATTTTAAAAATAGTTAAAAATACATACATTTGAACACAAATGTGCACATGTATAAATGGAAAAAAAAAAACAAAGAAAAGTACATTTTATTATAATATAGTGTGGGGGGAGGGGGGGTGCTGTGCAGAAAATTGGTGGCACTATCCCCATATATAAATTATGCAAAGAAGCAATAAATGTAAATACTAAAATGAATAAAGAGTTTAAACATTTTAAAAATAATTAAAAACAAATGTTTAAAGCACCTCGTTGCCCCATGCACATACATTCAAACACAAACGCGCACATGTATAAATGGAAAAAAAAAATAATAATGTGTTAAAAATTATAGAAATAAAGGTAAATACAAAAATAAATAAATAGGTTAAACATTTTAAAAATAATTAAAAGAAAATGTGTAAAGCACCTCGTTGCCCCATGCACATACATTCAAACACAAACGCGCACATGTATAAATGGAAAAATAAATATAAATGTGTTAAAAATGATAGCAATAAAGGTAAATACAAAATAAATAAATAAAAATAAATAAATAGGTTAAACATTTTAAAAATAATTAAAAATGCATACATTTGAACACAAATGCTCACATGTATAAATGGAAAAAAAAAACAAAAAAAAAAGTAAATTATATTATAATATAGGGTAGGGGGGTGGTGGTGCTGTGCAGAAAATTGGTGGCACTATCCCCATATATAAATGATGCAAAGAAGCAATAAATGTAAATACTAAAATGAATTAAGAGTTTAAACATTTTAAAAATAATTAAAAAACAAATGTTTAAAGCACCTCGTTGCCCCATGAACATACATTCGAACACAAACGCGCACATGTATAAATGGAAAAAAAAAAAAAAAATTAATGTGTTAAAAATGATAGCAATAAAGGTAAATACAAAATAAATAAATAAAAATAAATAAATAGGTTAATCATTTTAAAAATAGTTAAAAATACATACATTTGAACACAAATTCGCACATGTATAAATGAAAAAAAAACAAAAAAAAAGTAAATTTTATTATAATATAGTGTAGGGGGGCGGGAGGGGGTGCTGTGCAGAAAATTGATGGCACTATCCCCATATATAAATGATGCAAAGAAGCAATAAATGTAAATACTAAAATGAATAAAGAGTTTAAACATTTTAAAAATAATTAAAAAAAAATGTTTAAAGCACCTCGTTGCCCCATGCACATACATTCGAACACAAACGCACACATGTATAAATGGAAAAAAAAAAAAAAATGAATGTGTTAAAAATGATAGCAATAAAGGTAAATACTAAATAAATAAATAAAAATAAATAAATAGGTTAAACATTTTAAAAATAGTTAAAAATACATACATTTGAACACAAATTCGCACATGTATAAATGAAAAAAAAACAAAAAAAAAGTAAATTTTATTATAATATAGTGTGGGGGGGGGGGAGGGGGTGCTGTGCAGAAAATTGGTGGCACTATCCCCATATATAAATTATGCAAAGAAGCAATAAATGTAAATACTAAAATGAATAAAGAGTTTGAACATTTTAAAAATAATTAAAAACAAATGTTTAAAGCACCTCGTTGCCCCATGCACATACATTCGAACACAAACGCGCACATGTATAAATGGAAAAAAAAAAAAATTAATGTGTTAAAAATGATAGCAATAAAGGTAAATACTAAATAAATAAATAAAAATAAATAAATAGGTTAAACATTTTAAAAATTGTTAAAAATACATACATTTGAACACAAATGCGCACATGTATAAATGGAAAAAAAAAATAATAATGTGTTAAAAATGATAGCAATAAAGGTAAATACAAAATAAATAAATAAAAATAAATAAATAGGTTAAACATTTTAAAAATAATTAAAAATACATACATTTGAACACAAATGGGCACATGTATAAATGGAAAAAAAAAAACAAAAAAAAAAGTAAATTTTATTATAATATAGTGTGGGGGGGGGGAGGGGGTGCTGTGCAGAAAATTGGTGGCACTATCCCCATATATAAATGATGCAAAGAAGCAATAAATGTAAATACTAAAATGAATAAAGAGTTTAAACACTTTAAAAATAATTAAAAACAAATGTTTAAAGCACCTCGTTGCCCCATGCACCTACATTCGAACACAAACGCGCACATGTATAAATGGAAAAATAAATATAAATGTGTTAAAAATGATAGCAATAAAGGTAAATACAAAATAAATAAATAAAAATAAATAAATAGGTTAAACATTTTAAAAATAATTAAAAATGCATACATTTGAACACAAATGCGCACATGTATAAATGGAAAAAAAAACAAAAAAAAAGTAAATTATATTATAATATAGTGTAGGGGGGGGTGCTGTGCAGAAAATTGGTGGCACTATCCCCATATATAAATTATGCAAAGAAGCAGTAAATGTAAATACTAAAATGAATAAAGAGTTTAAACATTTTAAAAATAATTTAAAAAAAATGTTTAAAGCACCTCATTGCCCCATGCACATACATTCGAACACAAACGCGCACATGTATAAATGGAAAAATAAAAAAGTAAATGATATTATAATATAGTGTAGGGGGAGGGGGGTGCTGTGCAGAAAATTGGTGGCGCTATCCCCATATATAAATTGTACAAAGAAGCAATAAAAGTAAATACAAAAACCCTTACATGTTCCAGCTTCATTTTCAGAAATACCAACATTAAATATGTATTTTTTTCTAACAGAATAAAATCAAACAAAGGGCAAAAAAAATGATGTGTTAAAAATGATAGAAATAAAGGTAAATACAAAAATAAATAAATAGATTAAACATTCTAAAAATAATTAAAAGAAAATGTGTAAAGCACCTCGTTACCCCATGCACATACATTTGAACAAAAACGCGCACATGTATAAATGGAAAAAAAAAGAATAAAAAAAAGTTAATTATATTATAATATAGTGTAAGGGGGGGGGGGGGGGTGCTGTGCAGAAAATTGGCGGCACTATCTTCATATATAAATTATACAAAGAAGCAATAAAGGTAAATACAAAAACCCTTACATGTTCCAGCTTCATTTTCAGAAATACCAACATTAAAGACGTCTTTTTTCTAACAGAATAAAATCAAACAAAGGGCAAAAAATGATTGTGTTAAAAATTATAGCAATAAAAGTAAATACAAAAAAAAAAAAAAAAAAAAAAACAGGTTAAACATTTTAAAAATAATAAAAAAATAAATGTTTAAAGCACCTCGTTGCCCCATGCACATACATTCAAACACAAACACGCGCATGTATAAATTTAAAAAAAAAATAAAGTAAATTATATTATAATATAAATAACAATTAAAGTGGATGTAAACTCTTACATATACTCAGTGAAGTGGACAGCCTCAGATGATACACAGAGATGAAACAAATCTCCCTACATACGTTTTATTTGTATATCTGCTGTCTTCAGCTTTCTACACTGTTTTGAAAGTGAACATCGTGTTAGAAATTTTTCTTCCTGTTCCAACACTGGGTGTGGAGTCTTGACATACACTGTGTGACAGCTGATTGGAGGAAGGGCCTCCACAAAGGAAGGAAGAAACATGCAGAGCTGTGCTGTGAATAGACCAGCTCTCTGCTAATTTATCTCTAAGCACCCACCCCAACACAACATTTCCAACTGCTTTTATCTCCTGTGTCAGAGAACTTGTCAGAAGTTATCATGCTGATAAGAGAGGAACAGAGCAGCAGAAAGACACGGGACTTAAGGCTTTGGAGAGAGATAAGTAAAACACTACAAAAATATGTGCAAAGGTCAAATTTCATTACATCCACTTTAAATGTAAAAACCACCTCCATCACCTCACGCACACACACATAGAAACGCAAAAACTATGTAAAAAATGATTGCATACAATGGATATGGCTACATATGCTGGAGTGGGAGAAAGATTTCTAGATCCCTCATTTATACATAAAGTGGTTGTAAACCTCAGACATGAAATAGGAACAAAGCATATCTCTCTATAGTGTGTACTGGTCTCTATCCAGAGCACTAATGTGTCATTTCTGCGCATGTTTGCTGCTTCATTCCTCTGCTATCTGCATGAGTTATTTCTGACAAGTTTTCTTAAAACCAAGAGAAAAATGGTGACAAGGGAGGGACCTCCAGCTGATTGACAGCCTCAGCTTTGTTCCTGTGTGCTGTGTGAAGGGGGCTGTGTCCCTTCCCTCCAATCAGCTCTCTGAGCTCTCCTCACTGAGCTCTGTAGAGTGTAATTTCATTTCTCTGCCCCCTTTTTTCTGAACTCTCAGGCAAGCTTTATAAATTCAGCACTTTGAACTGTTGCAAAGAAGAGAAGACTGCAGATAAACAGGTATAACTTATATAGGATAATGTGTTTCATCAGGCCAGTCTCTTCACTTGGTATATGTTTGGGTGTAAAACCACCTAAACTCTAGGTCAGTGATGTCGTATCTTGGCACCCCAGATGTTTTGGAACTACATTTCCTATGATGCTCATGCACTCTGCAGTGTAGGTGAGCATCATGGGAAATGTAGTTCCAAAACATCTGGGGTGCCAAGGTTCAACATCACCGCTCTAGGTTGATGAGCTCTAATGGCATTTAAAGCGTCACCTATTAAAGTGGTTGTGAAGTCTCATTTTAAAAATAAAAATAAAATAACAAACATGTTATACTTACCGGCTCTGTGTAATGGTTCTGCACAGAGCAGCCCCAATTCTCCTCTTCTCGGGGTCCCCTGCCAACACTCCTGGCTCCTCCTCCTCTGCTGAGTGCCTCCATAACAAGTGGCTTGCTATGGAGGAACTCGTGTGTGCTCGCTCCTGAGCCCGCTTTTAAAACTCGGCTCGGCCCCGCCCCCTCCTCATTGGTTCACAGTCAGGAGAGAGCCGAGAGAGCCTGTGCTCTAGTGCACATCGCTGGATCGAGTTTGGGCTCGGGTATGTATTTAGAGGAAGTTACATGCAAAATTTTTTTACCATACTGCATAGAATGAAATAAGGTAAAAAAACCTTCTGCCTTTACAATCACTTTAATCATTTTGGGTACAGTCATTTTTTTTTTTGCCATTTTGTGGGCACTTGCGTTTTGAGACTTGACACATTTGTTATCATTTTGATCAACACAACCTTATTTTTTTTTGTACAAATATCGGTATTATATTGTGTTTGTGAGCTCTAAATTCATTATATTTTTTTACTGAAATTTTAGATTTGATAAATGGTTGCACTGATATCATACAACAGAAAAAACTGCAATTAACTTTTCTTTTAATTGTACAGGGCCTGGGGGTTTATATAATTTTCTGGCCACAAATGCAGATTTTACTGTGAAAAATGAAAAAAATTGCAAAAAAATTGGTAATGGGAGGAGTGGTAAAAAGAGGTTTCTAAATGCACAGAACATAAAGGGCTATTAAAAAAAAAGCTGATTTTTTTTTTTTTGTTTATTTACCTTATTACTTTTAATTATTAATTTTAATTTAACCACCTTACGATCGCCCGCCGCAGTTATACTGCGGCAGGCAGCTGCTCCTGTGCAAACCGCCGTAGGTATATGTTGGTCGCGCGCAGGCAGCTAGGGGGTGTGCTCCCGCCCCTGCTCATCAGCGGGGAAGCCGATTGCTGCCTGACACCCGCGATTGTTCTCCACTGAGAGAGAAGAACAGTCAGCTGTTGTAAACACAGCCGACCGTTCTTCTCCCTGGGATGATCACAGAGCGCCTGTGATCCTTCTATATAGGATCACATGTCTCTATGGTCATTTCACAAGCCCCGCCCCCAAACAGTTAGAAACACACCCCTAGGTATGCATTTAGCCCCTTGATCACACACAGTGTTATCCCCTTCCGGGCCAGTGTCATTATTACAGTAACAATGCATATTGTTAGCACTGATTACTGTAGTAATGTTACTGGTCCCCCCAAAAGTGTCAAAAATGTCAGTTAGGGGTCCGATCTGTCCACCGCAATGTCGCAATCCTGCAGAAAAATCACAGATCGCCACCATTACTAGTAAAAAAAAAACAAAAAAAATGACATAAAATCTTTCCCGTATTTTGTAGACACGATAACTTTTACGCAAACCAATCAAAATACACTTATTGCGATTTTTGTTTTACAAAAAATATGTAGCAGAAAACAAATTGGCCTAAAATGTTAAATTTTGATTTTTAAATTTTTTTTTTTTTAAAATGTCATATAGCAGAATGTGAAAAGTATTGTGTTTTTTTCAGAATTGTTGCTCTTTTTTGTTTAAAGCGCAAAAAATAAAAATTGCACAGGTGATCAAATACCACCAAAAGAAAGCTTTATTTGTGGGGGGAAAAAGGACGTCAATATTATTTGGGTACAGCGTCGCACGACCGCGCAATTGTCCGTTAAAGTAAGGCAGTGCCGAATCACAAAATATGGCCTGGTCATTAAGGGGCAAATCCTTCCGGTCCAGAACTGGTTTAATTATTACTTTACGACGTTCCCCTGCCTCCATTCTTACCTAGATGGGAATGATGTGGACACTGCTCCTGGAGCCTCCTTGGATATGCACATGACATGAGGAGGCCTCAGCAGAGGCATCACACGGCGATGGAAGAAGGACCCGGCTTTTTATCATCAGGGCTCGGCTGCTGGAGTCAGATAGAGACAGCTGGCTCCCAATGGTGTAAGGAAGGAAGACGATGGTGCAGGACACGGCGTGCGCCATCACAGCAGGAGATTACAGCAGAACAATGCTAGATTCGCTGTACATGAGAGAACAATGTTTGGGGATAACCCAGCAAAAAAACAGTAAACCCCGGTTCACACTATAGCGATGACAGGCATTGCATGTGATTCGGAGCGCACTGCTCTGAAAAGCACATGCGATGTCTGTGGAATGCGAATTCAGCCATACAGATTGTATGGCCGTACATTTTTAAAAGCCTTTAAAAGTCTTTACAGGTTACCACTTTAGACTTACAGAGGAGGTCTACTGCAAGAATTACTGTCCTCGACCTGGCGTTCGCGGCGATACCTCACATGCATGCTGCAATTGCGGTTTACATATGACACTAGACCAACGCTTGCGTGCGCCATTGTGTGCAAGCACGGGGGAACAGAGGGGAGCTTGATTTTTTTTTTTTTTGCTTTTTTATGTTATTTTGACACCTTTTCTTTCATTTTTTTTTTTTAAATCATTTTTATTGTTATCACAGTGAATTTAAATATCCAATATGATAGCAATCTGTAGTGACAGGTACTCTTTTTTAATAAAATTGGGGTCTTTTAGACTCTAGATCTCTCCTCTGACCTTAACGCATCTGACCACACCAAAATTGGTGTGATAAAATACTTTCCCAATTTCCCAATGGCCCTGTTTATTTCTGGCGAAACAAAAGTCATGAAATGCTCGTAGCTTCCGGTATCTTAGGCCATAGAGATGATTGGAGCCATTCTCATCTCCAATTAGCTCGATGGTTAGATAATTGAACCACCGGCTGTACTCTCGGGTTAACCGGTGGGACAGGAGAGCCCGAGAAAAACCATGGAAGGCGGCGGAAGGCGGCGGTGGGGGGGGAGTCACCTCCCACTGCATGTAAAAGCAGTCTAGCAGCCAATTATCCGCTAGGATTGCTTTTACATGTAACCCGACCGCTGGCTGTAAAAAACGATACCAAGATGATGCCTAAATCTGCAGGCATCATCCTGGTATAACCACTCAAAGTCCAGCAACGTACCAGTACATTGCTGGTCCTTGTTTGGCATATAGTGTAGGTTTTTTTTTTTTCATGCATCAGAAATCAGCACAGGAATAATGCGTAGTATTACTCATCATTAACCGCCCAAACATCCACCCACTGAATTTAATGATGGGTATACACAACACTATTCCACGTATACCTAAATAGGATTTTAACTGCAGTGCTGAAATCAGAAAACCACCACAGCTGCTGCCAGCAAAGGTATCCATATATGCTGAGTGCAAACGCTGTTTGTGTCAGAATATATAAAATCAATGTGGCAGCCGACGAGTACTTGCAAGAGAAACAGGTTAACAAAAGAATGAAAAACAAACAAAGTACAGTAAAAGCACAGTAGGAAGGGTAGAAGAACATATAAAATGACTGACACAACAATTTTTTGGATTCTTTTATTTTTCTTTCTAACTGTTTTTTCTCGATTTGCGACTGCGATTTTCCAGCTTGGGTCTCTCAAAATGTCGATAGCCATCGAACATCTTTCGAGACCCTGTGTTTGTGTGCCCTACACTATGTCGTGCTGTACCCTACACTAATACTCCACTAGTGTATGGTAGCGCTCAAAACATTCCCCGATGCAGAGACCAGGTTGGTCAGGACATCTGGGACAATAATAGCACGTGTCACGCCTACATCCGCGCCTGCTAGAGACACGACATCTTCTTTGGGGTCGTCTTTGGGTAGGGGTACTCGGGAGGACATGTGGAAAATGCCTCTCATGCAGCCGGCTCACTGCATCTGGAAGGGGAAGTTGGGAAGGCATGCCTCCTGGGTACAGGTAGGCAAGGATGATCGCTTCCTGGAATTCCCGGAAGGATCCAGTTCGTCCTGACGCCCTGTATAGGACAAAGGTGTTCAGCATAGCCAATTGGTATAAATAAACAGACACTTTTTTGTACCAGCGTCTGGCTTTACGGGAAATTAAATACAGCGCCAAAAGCTGGTCGTTAAGGTCCACCCCTCCCATATTAAGGTTATATTCGTGGACACAGAGGGGTTTCTCTATAACGCCAGTTGCCGTAGGAATTTGGATCGTCGTGTCTGCGTGAAGGGAGGACAGAACATAAACATCCCGTGTATCCTTCCACTTCACCGCAAGCAATTTGTCCGTTTTCAAGCAGGCTCTTTCCCCCCGACTAAGACGGGAATTTGCAAGCCATTGGGGGAAGCCCCGGCGATTAGGTCGCACGGTGCCACATGCGCCAATTTGTAATTCAGAAAGATGACTAAATAGTGGCACGCTTGTGTAAAAGTTGCCCACATACAAATGGTACCCCTTTCCGGATAAGGGTGACACCAAGTCCCAAACTATCTTGCTCCCTATGTAGTCTGGGCAGTTCGGGGGCTCCACACAGCTATCTTTTCCCTCATAGACCCGGAAACTAACTGTATAACCTGTGGCCCTGTCACACAGTTTATACAGCTTGACCCCGTACTTGGCACGCTTGCAGGGGAGGTACTGTTTCATAGCAAGGCGGCCAGTAAATTTAATCAGGGACTCGTCAACGCAGACAACTTGTTCGGGGGTAAACAAGGCTGCAAACCGCTGATTGAAGTGGTCTATGAGGGGCCGAATTTTGTGGAGCCGATCATATGCAGGGTCTCCCCGAGGACGACAGATTTCATTGTCGCTGAAATGCATAAATCGCAGAATTTGCTCGTATCTCGCCCTGGACATGGAGCCAGAGTACATGTGCATATGGTGAACTGGGCTAGTGGACCAATATAGCCGCAAATCACTCTGTTTAGTAATGCCCATGTGGAGGGAAAGGCCCAGAAAAATTTTTAAATCAGAAACCGTTTTGATTTCCAGCCGAATGGTCTGGCAAGGGGCGAATTTGGGTTGGCGGCGATAAATTGTTGTGCGTATAAATTTGATTGATCCACAATTGATCTGTAAACATCTTCAGTGAAGAACAGCTCAAAAAAGTTCAGGGGCGTAAAACCAGCTGTCTCCACATGGATTCCAGATTGGGCAGTGAATGGTGGAAGTACTGGCGCTGTAGAATCAGTGGGTTGCCAATTGGGATATGCCAGCGCATCAGGGAGGGCACTATGGGCTCTACGGGCCTGTCTTCGAATACGCGGTGGCTGCGGGCCACTACTTGTGCTAGCCACCGCACCAGCTTCAACTGCACTTAGGGGACTCGCCACGTCACCAGGTGATACTGCAGTGCTGGTTGTACTAGGTCCAGGTTGTACTAGGCCGCTCGTGCTTGCCAGGTCACCAGAAGGATGAGCGGCCGTAGTATCGACAATCTGCTCCATACGAGCACCCTGCGATTCCTGCATCTCAACAACTTCAGAATGGGGTTGGGTACGCCTGGGTCTAACAGGGACCCATCTGTCGTTGGAGCTATCTGTCAGGGAGCCGCTGCTGTCATCTGGTTTGTATACTGACCCTGATTCTGCCAGTGTAGCTTCCCCTTCGCTATCATCTGGCATGGCCAGTATACTATATACCTCTTCACTACTGTACCAACGTTTGGTCATTTTGGTAACTAAATTTACCGGTACAGTAGTGTGACTCACAGGTAATAAAAGCACCTGGTTGTCAAGGACTATTTCAAGCACCCTAAAAAAAAAACTGCTAATGCTAGCAGGGATCAGGCCTGACTCTGCTAACACAGCGGTTTTGTGTGTTGTGTTTTTTTGTAAGTGACAGTAATCTATTGATTACTACACTTACCTGGGTGAAAGGGTTAAACGCAGGTGCTGGCAGGAATCAGTGCTGATCGTGCAAACACTGCGGTTTGGGAACCCTAAACTATGGGGGCGCTAGTATAGTTCTGATCAGATCAGATATTGATCTGTTCAAACACTATACTAGAAATGGAAGTGTATGAAAGTGGTTTATTTTCGGAGTGGGTATATGCGGTGCTATGGTGTGTTCCAGTGTGGATGCGGTATTTGGCCAACCTAACCAAAAACATGCATATGAAAAAGTATTTCTGCACAACAGAAAAGGTTATATGGTCGGCAAAGTATGAGTCAGGAACCTGTAGTTAGTCATAGCAAAATATTTATTAAATGTGATGTGAATATTCACTAACGTGCAGTATACAAAATGGTAAAATCAGTATAATCAACCAGTATACACAAGAAACAAGACAAAAAACATGAAACATAAGTAACAAGGTACCGGCCGGTGCACAAAAAATAATTATCAAGGGAGAAAGGAGATAATCCCTTGTAGATGGTGTCTTTGCATGACAGTGCTGCTGTCAGTAATGTGTTGTTCCCAAGTGGGTGATGGTCCCTTGATATATTCCTGTGGGCCTTTCAGGTTCTTCCTATATGATTGTGGGTGTTAGGTGTATTACAGGTCAGAAGGTGACTTTTACTGTTTTTCCTTTGAAAATAAAAGATATAGGCAGTCGATTGGAAGTAGTGATTATTTTGAAGGATCCGGAAGGGTATCCTCTGTGGTATATGCAATTATGCCTGAATGGGGGTGCTGAAATGCAGATTTGCAGGGATGGCTGCTGGGAGATCGTGAAGCCAATCGTCTGTGTTTCATCTGATGGTGTATGGGGACTTATGCAGAGGTAGGGGTTAACCCTGTGTCTCTGACGGCTTCAGTGCCAATTCTTCACCCCTCCTCCTTCTGAGTGGTTTATGAGGGATTGGTGTCTTTCATGTGTGGGGAGATCGTGTAGCTGCGGTTGGTCAGAGTTTAGAGGGGTGTGGCTTCTGAGATGACCACAGAGACATGTGATCCTATATAGAAGGATCACAGGATCTCTGTGATCATCCCAGGTAGAAGGACGGTCGGCTGTGTTTACAACAGCTGCCCGTCCTTCTCTCTCAGCAGGGAGCAATCGCGGGTGTCAGGCGGCAATCAGACCTGACCCACGCATCAGCTTCCCCGCTGCCGAGTGGGGGTGTTCCGTGAGAATTACCTACCCTGTGAGAATTACCTACCCCTCGTCACTTCCGGCCAGAAGCATCTGAGCAGCGCAGCAGTGCGCATGCTCAGAGCGCCGGATACCTAATGGCAGAACAGAGGAGCTTACTAGTGCGCATGCGCACTAGTATAAAACGATCACGGTGTACCGTGAAAAAAACCTACCGACGCGGCACTTACCTAAAACAGCTGTGCTGACATACGAGTCATCCCCGCTCCTGTCCCGGTCACTTCCCTGCTCACGGCAAGTAAATATAAAAGCGGCTGGCGGCTCAGTGATTTATGTTTTCATACAGCCGCCGCCGCTTTTATATTTACTATCCGAGAGCAGGGAAGTGACCGGGACAGGAGCGGAGATCACTCGTATTTCAGCACAGCTGTTTTAATGTAAGCGCTGCATTCCATACAGTGCCGTGAACCGGAAGTGACGAGGGGTAGGTTTTTCTCACGGGTAGGTAATTCTCACGGAACACCGGGGCAGTAGCGTGCCGCTGCCAGTGCGCTCCCCCCCTAGCTTCCTGCGCGCGACCGACGTAGATCTACGTCGGTTTGCACAGGAGAGCCACCCTGCTGCAGAAAAAAGGCGGCGGGTGGTCGGGAAGTGGTTAATACACAGCATGGTGGTTTATTACTTAGCACTTCTGCCAGCATTAGGATCCTCAGTTTAAAATCCAAACAGGACCCTTACCTGCATGGAGCTTGTATGTTCTCGATGGGTGTCCCTTTGGTACTCCGCTTTCCTTCCACACTCCAAAGACATGCTGGGAGGTTAATTGGTTCCTATCTAAATTGGCCCCAGTATGTGTATGTATGAATGTGTGTATGTGGGGGACCTTAGATTGTAAGCTCCTTGAGGGCAGGGGCTGATGGGAATGTACAATATATATATATATATGTAAGTGCTGCGTAAATTGTTACCACTATATAGGTATCTATATATATATATATATATATATATATATATATATATATATATATATAAATAAATAAATAAATAAATATATATATATATATATATATATATATATAAATAAATATATATATATATATATATATATTGTATATATATATATATATATAGTGTATATATAGTGTGTGTATGTATATATATATATATATATACACATTTTTATATATATATATACAGTACCCATAATAGAACACAACAGAATGTCATCTAGTGTCAGGGTTTTGATCCACTTCAACATAATTCATATCTTAGTACATTGTATAGTGGTGCAGATGCATTACAATGCTGTTGTAAAGGAACACGAATGAGGCTGTGCATACACTAATCTGTAGCAACCAATCATATCAGTGTAGTAGCTCTATAAATAAAATCTCTACTGCCACAAGCAAGCCCTTCTGGGTCAATTAAACAAGAGAGCCTTCCTGAGAGGCCTGGAATGGGTACTCTGTATGACCTCTAAGCACTCTCAGGGGACCTGGGATAGGATTACATTACCTACTTGAGGCTTAAGATAACCGCGACTTGTAAAAATCTGTTAATTAAATTCTATGACACTCCCAGAAAAACCCTCTGAGTGCTCATAAATCATGAGGTCTGTGTTGACTGCATTGTATATGTATTTTGCATGGAGGAATAAGATTGTTTGTACCATTTTGTTTTTTTTGTTTAGTCGGCATAGGATATTTAATGGCAGTCAGTTTACGAATCCCTTAGACCTCCTATTCTTTTGAAGTCGGAAAATTTTACATCTTCAACACGGCACAATCATTGCTATTAATTCTAGCAGATTGAGTATATTTAGTGTCAGCTGGTTTACAAATCTCCTAGATCAATAAGAGTTATCTGTGCAAAAAACCCATCTGATTGGCAGAGATGCCCCAAAATGGTTTTTCTATGAATTTCCAATTTATTAAAACATCATTTTTTTTTTTCATTTCACCATTTATTTGGTGAAATAAAGAAATTTGCTGTTTCAGTAAAGCAGATGACTCCTACCAATTCTTTAAAAACACCACTTTGGGCATCTCTGCCGCACGGGCCATTACCTGGGGGTTTTTTTGCGCAGATTCCTCTTATTGGTCTCAGGGATTTGTAAGACAGATGTCACTATTGCACACTGCAGCTCAAAAAAAAGCTGCTTTCACAGATATTTGAGCTTTTTTTTTCTCAGCCTATAAAAGCATGAAGAAGCTTGTGCTTTATGTGCCCTTTTGAGCGTTTTTAATGAGCTTACAGTGTATATGAGCCTTTTTGACCATAAGCCTTTTTTTCATAAACCTTCCCCTTTAGCTCCTTTTTTTCCCTTTTTTTTGGTGTGGATTTTTACGTCTTTGCATTTTATTTCATGTATTAAGGGCACCAGAAATTTATTTTTGGGAGTCTGTTATTCATCCCGCGGCCCTACAGAGATGTGGTGACATTATTATTGATGGCCTATGGGACCCCCTATATTTTCGGCACTATATGGCAAGGCACTGAAGTTGGTTCTGCTTGGGGACAAACGCCCTTGGATCCGTCTCTTTTGTGGTCAGTAGTGATGCAATGTCTATATGTGTGTGTAATGGGACTTCAATTACATAGATAAAGGTATGTAATATGTGCAAATAATGTTATTTTCCATCACAGAGGTGGGGATAATCTTCCCTGAAGAAGAATAGAACTACAAGTTCATACTCTATTCCAGGGATTCCCAAACTACGGCCCTGCAGTTGTTCAGGAACTACAATTCCCATCATGCCTAGTCATGTATGTGAATGCCAGAGTTTTAGGCTCCATGTACACGGGACGCTGGAAATGGCCGTTTAGTAGCAGTTGGGCGTTTTTTCAGAAGCCCCTGAACCCATGAATGAAGAGAATGAGTTGGTCGGTATTTTGAGACCAGATTAGCGATGTAGCTTTCTATCTTTCCTTGCTTTGCTTTGGCTAGTCGGACGCCCTAAATCCCACACTATTTGTGGTTCACTTCACTAGAATTAGTAACAATAATTGTGTTATGTTGAAGATGTGAACTTTTCCGACTTCAAGAGAATAAGCAGTCTAAGCAATTTCTAAACTGATTGCCACTAATTTTTGGAAACACCCCTTTGGGTGCCTCTGCCGACTGGAACACCAGCAGACTTTTTAGCACAGATTCCTCTTATTAATTCCTATAGCCTTTCATTTTCTCCTGGCTGTTGGCGATGGCGGTTTATATGGCTGCTTTCTTTGGCACCTGTGTGAGAACTTTGTGCCTGCATTGAGATTCTATTGTTCCAATATCTTGGGGCACGCTAGTCTGTTATTCTTGCTGTGTGGTTCCTCCGGCGGTCCCCTACCTTTTCCACAGCTTCTGGAAAAGACTTTCCCTATGGTGATGCAGAATCCACATGGGGAAAACAATGGGGAAATGGGACTATGCGATACCCAATGATGTAAAAAGAAAGCAACAAAAACAAAATAGCAAAACATGTAATATATACATTTATAGAAACTTTATTAATACAAATGGCCTAACAGCAGCATAGTACATAAACATACAAGGATATACAGCGCATTGCGAAAGTATTCGGCCCCCTTGAACTTTTCGTCCTTTTGCCACATTTCAGGCTTCAAACATAAAGATATAAAACTGTAATTTTTTTTTGAAGAATCAACAACAAGTGGGACACAATCATGAAGTGGAACGAAATTTATTGGATATTTCAAACTTTGTTAACAAATAAAAAACTGAAAAATTGGGCGTGCAAAATTATTCAGCCCCTTTACTTTCAGTGCAGCAAACTCTCTCCAGAAGTTCAGTGAGGATCTCTGAATGATCCAATGTTGACTTAAATGACTAATGATGATAAATAGAATCCACCTGTGTGTAATCAAGTCTCTGTATAAATGCACCTGCACTGTGATAGTCTCAGAGGTCCGTTTAAAGCGCAGAGAGCATCATGAAGAACAAGGAACACACCAGGCAGGTCCGAGATACTGTTGTGGAGAAGTTTAAAGCCAGATTTGGATACAAAAAGATTTCCCAAGCTTTAAACATCCCAAGGAGCACTGTGCAAGCGATAATATTGAAATGGAAGGAGTATCAGACCACTGCAAATCTACGAATACCTGGCCGTCCCTCTAAAGTTTCAGCTCATACAAGGAGAAGACTGATCAGAGATGCAGCCAAGAGACCCATGATCACTCTGGATGAACTGCAGAGATCTACAGCTGAGGTGGGAGACTCTGTCCATAGGACAACAATCAGTCGTATACTGCACAAATCTGGCCTTTATGGAAGAGTGGCAAGAAGAAAGCCATTTCTTAAAGATATCCATAAAAAGTATCGTTTAAAGTTTGCCACAAGCCACCTGGGAGACACCAAACATGTGGAAGAAGGTGCTCTGGTCAGATGAAACCAAAATCAAACTTTTTGGCAACAATGCAAAACGTTATGTTTGGCGTAAAAGCAACACAGCTCATCACCCTGAACACACCATCCCCACTGTCAAACATGGTGGCAGCATCATGGTTTGGACCTGCTTTTCTTCAGCAGGGACAGGGAAGATGGTTAAAATTGATGGGAAGATGGATGGAGCCAAATACAGGACCATTCTGGAAGAAAACCTGATGGAGTCTGCAAAAGACCTGAGACTGGGACGGAGATTTGTCTTCTAACAAGACAATGATCCAAAACATAAAGCAAAATCTACAATGGAATGGTTCATAAATAAACATAACCAGGTGTTAGAATGGCCAAGTCAATGTCCAGACCTGAATCCAATCGAGAATCTGTGGAAAGAACTGAAAACTGCTGTTCACAAACACTCTCCATCCAACCTCACTGAGCTCGAGCTGTTTTGCAAGGAGGAATGGGCAAAAATTTCAGTCTCTCGATGTGCAAAACTGATAGAGACATACCCCAAGCGACTTACAGCTGTAATCGCAGCAAAAGGTGGCGTTACAAAGTATTAACTTAAGGGGGCTGAATAATTTTGCACGCCCAATTTTTCAGTTTTCTGTTTGTTAAAAAAGTTTGAAATATCCAATAAATTTCGTTCCACTTCATGATTGTGTCCCACTTGTTGTTGATTCTTCCAAAAAAATTACAGTTTTATATCTTTATGTTTGAAGCCTGAAATGTGGCAAAAGGTCGAAAAGTTCAAGGGGGCCAAATACTTTCGCAATGCACTGTATAATAAAAACTATATAATTGCTCTTTTGGCTGGAATTGTCTGCAGGAGGCCCAAATGGGTGAAGTGCAGTAGCATATGTGGACAAGGAGACTTCCAACGCGTTTCAACATACAGTCTTCTTCTGGGGGTAAGAATGTTCACTTGACAACATCTATTTTTTAGTCACAGTAAAACATACATAGATGTAAAGAATGGGACATCCAGCTGTGTGTCAAAGCCTCGTAGGTAGCAGCCCATAACCAAATAACCAAAGTTCCAAATTCACTGCACAAGGGAATAAAAGCCAGACCGGGACCAATGGAAATCTTGAAAAGTAGGAAAAAACCTTCCAGCATGGCCTTTCAAAACAAAGATGGCAAAAATGGAAACCAAAATGGCCCCAAAAGGCTAAAATTAAAGCCTTCAAAAAATCTGCCAACGGGAAATGAACCTACCCCCTAGTTTGGGAAGACTCACTTTCCCTATGGTGCTTTTTTTTATTAGATTCTTGTTTTGTTGCAGGAAAAGGAGCGTATAAATACTTTTTATACGTTTTGTGTGATTGGTGTATTATCCCTTTAACAGTACTTCTCCTGATGAAGTGAACTTTGTTTCACGAAACATGTTGAGTTGCAGGATATCATCTGATCATCTCTTCATGCACATATGTTATCATACAAAAGTTTTTGTCATTTTTGAATATATTTAATGCAATTTTAACCACTTAAGCCCCGAAAGATTTTACCCCCTTCCTGACCAGGGGTTTTTTTGCGATCTTTTACTGCGTGAATTTAACGGACAATTGCGCGATCGTGCGACGCTGTACCTAAACGAATTTGACGTCCTTTTTTTCCCACAAACAGAGCTTTCTTTTGGTGGTATTTGATCACCTGTGCGATTTTTACTTTTTGCGCTATAAACAAAAAAAAGAACGTAAATTTTGCAAAAATTACAATATTTTTTACATTTTTTATATGAAATTCCCCAAAAAAAATGTAAAAATCAAAACTTTTTAACATTTTTGGCCAATTTGTTTTCTGCTACATATGTTTGGTAAAAAAAAAAATCGCAAAAAGCGTATTTTGATTGGTTTGCGCAAAAGTTATTGTGTTTACTAACTAAGGGAAAGATTTCTGTCATTTTTGGTGGGTTTTTTTTAAACGCGTAATGGTGGCGATCTGCGATTTTTTTTTTGCGGTACTGCGACATTGCGGCGGACAGATCAGACCCTTGACTGACATTTTTTACACTTTTGGGGTTACCAGTGACATTACTACAGTAATCAGTGCTATACATATACACTGTTACTGCAAAATGACACTGGCAGGGAAGGGGTTAACTTTATTGGGGAAGGAGGGGTTAAGTGTGTCCCTAGGGGCGTGCTTTTTACTGTGATTGGCTGTGGCTACTAGTGTAGGAACAGTGATCAACAGTCCTACATAGTAGAACCGTATGATCACTGTTTCTACACAGGGGAGAATGACAGGCGGCTTGTTTACATCAGCCGCCTGACTTTCTCCCTCTGTACCGACGATCGGCGAGTGACCGGCGGACATCAGGTCCGCCGGTCACACGCACTGACTTCCCTGTGAACGAGCCGCTATTGGCTCACAAGGAAGTGACAGGCAAGTGACGTATATACGTCACTTTGCCTGGCCGGGGCTGACCGCCGCAGTATATAGTCGTGCAGCAGTCGGCAACCGGTTAATGTGACCTTAACCATGTATGTGAATAAAAATTGGTATTTTTTAAATAATGTATTGATCTATTTTTTTTGTACAAGTCCCATGGGCAATGTGTGTTTCTGAGAGTTCTCCTATTATTTCCTTTAACCACCTGAGAACCCCACAGAGAACCTAGGGTGGGAACCCCAAGAGGCATAGTTGGTGACCACCCTGACCCTGCATGGAGACAGGTTTTCTCCACCTGTGTACTTGAAAGGTTACATATGTGTTGCCCATCTCTTTGGATGACTGCAGCCTCAACAGATGTAAGTCTACTTTTATCTTTTCTCATCCTACTATGAAACTACTCTCCATGATTCTATCACCTTTGGAAGCAATTGAACCTGTTTTTAAAATAATCTACTACAATATAAGGGCTCTCATTCTTTCCTCTCTTTTCTTTTTCGGTGGACATTCTAAGCTATACCAGAGATCCCTGGCCATCTCTTCAGAATCCTTCGGGCCATGTTAGACCACCACACCTTGGACTTAAAGTTATCGTAAACCCTTCCATATACCCAGTGGAATTGCTATCCTCAGGCGATACACAGAGATTAAATAAATCATCCTACATAAATTGTACCTGCTTATTTGCAGTATTCTCTTCTTTGCATTCATTTAAATTTCAGAATTTATAAAGCTTGTCTGAGTTGTCAGAAAAAAAGAGGGGAGGGGGAGAGCTGAAGTTATACTCTGCAGAGCTCAATGAGGAGAGCACTGAAAGCTGATTGGACGGAAAAGCTGAGGATGTCAATCAGCTGGAGCTCCTTCCCCTGTCACCTTTTTTTCTCTTGGTGTCAGAAAAACTTGCCAGAAGCCATTCATGCTGAAGCAGCAGACATAAATTACACTTAGTGCTCTAATTTGAGACAAATACAAACTATAGACCGATATGCTTTGTTTATATTTCATGTCTGAGGTTTACAACCACTTTAAATCCCTTAGACTGCTTTTATTCTTAGGTTTGGGCATTATAAAAACCTCAACATGACAAAATCATTGCTACCAATTCCAGCCAATTGAGTATATTTAGTGTCAGTTGGCTTACAGATCCCTTAGACTGTCTCTTCTCTTGATGGTGGGCATTATAAATCATCAACATGGCACAATAATTTCTACCAATTCCAGCCAATTGAGTATATTTAGTGTCAGTTGGCTTACAAATCCCTTAGAATGTCTCTTCTCTTGATGGTGGGCATTATAAATCATCAACATGACACAATTATTTCTACCAATTTCAGCCAACTGAGTATATTCAGTGTCAGTTGGCTTACAAATCCCTTAAACTGCTTCTTCTCTTGATGGTGGGCTTTACAAATAATCAACATGGCACAATCATTGCTACCAATCAGTGGCGGCTGGTGCTCAAAATTTTTTTGGGGGGGGGGGGGGGGGCGAAAACAGAAAAATGTAATAGGCATTGCTTTGCAGCAAAAAATGCTGTAAAAAATTGCGTGACTTTGAGGTCACAAAAGTGTGAAAGGGGCCTTCAGTAATTAAGGCATAGCATGCCCCCTTTCAATGCAAAGAGACCAGCGTGCCCCCTTTCAATGCACAGAGACCAGCGTGCCCCCTTTCAATGCACAGGGACCAGCGTGCCCCCTTTCAATGCACAGAGACCAGCGTGCCCCCTTTCAATGCACAGGGACCTGCGTGCCCCCTTTCAGTGCACAGGGACCTGCGTGCCCCCTTTCAATGCACAGAGACCAGCGTGCCCCTTTTCAATGCACAGAGATCAGCGTGCCCCCTTTCAATGCAGTGACCAGCATGCCCCCTTTCAATGCAGAGATCACCGTGCCCCCTTTCAATGCAGAGATGCCAGCATGCCCCCTTTCAATGCAGAGATGCCAGCGTGCCCCCTTTCAATGCAAAGATGCCAGCGTGCCCCCTTTCAATGCAGAGATACCAACGTGCCCCCTTTCAATGCAGAGATGCCAGCGTGCCCCCTTTCAATGCAGAGATGCCAGCGTGCCCCCTTTCAATGCAGAGTGAACAGCGTGCCAAGCCCCCCCCCCCCCCCCCCCGAGACCAGTACACTTACCTGTAGCGGCAGCTTCTCTTCAGTCCCCGTGTCTCCTCGAGTCCTCAGTCCTCCCTGGACCTGTGTGACAATGGACCTGTGTGACAATAGTGAGTTTTCATTCGCTATTGTCACACAATGGGTGGGCTCGGGGCGCACTGCTCTGCGCCCCGGGTCCACCCTTTTCTGAAGCCTATTAGAGCCTCTGGCTCTAATCAGATGACTAATAAAAAAGCCCCATTGAACTCCATGCGCCTGGCACCCCGCATGCAGATTAGGCGGCTGAACGCATGGATAGGGGGGCGGCTCCCCTGCGCCCCCAACGCACCGGCCGCTACTGCGTACCAATTCCAGCCAATTGAGTATATTTAGTGTCAGTTGGCTTACAAATCCCTTAGACTGTCTCTTCTCTTGACATTGGACATTATAAATCATCAACATGGCACAATTATTTCTACCAATTTCAGCCAACTGAGTATATTCAGTGTCAGTTGGCTTACAAATCCCTTAGACTGTCTTTTCTCTTGATGGTGGGTATTATAAATCATCAACATGGCACAATTATTGCTACCAATTCCAGCAAACTGAGTATATTCAGTGTCAGTTGGCTTACAAATCCCTTAGACCACATCTTATCTTGACGTTGGGCATTTTAAATCCTGAACATGGCACAATCATTGCTACCGATTCTCACCAACAGGGCTATGCGTAGATTCTACTAATCAAGCGGCTCATTTCCAAGTATACAAAGCATAGACCACACTCTGGGGATGGTTGCAAACTGAAATTGTTTGCTGAGTATTGAACTGAGATCAATAGGAAAGCCTTTGAATAGCCCCGCTCCACTCTGACAAAAGCAAATGTGTGCTTTGTGAGCACTTTAAAAACTAATTAAGGCTGATGACCATGCGTTGTTCTTTCCATCAACAGACAGGACCACAATGCTCTCCTTTGATACAACGTATCAGTCAGACCCCTTGGAATCTAATACTGATGTACCAGATGTAAGGTTAGAACTCCCATGTTCCCCATCTGTGCTTATTTTTACTCTGAATAGAGCAGAATTTAGCAAATATAGCACCGGTTATCATAAAAATATAGACAAACCTAGGCTGAAATTGGCCTGAATTATGGGACCTAATAAAAGTGACACCAGCAGGCGCTTAAAAAAAAAAATCTAACAGCACCTTCAATGCAATAGAAGTATTATGTTCATTACTTTTCCTCCTTTCCTCCTAGTGTTGCAGCTTCTTTAAAGCCAAACTGTCGATAAAATCAAAAACTGAAAAAAAAAAACAGCACAAGGGACTTAACTTACAGTCAGTTGGATGTATCCCTTGTTCTAATTGCGCTTTTGGCAGTCCTGCCAGACCTCTCTCCCCCATCCAGTGCAGCGGGGGTTAATAAAACCAACCAAGCTGTCATTAAGAGAGCCTGACTATGCCCTCCCTTTCCGCCCAGATCTGCCATTCATAGAAGCTGTACTACTGGGGGGAGGGCGTAGGATGTAGTTTTTCACTAACAGAAAAGAAATCAGCAGAAGGGATACATACTACTGACTAAGTTATGTCCCTTGTAATGATTTTTCTGTTTTTGATTTTGCATTTAGGCTTTAAAGTTGAACTCCAGGAATATTGTTTTTTTTTTGTGCACTTACATTTGCCCAGCTTGAATAAGTCGAATTCTTAATATCTCACATCCGGAAGGGCCACCGGGGATGCAAAAATTAATTATAGTAGTCTGTGCTACATAAAGTCACTGCTGGTTTCTTTTAGGTGTTGCTTGCCACCTGCATACTGAACACACAGTGTTGCTTGCTCGACACCTCCGCCATTCAGAGAACGCCTTGTATTTTGAGTGAGCACAGTAGGTGAGCACAAGAAGTTCTCTACTTGTAGCAACAGAAAAAAGCCGCTTAGGTGAGGCAAAGCACTCCGGTGCCGGTTGGATCCGCCATCCAATTGTCAAGTGTTCAAAGAGAAAGTTTTGACCGCACTCAGGAGTAAATAAACTGGAAGTGTTTTATTCCCATAAACTTTAATACATAGGTGCATCACACAGACATGGGACAGGTTGACGCGTTTCACGACTCTATAGATCGCTTACTCATAACCAAGGTTATGGTTTATGGGAATAAAACACTTCCAGTTTTTTTACTCCTGAGTGCGGTCAAAAAGTTCTCTACTTGGATGAGGTGATGAGGAGGGACAAGTGACATCACAATCTCTGCCTTGTCCAACCAAACAGAGGGCAATACCGTCAACCTGTTTGAGTCCAGAGCAGGTTCATATGTTGTAAATCACAGGTCCCCATGGAAAAATTGTAATTGGTCCCTCTCTGCTTTGCAACCTACCTTTTCCAACAACCTCTTTGTGGTATAAAGAACAGAACTCCGGGGCTGCAAACAGCTGTGAGCTCCCGGTGTCGTCTTCTCTGTTCTCTGAGCTCCAGGAAAAGAGTGACCTGAGGGGCCACGCTGGCAGAAGGGAAAAGGTCTTCTCGTGCTTTCTTGTTCTGGTACGCTGTGAGGACCGTTATATGCAGATAAAAGTTGTGGCCGGAGTGCACAGTCTATTGAGGCTTTTCCACTGCATGGAACCGAACGGTTCGGCTCGCTTTTGCGCTTTTCCACTGCATGGTACCGCATGGTACGGTGTTGGAATGGTTCGGTACGGTACGGTGGCGCTTTTCCACTACATGGAACCGAATGGTACGGCTCGCTTAAACAGTACCACCTCGGTTGTGGTTCCAAGAGGACCGTACCGATACCATATCCCACAATCCTTTGCATGCAGCCTTGACTGTTTGTCACTACTAGCCACTGATTGGTCAGAGAATTGTTGTTATCCCACTCACTTAATATTAGTGGAAAAGCAAACCGTATCAAACCGTACCGAACCGTTCCAACACCGTACCATGCGGTACCATGCAGTGGAAAACCAAACCGAGCCAAGCAGGGCCAAGCAGGGCCGAGTGGAGCCGAGCCGGTACTTGCAGTGGAAAAGTGCCATATGAAGGGATTTACATACCAGGAAGTGACCGTCTGCTCAAGCCCATGCAATATCTGGATATCTTTCATTCAGGCGTATATTGATAGCCTTAAGGTGAGCGCGGTGTAATCACACTGGTGGAGGGTTCCCTGTAACTTTATTCCCACGTGCACCTTTTGATCCTGTTTGGGACTTTTTGGACTTTTACCTAAAATCTTATATCATATTTATATATTCCAAACCATTTTAATTGCGCTGCACTTTTGTTTTATGATAACCTCTTTGTGGTGCCTGGTGTTCTACAGCTCTACTAATAAATTCCTTTACCACTAATGGTTAGCAGCTTATAGTTCAAACTTCCTTATTGGTGATTATGTATACTTCCTCTACTCCTTTCCTACATTCCATTTAAAAAGGTGACCAGTAGAAAGGTATACTAATAGTCAATACAAAGGTCCCCTAATGCCCCTTGGTGTCCCCATAAGGCATTCACTTTATGTTAAGTATCATGCTTCGGCCAGTGGATTGATACACAGTAAAAAATACACCCTTCTCTTATCCAGTGCCACTGATTGGCTTATATTAGAACTTGTTCACACTTGACTAAATTTCTAACACTTAACCACTTGCCGACTGCCGCATGACTATCTACGTCGGCAGTCAGCCCCTCACAGGCAAAGTGACGTAGGTCTACGTCGCTAGCCTGTGAGGGTCTAGGGAGTGAGTGCGCGCCGCCGGAGGTGCGCTCCCGCGTGGTCACGGACCCCCCCGCGCGTGTGACCGGCGGACCCGATGTCCGCCGGTCACTCTGCGATCGCCGCTGCAGAGGGAGAAAGTCAGGCAACTTGTGTAAACAAGCCGCCTGTCATTCTCCCCTGTGTAGAAACTGTGATCACACGGTTCTACTATGTAGAGCCGTTGATCACTGTTTCTACAGCTCAACAGACAGCCAATCACAGTTAGAATCACACCCCTAGGGACACACACAGCCCCTCCCTCTCAAATAAAGTTAACCCCTTCACTACCAGTGTATTTTTACAGTAACAGTGCATATGTATAGCACTGATTACTGCAGTAATGTCACTGGTAACCCCAAAAGTGTCAAAAATGTCAGTCAAGGGTCCGATCTGTCCGCCGCAATGTCGCAGTACCGCAAAAAAAATCGCAGATCGCCGCCATTACGCATTAAAAAAAAAACAACAAAAATTACAAAAATCTTTCCCTTTGTTAGTAAACGCGATAACTTTTGCGCAAACCAATCAAAGTACGCTTTTTGCGATTTTTTTTACCAAACATATGTAGCATAAAACAAATTGGCCGAAAATGTTAAAAAATTTTGATTTTTACATTTTTTTTGGGGAATTTCATATAAAAAAATGTGAAAAATATTGTTATTTTTGCAAAATTGACGCTCTTTTTTTGTTTATAGCGCATGATCAAAAAATCACACAGGTGATCAAATACCACCAAAAGAAAGCTCTGTTTGTGGGAAAAAAAGGACGTCAAATTTGTTTAGGTACAGCGTCGCACGACCGCGCAATTGTCCGTTAAATTCACGCAGTGCCGAATCGCAAAATACCCCCTGGTCAGGAAGGGGGTAAAATCTTCCGGGGCTTAAGTGGTTACAAAATGCTCCTATAACGTTAGTATGGGCGTTAGACTCATGTTAATGAGCTTTAGTATGGGGGTTAGACTGGCATTTTACAAGCATTAATGACAAGTTAAAAATGCTCCCCAAACAGGGCAGTTTTGAAGCGTTTGATGAGCGTAAAAGGTGCGTAAAACCACTCCACAAATGCCTGTTCCATTACAGGAAATGAATTAATCTTAACACCCTGCAAAGCATTACCATGGACTTGAATGGGAGACGTTGAACGGCTTCAAACACCTCCTGACTCGACACGAGGCTTCAATTTTGAAGTGATGAGATGCTAACGCTTCATGCTTTGATAGTGTGAACAGCACTGTCCATTGTATTATTTGCACAGGCGTTTGAGGTGTCTTTTTACATAGTTACATAATAGTTGAGGTTGAATAAAGAAACATTCCATCCAGTGCAACCTGTGTAGGTGTGTATGGATGTATTAATTTCCCGTAACCCTGAATGTTGTGATCTTTGAGATGCACATCCAAGAGTTTTTTTAAAAGTAGCTATATTCCCCGCAACGCCTTTTTAACGCCTCTCAAATGCCTGCTTTTAATGGCAGTGGGAATTTAGCCTTAAGGAAGGAACCAATAAATAAAGCATGGGGCGGATGTGCCTTTTTATCACTGCATGTGCTGCTATCTCAGTGCCACTGGAACCCTCTGCTGACATATGCCAAGCTAATACTCAACACTCAAAAAATATCCAACCTCACAGCAAACTTTGAGTTAACATAAACTTGATCTTTGTTACATTATTTTCAGCCCTGATGAAGGGGTTACAGTCCCTGAAATGCATTGGCTTTGCAAACAAACTACTTTTGGAATAAATTTGTGTTTGGATTTAAGTATTACAGTGTGACAGTTCACATTCATCTATATATATATATATATATATATATATGGATAGATCCATCTATCTCTACTACAAACCAAGGTGACCTTGGAAGCCCTTTAGTGTGCACAAGCTGCCAACCCAATATCCAGATGCTATATATGCACTACTGTTCTACCACTGGATGAAAACAATAAAATAAAACAAACCAAAGGGTTCTAGCACCTTATAATCACTTTTTCAAGCATATGAGTTGCTCCAGAGTCCCAGCCTACACCTCAACCCCCTCATTTCTCTGTCACTCGTTCATTAGAGACTCGGTCATCATCTTCTGCAAGCTCTTGGCACTGGATCAGAAGCAGGAGTAGAACTCGTGCACAATCACACCTTCTGACACTGAAGATCTAATATAAAAATCAATGAGCCATGAGCTTTCATGATAGACTACACGTTCTGTTGACAGTTAAAAAACTGCATATAGTCTAATATTGTGTAGGTTTATTGACTTTTACCTTTTTAACTGGAGTTCTCTTATAACTGCACTGCTGTGCAATGAAGATCCAATATCAGTCTTCCCCTCACCCTTCAACCCCAGGGGAATGATTACAGGACTCACTAATAAAGCCATCAGACTTTTCATTAGGAATGTGTCACTCTTGACTCATCATGCTGTGCTCATCAATCACCATTGAGCTTTACACCAAACCCTTTGACCATCATTCACAGTGGTTGTCTCTCAACGGGTGGCCATTCATATATGTCTCTGAAAATCTTACAGTTACCTTGATGTCACATGTCAATCAAGCTTGATGTGCCATGTTCAGAAAATCCCAAAAAACCTTATAAAGTATAAACAAAAAAATGAAAAGAACAAAACGGGAAAACTAACATATACATTTAGCTATTTTTTTAGTAATTACATTGTTTAGGTGCCTTTTTTAAACCTACATACTATAGGTATAAGTTTATATACTGTAAATCCATTAGCATTGGAATAACTGAAGGCTTTACGGTTTTACAGCAAAAGCTTAAGGGCCCAAGTGGATAAATGAAGAACACTAAAAAAAAAAAAAAGATTACTACATCCCATAATACTTATTTTCATCACTTTTGCTTCGTTATACTGTTTTTTTTTTTTTAAATAACAAATTTAAGCATTTAGAGGGTTTAGGCCCCTTTTACACATATATTCCATCAGTTCATTTTTGACCCGTAATTACATGGATCATAAATGGAATGCCATGTATCACTATTAGAAGACAGAAATAAGCATACAGCCAGCTTTGTTTAGGTTTACTGCACCAAAATCGCTTGATTTATTCTCCCTGGAGAAGAGACGCCTGAGGGGGGAAATGATAGCAATTTATAAATATCTCAATGGGGATCTCAGATTAGAAAAAAAGCTATTCAGTCGAAGGGATTGCATGAGGACTCGAGGGCATACAATGTGATTAGAGGAGAAGCGTTTTAACCTCAGGCAACGTGGGGGGTTCTTTACTGTTAGGGCTACAAGATTGTGGAATTCTCTACCACAAGAGGTGGTTTCTGCAGGAAGTATGGTGGCTTTCAAAAGACTCTTAGACGTACATCTCAAGGATCAGAACATTCAGGGGTATGAGAGATGATTATGGCCACACACACCTACACAGGTTGAACTGGATGGACTATTGTCTTTATTCAACCTCACCTACTATGTAACTATGTAACTATAAAATAAAAAATTTGGCATCCGAAAGTGGGTGGATATAGGTAGACGCAAGGTAGCTTACATCTGGATTATGTTTCTCTTTTCCTCCTTCATAAAATGAACGGACATGGATGTCACATATGTGACATCTGTATTAATTCCGATCCGACTTAGCAGGGGATTAGTCTAGAATTCCCTTTTGAGACCGAACAGTGGACGCCTATGTAAAGAATATCTTGGTAAAATTAATGGAAGTTAAATAGTGCATTTTTATAGAGGCCATACCTCAGATCAATAAGAGGGGCAGACAACAACAAAGAGGGGTTGAACCTGAAAGTAAGTTGTCATTGCCAGAACAAACCCAGAACAGAAACCAAGCTCATCCCTACTGAAGAGGAAAGAAGGACAGAAGTGCCAATTGGAGATAGTCCCTCTAAAAATAGGAGCAGTTGGGATATTTCCCAGTGGCTGATTGGACCAGGAGAAAACCCATGCCAATGAAAAGGGATGCTATTTTTCATTACACTGGCATGTTGTTGCACATGCTTGTTTATGCACTAGGACATTGGATAGGGTAACCGTTTGCATAGTTTCATAACTTTGATGTTGATTTCTATGTTTGGAGCTGATACAATTGATGGTGGTGGTGGTGACCTCATGGACATCTACAGTTCGAGGGATGCCTGGCATAAATTTAATATTTTGGGAGCTTTTTATGACCTACATTTGTTTCCGTGTGGGTTATGGCAATAAATGACCCTTTAGCCATATTAATTATTACTTGAGGGACACGGATCCTAAAGAAGCGAGCAATCACAAAATGCGTTGATCCATTACGTCTTTACTCATGTGTTGGTCACATTGAAAATAAAACTTCATCTAATATTTAATGAATTGTGTGATTTTTAGATGAAATATAGTCTGTTTTTATATTTTATCTATAATGTGTAATCCCTATTAAGGCATATTTTAAGTCCCGTTTAATTTTTATGCTCTCCCCCCCAAGGGTTGGGATGATTTTGGAGAAAATTAATTAATAAGGCCAGTGTTTCTCAACCTTTTTTCAGTCAAGGAACCCTTTATAATTCTGCACAATCATGAGGCACCCCCTTCTAAAGTGTAAAAAAAAATAAACTAATAGTTTTACATAATGAAGCAACATCCATACATGTAGGATAGAGATGTCGTGAACATAAAATTTTCCGTTCGCGAACGGCGAACGCAAACTTCTGAAAATGTTCGCGAACGGGCGAACCGGGTGAACCGCCATAGACTTCAATAGGCAGGCGAATTTTAAAACCCACAGGGACTCTTTCTGGCCACAATAGTGATGGAAAAGTTGTTTCAAGGGGACTAACACCTGGACTGTGGCATGCCGGAGGGGGATCCATGGCAAAACTCCCATGGAAAATTACGTAGTTGACGCAGAGTCGGGTTTTATTCCATAAAAGGGCATAAATCACCTAACATTCCTAAATTGTTTGGAATAACGTGCTTTAAAACATCCAGTGTGTGTATACGATCAGGTATGATGTTGTATCGATCAGGTAATGTAAGGGTTACGTACGCTTCACAGTGCCAGACCAAACTCTGACAGACCAAACTCCCCGTTTAACACACCGCAAACAAACGCAAACAGTCCATTTGCACAACCACAAACTCCCCACTTGCACAAGGTTGGATACCAAGCTAGCCATGTCCCGTTCCTTGTCCTCACTGACGTCATTGAAGGTCTCTTCCTCCACCCAGCCATGTACAACACCAAGGGTCCCCGAAAGGTGACAAAAAGCCCCCTGGGATGCCTGCTGTGGTTGGTCTTCCACCTCATCAAAGCCACCTTCCTCCTCTGACTCCTTCAGACTCCTCTCTCTGCGTTGCCGCAGGTCCAGCAATCGACGACGACAAGGCTGCTTCTGGTGGTGATGGTGACCACAACTCTTCCTCTTCATGCTCATCTACGGCCTGATCCAGCACTCTTCGCAGGGCACGCTCCAGAAAAAACGCATATGGGATGAGGTCGATGATGTTGCCTTGGGTTTGACTGACCAGGTTTGTCACCTCTACAAAAGGACGCATGAGCCTATAGCCATTGTACATGAGCGTTCAGTAACGCGGCCAATAAATACCCAGCTCTGCAGAGGCTGTCCTCTTTTTTTTTAATTAAAAAAATCTGTTCTTACCAGTTTAATCTCTGTTTTGTCCCCTATCAGGGGCCAGAGTATGGAATAGATTTTAGGAACCGGGAGATGGAAAAAGATGGTTGGTCGGTCCTCTTACTTCCAATTTGGGGCACTGCGCGTGCGCCGTGCAATGTACTGTGCCATCCTATATGAGTGGTGTGTTAAGTAGCACTATTCTTATCAGTTTAATCCCTGTTACGTTCCCGTGTATCGAATAGATTTTAGGAACCGGGAGATGGAAAAAGATGGTTGGTCGGTCCTCTTACTTCCAATTTGGGGCACTGCGTGTGCGCCGTGCAATGTACTGTGCCATCCTATATGAGTGGTGTGTTAAGTAGTACTATTCTTATAAGTTTAATCCCTGTTACGTCCCCTATCAGGGGACGTGTATCAAATAGATTTTAGGAACCGGGAGATGGAAAAAGATGGTTGGTTGGTCGGTCCTCTTACTTCCAATTTGGGGCACTGCGCGTGCGCCGTGCAATGTACTGTGCCACCCTATATGAGTGGTGGGCAGTGGGCACAGTACAGTCAGTGGGCCTGACACTCACTGGCAGGCAACTGCAATATATATATATATATATATATATATATATATATAAAAAATAAAAAATAAAACAGACTGATGTACCAGCCCTAAAAAGGGCTTTTTGGGGTGCTGTCAGGACGCTGTCCTTACAGCAGATGAGTCTTTGAGGACTGGAGTGGACACAGAACACTGGCCTAGCTAACGATTTCCCAATCCCTATTAATTCAGCAGCAGCAGCACTCTCCCTGCTCTAACTAACACTGCAGCTTCAGAATGAATCTAAGATGGATGCTGTCCTTGCTTTTTATAGGAGGTGGGAGGGTCTGGGAGGGAGGGTATGCTGATTGGCTGGAATGTGCCTGCTGACTGTGAGGTACAGGGTCAAAGTTTGCTCAATGATGATGTATAGGGGGCGGACCGAACATCGCATTTGTTCGCCCACCGCGGCGAACGCGAACAAGCGATGTTCGCCAGGAACTGTTAGTCGGTGAATAGTTCGGGACATCTCTAATGTAGGACACCTAATGTGAGAGGTGATTTATTCTTCCAAAGCAAATATACCTTTGCACACTGGTACTGACTAATATTCCAGCGTTTCTCTTCTACCTCATTTTTGTTCCCTCATTCAGCTACCCAGTGCAACAGAAAGGGGCAAACACGGATGTTGTGCAGATGTACAATGTCCTCTTCATCCACTGGTGTCAAGGTTGTAATGGTGCACGATGAAAACCTTTGGCTTTGTGTATTTAAAAGGCAGCCTTCATGCACTCGCTGGCTTGTATACAATTTGGGCAAGTTTTAGACATTTGTCAACGCACTCCTGAAGGCACCCCAGGGTGCCTGAGCACCCTGATTGAAAAAGGCTGATATAGCAAATGAAAAGGGAAGGCAGCAACGAGGCGAAGTGGTGGACCTAAACTAAGTTTTTGACTTACATTGTAACTGCAGTTCCATGACAATTGCCACAAGGTTGCCTCACTGTCCTCATGGATCCATCCGCTGACACCTCCATCTTACAGCATCTATTAGGTCTCATGTCGCATCTTTTGGGAGGGCATATATGATGTAACCCTATAGCCTGCAGTCTGTTTATCTTTAAAGGAAAGCAATACTCTATTAACAGTACAGTAATGTCTCATAAAGCTCACGGAAAATACACCATAGGTTCTTTATAACAAAGAAGGTTGTAGCCTAAAATACATTACAATAAATAGAGTTGTATTGGCAGACAGCTGGAGATAACCACAACATCTCTGCTCCAGGGAGCTTACAGTCTAATTAGTCTAATGGAAAATCAAACAGAATCTGGAGGCCAAAATGAAATACATACATCAAGTGTGTGTAGTGTACGTGCAGGACTCTGCCGCACAGGGGACAAAATACACATCAAAATGGTCAGTTAAGCTTTGCTAGAATTGTACCAGAGGCGAAACATGTTACTAATTATATTAGCTGTCACTATTGCTATGATTGTGTGTGACAGTTGGGTAGTAATGGTCATAAATAGCAGATCTCCTGTCTGTAGTAATCTGATAATATCCGATAGTACATACACATTGTCACCTTATATATCTTACTCTTCACTTTTCTTGTTTCTAAGCTTTATTGCGCGAGACTACAGGCTTGGGTGGCTCACACTTTTCACATATCTTGTTTTGTACAACTGGGTTCTTTTAGAGTAGTAATTCTCAAACAGGGTTCATGGAACCCTAAGGTTCCTCCAAGGTTTTGTAGGCAAGTAGCCTACTGCATATCAGGTCAGGGGGAAAGGAATCATTTTTTTGCAGCCTTCCCCCAAAGTGTGTTTTGCTGTGGTCAAGCGTCCCTCCCGTTCTATTAAAGGGAAGAGGTCCATGTCCTACGGGGCTCTGGAGAAAGCTTGAAGAAATGCATGGAGAACATACACAACTAGAGAATTGTTGGGATCTGTGGTCCGCTCTGGAACACTGATTCGCCAGAAGACGCTAAGGAGGTGGACCACTCGGTTCGAGCTTTGGCAAGCATGGACTTTTCTCAAAGAGACTTCACCTGTGCAGGTAACCTGGGACAGCTACAGTTAGGTATAGTTAGGAGAAAGTCATTATTGCATGTTATACATGTTGTGCCAAGTTTACAGGAAAAGTTGATTCAAATGCATAGAGCCTGGTCTGAAGTTACTCAAGGGGTGAGGTTCTAGCACTTGACTAGGGAACTTGGGTCCATAACCACAAAATGGGGTATGGATAACATCACTACCACAGAGGTTTATTCAACAAGACAAGAAGGAAGAATAGCAACTAGCAACCCCATTCTGTTACTGGGAGTGAAGCAAGGGTGGTACGCTGACTGTGACTGGTGGATTGGGCAGACGCTCAGCCTGTCCCTCCGACTGCAACACATACATCAGGACAAGTGTGTAGGACAAGCTTAAGGAGGCAATTCATACTTTGGGTACTGCGCACATGTGGCCGCCTTAATGTTTGACTCTTCACATGACCACCGCTCCCACGTGGTTTCTCAAAGAGCCCACCCCAGGGTAGGCCTCTCATGTGACCCTTGCTTGGCGCCCAACGAGGAAGGAAAACATGGAGGATGTGATGACCACCCTATCATCCTACCCTTACTAGATAGTTCCTTCAATTGTGGCTAATTGGCCTCCCATCTAATGCTGCCTGCATAGCTCTGGGACCAACATCATTCGGCAGGCCCAGCAGCATGACGATGAGAATCGGTTTAGCTGTCTGTAAAGGTGGCAATCTGACCACCACTGCAAGGGGTGCATTCCATCCAGACCACCAATGTACTTAGAATTTTTCCCACTGATGCCCAATAAATTGGATTTAGCAGGGTTCCCTAAAATCTGAGGAACAGTAGGGTTCCTTTAGAGGTGGTCAGGTCTTCCTTGAGCGATGTTGGATTGTTCTCCCATCTGATGATGCCTGCATTGTGCCAGTGCCATTATCACTTGGCAAACCAAGCAGAATGTCACCAATAATTTGTTTCACTGCGTGTAAGAGTGACAATCTTATCACTGCTGCAATGGGGCCATTCTGTCCACTGACCACCAATGTAATCAGAATGTTTCCCACTGATCCCCAATGATTTAGGTGTAGCAGCTTTTCCTAAAATCTGTAAATTATTTTAAAACTCTCCCTCTAGTGGAACAGTAGGGTTCCTTCAAAGGTGGCCGGGTCTTCCTTGAGCAGTGTTGGATTGTCCTCCCATCTGATGGTGCCTGCATAGTGCCAGTGCCATCATTAATTGGCAGAATGTCACCAATAATCTGTTTCACTGCCTTTAAGAGTGACAATCTTGTCACTGCTGCAAATGGGCCATTCTGTCCACTGACCACCAATGTAATCAGAATGTTTCCCACTGATCCCCAATGATTTGGGTTTAGCAGGTTTTCCTAAAATCTGTAAATTATTTTAAACTCCTCCTCTGATGGAACATTAGGGTTCCTTCAAAGGTGGTCGGGTCTTCCTTGAGCCATGTTGGATTGGCCTCCCATCTAATGGTGGCTATATAGTGCCAGGGCCAATTCCATTTGGCAGAGCAAGGGGAATGACCCCAATAATCTTTTTTACTGTCTGGCCGTAGATGATTTGAACCATGTACGGGCAGGCTAATTGTACCCAAGTTGATCGATCGATCGTTCAACTTGGGTACAACCAGCATGTCAAATTTTTTATGCATATAGTGCCAGTGGCTATAGCCGATAGCAAAATTCACTGTGTGTTCACCCGGCAGGAGCGGCTCTCTGCACCCCACAATAGCCCCGCAAGAGAGATTCTCCCATTAACACAGTCAGTGAGAATCAAACGTTTTTCTTTTCTGTAACCTGCAATCTCAACTAAAACAAATTGTAGTGAAAAGCCTTTCAGATTTCACTCTCCAGAGATGGTACACACCCAGGGCTTTTTTTTCAGCAGGAACGCGGGGGAACGCAGTTCTGGCACCTCCAGCACTATATGTATATAAAAGCAAGGGGTGTGCTGGAGGGTCTATTGATGCTGTCTGCTGGGGGATTTATTGTCACTGGTGGGGATCTGTTTTTGTGTGAGGGTCTATTATTGCTTGTGGGGGATCTATTGTTGCTGGGTGGGGTCTATTTTTGCTGGGGGAGTCTTTTGTTGTGTGAGTGATCTATTGTTGCTGGGGTGGGGTCTACTGTTTCTGGGGGGATCTATTGTTCCTGGAGGGACCTAATGTTGCTGGGTTGGTGTTCATTGTTGCTGGGGGAGTCTATTGTTGTGTGAGTGATCTATTGTTGCTGGGGTGGGGTCTACTGTTTCTGGGGGAATCTATTGTTGCTTGGGGGATCTATTGTTGCTGGCTCCAGGGGATCTATTTAACTGCTTTTCTTGTTATTAGACAAGAACAAATTCCATACAAATTATTTAGCACCATAAACTGATACTTGGGGCAGTACTGGGTGGTGGGTAGGGGGTGAAACCTAGGGACGGTTCTTGGAGAGGGGTGGGGAGCAGAGACAAGGGGGGACTTATAAGGGGGGAGTTCCTGCACCTATTCTCTGAGAAAAAAAGCCCTATACACACCTCATAGTTGGAGAACCATTGGCCAAAACAGTAACAAACCTTACAGGAATATGGAGGGTGTCATTGCAGTCTACTTATACAAATTCTTGTTGTCTGGTTGTCATATGCTGCCAATCTTTATTTCCTCATAGGGAAGCTCTCGAGAAGGACAGTGCCTCCACCTACATTCAGGACCATGGCTACAATTGTGCAACTTCTGGGAGTGGGGCTGGTTCCAGGGCAGAAACATCACTGTTCATGAGGGTATGGAGCAAGGGTCTCCAAAGTTTCCAAACAAAAGGCCCGTTTACTGTCCTTCAAACTTTAGAAGGGCAAAACTGTGGCCAGTGGGAGTAGAAAATGACAGTGTACCATCTTTTGTATTAGAGGGAGATATAGTGTCCCAACTTTGGTGTCAGTGGAGGGAAAAGTATCCCATTGTTGGTGGCAGTGGGAGAAAAAGTCCCCCATCGTTGGTGTCAGTGGGAGGAAAAGTGCCCTATTGTTGGTGTCAGTGGGAGGAATAGTGCCCCATTATTGGTGATAGTGGGGGGAATAGTGCCCCCATCATTGGTGTCAGTGGGAGGAATTGTGCCCCATCGTTGGTGACAGTGGGAGGAATAGTGCCCTATCATTGGTGTTAATGGAAGGAATAATGTCCCATCATTGGTGTCATTGGAAGGACTAGTGCCTCATTGTTGGTGTCAGTGTGGAGGAATAGTGACCCATCATTGGTGTTAGTGGGAGGAATAGAGCCCCATTATTGGTGATAGTGGAAGGAATAGTACCCCATCATTGGTGTCAGTGGGAGGATTAGTGCCCCATCGTTGGTATTAATGGAAGGAATAGTGTCATTGGGAGGATTAGTGCCTCATTGTAGGTGTCAGCGAGAGGAATAATAGCTCATCTTTGGTGTCAGTGGGAGGAATAGTGACCCATTGTTGGTGTCAGTGGGAAGACTAGTGCCCCATGGTTGGTGTCAGTGGGAGGAATAGCGCCCCATCATTGGTGTCAGTGGAAGGAATAGTAGCCCAGCTTTGGTGTCAGTGGGAGGAATTATGACCCATTGTTGGTGTCAGTGGAAGGAATTGTGGTCCATCGTTGGTGTCAGTGGGAGGACAAGTGCCCCATTGTTGGTGTCAGTATGAAGAATAGTGCCCCATCGTTGGTGTCAGTGGGAGGAATAGTGCCCCATCGTTGGTGTCAGTGGGAAAAATAGTAGCCCGTCTTTGGTGTCAGTAGGAGGAATAGTGCCCCATCGTTGGTGTCAGTGGGAGGAATAGTGCCCCATCGTTGGTGTCAGTGGGAAAAATAGTAGCCCATCTTTGGTGTCAGTAGGAGGAATAGTGACCCATCTTTGGTGTCAGTGGGAGGAATAGTGCTCCATCGCTGGTGTCAGTGGGAAGAATAGTGCCCCATTGTTGGTGTCAATGGGAGGAATAGTGCCTCATTGTTGGTGTCAATGGGAGGAATAGTGCCTCATTGTTGGTGTCAATGGGAGGAATAGTGCCCCATCATTGGTGTTAATGGAAGGAATAGTGCCCCATCATTTGTGTCAGTGGAATTAATAGTGCCCTGTTATCAGTGTCAGGAATGTTTCCCCAATGTTGCTGACAATAGGGGGAATAATGGCCCAAGGGTTGGATAAAAGCAAGCAAAGGGCCGCATTTGGCCCCTTGGCAGCAGTTTGTAGACCACTGGTATAAAAGGTTCAGCCTGCCCTGGAACTAGAACCATCCTCATTGCTGGGCACCAACAGCAGAAAATAGGACCCTCGGATAGGACAATTAAAAGCCACAGTGACAAGGTTCACCCAAAATTAATACATTTTTTGGTTCTAGTCTGGTAGGTGAGTCAGGACCTTGCCTTTGGGGTGTGCGAGCTGTGCAGCCGCACAGGGCGCCATGGGCAAGAGGGGCGCCGTGCGGCCATCACAGCTCGCAGCGGTCAGTTACTCACAGCCAGGACGAGTCACAGCAGGACTGGCTAAAGATCAACGCACCTGAAAAAAAAATGTCCGCGGCCGGCCTGACAGATTTACTGCGCATGCGCCGCTGCTCGGAAAAGCCCAAACACGCTTGTCTATTCTCAGGCAGACAGCGCATGCGCAGGGATGTGTTGGCGCCAGGCAGAGCCATTTTTAAATGCAAAGTGTCTCACCAAACGGTAAGTGAGACCCCTCCGCAGTCCCTGCATCTCCTCAGGAGCTGTACACTCACTACTTTACATTGTAGCAAAGTGTGATTTCTTCAGTGTTGTCACATGAAAAGATATAATAAAATATTTACAAAAATGTGAGGGGTGTACTCACTTTTGTGAGATACTGTAAGTATGCTGGGACCTATGGTTCTACTGCTTGTGCACCACAGATCAGAGCTTACCCGCTGCATTCTATATAAGTATCCTGGGACCTGGGACCGGATGTATGTTGGTTTGGTTGCTTCTGTGCAGCAGATCAAATCCCACCCACTGCCTTCCTTATCCAGGTATGCTGGGAGTTATAGTTCCTCTGCTTCTGTGCAGCAGATCAGATCCCACCCTTTGATTTCCTCGTCCAGATATGCTGGGAGTTATAGTTCCACTGCTTCTGTGCAGCAGATCTCACCCACTGCCTTCCTTATCCAGGTATTCTGGGAGTTATAGTTCCACTGCTTCTGTGCAGCAGATCAGATCCCACCCACTGCCTTCCTTATCCAGGTATGCTGGGAGTTATAGTTCCACTGCTTCTCTGCAGCAGATCAGATCCCACCCACTGCCTTCCTTATCCAGGTATGCTGGGAGTTATAGTTCCACTGCTTCTGTGCAGCAAATCTCACCCACTGCCTTCCTTATCCAGGTATGCTGGGAGTTATAGTTCCACTGCTTCTGTGCAGCAGATCAGATCTCACCCACTGCCTTCCTTATCCAGGTATGCTGGGAGTTATAGTTCCACTGCTTCTGTGCAGCAGATCAGATCTCCCCCACTGCCTTCCTTATCCAGGTATGCTGGGAGTTATAGTTCCACTTCTTCTCTGCAGCAGATCAGATCCCACCCACTGCCTTCCTTATCCAGGTATGCTGGGAGTTATAGTTCCACTGCTTCTGTGCAGCAGATCCCACCCACTGCCTTCCTTATCCAGGTATGCTGGGAGTTATAGTTCCACTGCTTCTGTGCAGCAGATCCCACCCACTGCCTTCCTTATCCAGGTATGCTGGGAGTTATAGTTCCACTGCTTCTCTGCAGCAGATCCGATCTCACCCACTGCCTTCCTTATCCAGGTATGCTGGGAGTTATAGTTCCACTGCTTCTATGCAGCAGATCAGATCTCACCCGCTGCCTTCCATATCCAGATATGCTGGGAGTTATAGTTCTACTGCTTCTGTGCAGCAGATCTCACCCACTGCCTTCCTTATCCAGGTATGCTGGGAGTTATAGTTCCACTGCTTCTGTGCAGCAGATCTCACCCACTGCCTTCCTTATCCAGGTATTCTGGGAGTTATAGTTCCACTGCTTCTGTGCAGCAGATCTCACCCACTGCCTTCCTTATCCAGGTATGCTGTGAGTTATAGTTCCACTGCTTCTGTGCAGCAGATCCCACCCACTGCCTTCCATATCCAGGTATGCTGGGAGTTATAGTTCCACTGCTTCTGTGCAGCAGATCTCACCCACTGCCTTCCTTATCCAGGTATGCTGGGAGTTATAGTCCCACTGCTTCTGTGCAGCAGATCTCACCCACTGCCTTTCTTATCCAGGTTTGCTGGGAGTTATAGTTCCACTGCTTCTGTGCAGAAGATCTCACCCACGGCCTTCCTTATCCAGGTATGCTGGGAGTTATAGTTCCTCTGCTTCTGTGCAGCAGATCAGATCTCACCCACTGCCTTCCTCATTCAGGTATGCTGGGAGTTATAGTTCCACTGCTTTTGTGCAGCAGATCTCACCCACTGCCCTCCTTATCCAGGTATGCTGGGAGTTATAGTTCTACTGCTTCTGTGCAGCAGATCAGATCTCACCTACTGCCTTCCTAATCCAGGTATGCTGGGAGTTATAGTTCCACGGCTTTTGTGCAGCAGATCTTACCCACTGCCTTCCTTATCCGGGTATGCTGGGAGTTATAGTTCCACTGCTTCCGTACAGCAGATCTCACCCACTGCCTTCCTTATCAAGGTATGCTGGGAGTTATAGTTCCACTGCTTCTGTGCAGCAGATCCCACCCACTGCCTTCCTTATCCAGGTATGCTGGGAGTTATAGTTCCACTACTTCTATGCAGCAGATCAGATCCTACCCACTGCCTTCCTTATCCAGGTATCCTGGGAGTTATAGTTCCACTCCTTCTGTGCAGCAGATCAGATATCACCCACTGCCTTCCTTATCCAGGTATGCTGGGAGTTATAGTTCCACTGCTTCTGTGCAGCAGATCTCACCCACTGCCTTCCTTATCCAGGTATGCTGGGAGTTATAGTTCCACTCCTTCTGTGCAGCAGATCAGATATCACCCACTGCCTTCCTTATCCAGGTATGCTGGGAGTTATAGTTCAACTGCTTCTGTGCAGCAGATCAGATCTCACCCACATCCTTCCTTATCCAGGTATGCTGGGAGTTATAGTTCCACTGCTTCAGTGCAGCAGATCTCACCCACTGCCTTCCTTATCCAGGTATGCTGGGAGTTATAGTTCCACTGCTTCTGTGCAGCAGATCAGATCTCACCCACTGTCTTTCTTATCTAAGCATGCTGGGATTTGTGGTTCCATTGTTTTTTCAGACTTGGCCACCTAGTAGGACCCATCAGTGATGAAGACCTCAGTCCCCCGGCCTCCCCTGATGGTGCATTGTCCTCTCCAGCCTCTACACAATTGTTCCCTCACTCCCCCCATGGAAGAGCCCCACAGATCCTTCAATCAGTGAGTTGAGTCTCTCCCCCCCCCCCCCCTGGGCGAGTTTCACAGGACAGCCCCTCCTCTCCCCATCTGCCCCCTCCTCCTCCATCCTCTCCCAGCCACAATAATAGCCCCCTTTCCTTGGCTGGCTGCGCTGCTCGTGGAGCCCGGGGTGGTCAGGTCAGTGTGCTGGGCATGGTAAGGGTTTGGGTTTTGGTGTAGATCTGGTGACCGGTGATGGCTGCCCAAGTTTTCCAGAGTTCCCCCCCCCCCCCAGCCCATGGTTTCCATTGGAGGTAGGCGCCCCCCTTCCACTCCCTTCATCCTTTGTGTGATGCCTACAATGCTGGTCTACTCCTACTTCTCCTCTTACAGCTTCTCCGCTCTGACCTGTAGCTCTCCATCAGTTGAAGAACTACAACCCCCAGCCTGCCCAGCCCCTCCGCGCATCCCACGCCGAGAGTCGCACTTCCAAAACTACTTTTCTCAGAATGGGGACCTGATTATATTTTTCGCTCACCTTTTATTTATTTGTTTGTTTAACAGACCGGTACTCTTCTTCATTCCGCGCTGAGCGAGACGCCAACACCAAAAAAAATAAGGCGATTGGACGGACGGATTAAACGTCAGAGATTACACGGTAAGTCTTATCTCATATTTCTATTAAAAGAGATTTTTTTTTAATTTTTATTTTAATTTATTTATTTTATTTATTTTTATTTATTTTATTTTATTTTATTTATTTTATTTTTTATTTATTTTTTTTTAATTTTAATACATTAAAACTGATCTTCAAGCAAATAGCTAATTATAGAGAATAAATAAATACAAGGGGTCTGTTTCGCCTGCCATAGGATTTGTATTTGTGTCCATCCAGTCCTGAGATTTACACAGCTCTGCCGCACAGGCTTAGTTTTTCTCTGCTGCAGTTAAAGAGGGACTCCCCCCCCCCCCCTGAGTTATTTATTTATTTATTTTTGCTTTCCTTTATACTGGGTTATCTTCAAATGACATACTCTCATGTATAAGAAATCCAGTATCATCCTAATCTACATAACCTGGTGAAGGTGCCACGCTACCATCTTTCCTGCTGGAAGCCTCCCATGTCATGTATCTCAGGGAAATCACAGAACGCTCTGTGCATGCGAGGCGGCTTATCATTGGGGGGCAGTAGTGAGGACCCAGAAGAGGCAGCTGGGTGCCACTGTGATTTGGCGAAGGTGCCACGCCACCATCTTCCCCACATCACCCATATCAGGGACATCTGGGCTATGTAGAACACGCTGTGCATGCGCAGCGACTTATCAACGGGGGACAGTAGAGGGGACCCAGAAGAGGCAGCTGGGTGCCACTATAATTTGGCGAAGGTGCCACGCCACCATCTTCCCCACCCATGCATCTCAGGGACATCTTGGCTATGTAGAGCACGCTGTGCATGTGCAGCGACTTATCATCAGGGGGGCAGTAGTGAGGACCCAGAAGAGGCCACACCACCATCTTCCCCACCCAAAGCCTCCCACATCACGCATCTCAGGGACATCTGGGCTATGTAGAACATGCGGTGCATGCGCAGCAACTTATCATCGGGGGGGCATTAGAGAGGACCCAGAAGAGGCAGCTGGGTGCCACTATAATTTGGCAAAGGTGCCATGCCACCATCTTCCCCACCCATGCATCTCAGGGACATCTTGGCTATGTAGAACATGCTGTGCATGTGCAGTGACTTATCATCGGGGGGCAGTAGAGGGGACCGAGTAGAGGCAGCTGGGTGCCATGCCACCATATTCCCCACCCACGCATCTCAGGGACATCTGGGCTATGTAGAACACGCTGTACATGCGCAGTGACTTATCATCGGGGGGCAGTAGAGAGGACCCAGAAGAGGCAGTTGGGTGCCACTATGATTTGGCGAAGGTGCCACGCCACCATCTTCCCCACCCATGCATCTCAGGGACATCTTGGCTATGTAGAGCATGCTGTGCATGTGCAGTGACTTATCATCGGGGGGCAGTAGAGGGGACCGAGTAGAAGAGGCAGCTGGGTGCCATGCCACCATCTTCCCCACCCATGCATCTCAGGGACATCTTGGCTATGTAGAACATGCTGTCCATGCGCAGCGACTTATCATCAGGGGGGCAGTAGAGAGGACCCAGAAGAGGCAGTTGGGTGCCACTATAATTTGGCGAAGGTGCCACGCCACCATATTCCCCACCCACGCATCTCAGGGACATCTGGGCTATGTAGAGCACGCTGTGCATGTGCAGTGACTTATCATCGGGGGGCAGTAGAGGGGACCGAGTAGAGGCAGCTGGGTGCCATGCCACCATATTCCCCACCCACGCATCTCAGGGACATCTGGGCTATGTAGAACACGCTGTACATGCGCAGTGACTTATCATCGGGGGGCAGTAGAGAGGACCCAGAAGAGGCAGTTGGGTGCCACTATGATTTGGCGAAGGTGCCACGCCACCATCTTCCCCACCCATGCATCTCAGGGACATCTTGGCTATGTAGAACACGCTGTGCATGTGCAGTGACTTATCATCGGGGGGCAGTAGAGGGGACCGAGTAGAGGCAGCTGGGTGCCATGCCACCATATTCCCCACCCACGCATCTCAGGGACATCTGGGCTTTGTAGAACACGCTGTGCATGCGCAGTGACTTATCATCGGGGGGCAGTAGAGAGGACCCAGAAGAGGCAGTTGGGTGCCACTATAATTTGGCGAAGGTGCCACGCCACCATATTCCCCACCCATGCATCTCAGGGACATCTTGGCTATGTAGAACACGCTGTGCATGTGCAGCGACTTATCATCGGGGGGCAGTAGAGGGGACCGAGTAGAAGAGGCAGCTGGGTGCCATGCCACCATCTTCCCCACCCATGCATCTCAGGGACATCTTGGCTATGTAGAACATGCTGTCCATGCGCAGCGACTTATCATCAGGGGGGCAGTAGAGAGGACCCAGAAGAGGCAGCTGGGTGCCATGCCACCATCTTCCCCACCCACGCATCTCAGGGACATCTTGGATATGTAGAACATGCTGTGCATGCGCTGCGGCTCATCAGCAGGGGTCACTCACTAGTGAGGACCCAGTAGAGGCAGCTGGGTGCCATGCCACCTTCCCCACCCAAAGTCTCCTGTGTCACCCATCTCAGGGACATCAAGGCTATATAGAACACACTGTGCATGCGCAGTGGCTTATCATTGGTGGGCCAGTAGTGAGGACCCAAAAGAGGCAGCTGGCTGCCACTGTAATTCGGTGAAGGTGCCACGCCACCATCTTTCCCACCCACGCATCTCAGGGACATCTGGGCTATGTAGAACAGGCTGTGCATGCGCAGCGGCTTATCATCGGGGGGACAATAACAAGGACCCAGAAGAGGCAGTTGGGTGCCACTATAATTTGGCGAAGGTGCCACGCCACCATCTTCCCCACCAATGCATCTCAGGAACATCTGGGCTATGTAGAACATGCCGGGGGCCGGTAGAAGAGGCAGCTGGGTGCCACGCCACCATCTTCCCCACCCACAGCCTTCCACATCACCCATTTGTGAGAGATCAGGGCTATGTAGAACAGGCTGTGGATGCGCAGCGGCTTGTCATCGGGGGGCAGTAGAGAGGACCCAGAAGAGGCAGTTAGGTGCCACTATAATTTGGTGAAGGTGCCACGCCACCATCTCCCCCACCCAAAGCCTCCCCCATCACCCATCTCAGGGACAGGTACAACATGCTGCACATGCGCTGATTATCATCAGGGGGGCAGTAGTGAGGACTCAGTAGAGGCAGCTGGGTGCCACGCTACCATCTTCCCCACCACAGACTCCCGCTTCACCCATCTCAGGGACATCTGGGCTATATAGAACGCGCTGTGCATGTGCAGCGGCTTATCATTGGAGGGCAGTAGTGAGCACCCAGAAGAGGCAGCTGGCTGCCACTGTGATTTGGCGAAGTGCCACGCCAACATCTTCCCCACCCACAGCCTCCCGCTTCACCCATCTCAGGGACCTCAGGGCTATATACAACAGGCGCATGCGCAGCGGCTTATCATTGGGGGGCAGTAGTGAGCACCCAGAAGAGGCAGCTGGCTGCCACTGTAATTTGGCGAAGTGCCACGCCACCATCTTCCCCACCCACAGCCTCCCACTTCACCCATCTCAGGGATATGTAGAACACGCTGCGCATGTGCAGCGGTTTATCATGGGGGGGCCAGTAGTGAGGAGCCAGTAGAGGCAGCTGGCTGCCACGCCACCATCTTCTCCACCCACAGCCTCCCGCGTCACCCTTCTCAGGGACATCAGGGACATGTAGAACATGTTGCGCATGCACAGCTGCTTATCTTCAGGGGGCCGGTTGCTAGGTCCCTGAGAGACAGCTGGCTCCTGATGACATCAGCAAAGCAGATGGTGGCGGGGTTCGATCGCCAGATTACCGCGGGATGATGCTGGATTTGCCCAAGGTGCGAGTCCGTAATTTGAAGAAAGCCCAGCAAACCAGGTTAAAGGATACCGAAAAAAAACATTTTATTGAGGGGTGAAATTCCTCAGAAGACATTCTTTTTTCCTGCTTCAGTTTGACAGAGCTGTGTAAATCTCAGGACTGGATGGACACCAGTACAGACCTTTGGCAGTGGTGTGTCATCGGGGGGCCAGTTGCTAGGACCTGAGACAGTTGGCTTCTGGATGAAATAAATGTAAGAGATCTGCTTTACCTGCAAAAAGTCTGTATTGGTGTCCATCCAGTCCTGGGATTTACACAGCTCTGCCACATAGCTGTCCTAATACAGCAGGGAAAAATTAGGTCTGGTACCTCTTTTTCTTTTTATTTCCCCTTGTACCTGGTTTGATTGATTATCTTCAAATGACATGCTGACAGCCAATCCAGCATCATCCAGTTGCGATCTGCTGCAGGTTGCACACTGCCATTTTCTTTGCTGATGTCTTCTGGGTCCTAGCAACCGACCTCTGATGACTCACCACTGCACATGCACAATGTGTTCTACAGAGCCCCAACGTCCTGAGATTTGGGAGACTTTGGGCAAGGGGGGGGGGGGGGGCAGCTTTTGCCATTATTCTTGCCTAGGCTGCACTCCGCAAAAAAGTGTATTTTTCCTTAAAAAAAGGGGGGGGGGGGTTGGGGAAAGGAAGAGGAATATTCATTAAGTCCCGGTTCACACCTATGCGTTTTTTGGGGCTTTTTGCACCATTTAACATGGTTTCCTATTGGACACGGTCACATCTATGCTCTTTTTTTGGTTCCATAGACTTCAATGGAGAAGTTGCAGAAAAGCATATAGTGCGTTCTTGCCATGAGTTTGCCGCAATTTGGGTTTGGCACATTTTAATCTGCCCAACAACAAATTGGCCGCAAAAAAAAAAGCATAAAAAGCAAATTGCGCAAAATTGTGGTTATAATAGCCTGTGCGAAAATGCACAGCAACATCCAATTGTAGAACGCACCAATCACACACTGCATAGATGGGAAGCCAGGCTAAGGCTGGGATCACAGCTACATGATGTGTGTGCATTGTGGTATGCAGCCTGTTTATTTGAATGGGCTACTCACTGCATCTGGTTCCTGGTCACACCGGTGCCACTTGTCATGCAATTTAATAGTTTCAAATCGCACGATAAGCCGCACCCTATTGTCCGCAACGGGAGCCGTCAAATTGGTGCCACTCTGACTCCTCTCGGAGTTGCACGGATTTTCAAAGTAGTTCCTGCACTGCTTTTTGTAAGTTCAGGTACATAGACATCTGTGCATGAAGTCACACAGATGTCTTCCAAGTCACACTGACAGAGTGTGAGATGTGGCATCTCCTCGCAGGGGAGACTGTACAGGTAACCAGTGCCCTGATTACTGTGCAGCCCCAACAGTGCCCAGCAAGTGACACCAGTCTGTGCCCATCAGTGACACCAATCAGTGGCCATTAGTGACACCAATCAGTGCCCATCAGTGACACCAATCAGTGCCCATCAGTGACACGAATCAGTGCCCATCAGTGACACCAATCAGTGCTCATCAGTGACACCAAACAGTGCCCATCAGTGGCACCAATCAGTGCGGCCTTTCAGTGCCCATCAGTGCCTGCTCATCAGTGCCCATTAGTGCAGCCTATTAGTGCCCATTAGTGCCATTTATCAGTGCCCATCAGTGTGGCATATTAGTGCAGCCTATAAGTGCCCTTAGTCTTGCCTCATCAGTGCCCATCGGTACAGCCTATCAGTGTACATCAGTGCAGCCTATCAGTGCCCATCAGTGCGGCATATTAGTGTAGCCTATCAGTGCCCATTAGTGTTGCCTCATCAGTGTTCATCAGTGCAGTCTATCAGTGCCCATCGGTGCAGCCTATCAGTGCCCATCAGTGCTGCCTATCAGTGCCCATCAGTGTGACATATTAGTGCAGCCTATCAGTGCCCATTAGTCTTGCCTCATCAATGCCCATCAGTGCAGCCTATCAGTGCCCATCAGTACACCCTATCAGTGCCCATCAATGCGGCATATTAGTGCAGCCTATCAGTGCCCATTAGTCTTGCCTCATCAGTGCCCATCAGTGCAGCCTATCAATGAAGCCTATCAGTGCCCATTAGTGCAGCCTATCAGTGCCCATCAGTGCGGCATATTAGTGCAGCCTATCAGTGCCCTTTAGTCTTGCCTCATCAGTGCAGCCTATTAGTGCCCATCAGTGCGGCATATTAGTGCAGCCTATCAATGCCCATCAGTCTTGCCTCATCAGTGCCCATCAGTGCAGCCTCATCAGCACACACCAGTGAAGAGAAAAATTACTTGTTTACAAAATTTTCTGACAAAAACTGAGAAAATGTTTTTTTTTTTTATCTTTTAACATTTTCGGTCTTTCTTCATTTTTTTTTAGCAAACCATAAAAACCCAGTGGTAAATAAATATTACCAAAAGAAAGCTCTACAATATTTGTATGAAAAAAATGATATGTCATTTGGGTACAGCATTGCATGACCGCACAATTGTCATTCAAAGTGAACTGAAAGCTGAAAATTGTCCTGGGCAGGAATGGGGGGAAAGTGCCCGGTATTGAAGTGGACAGGAGTCAATGCAAGTTGTATTGAAGTCACAGCAAAATTAGCGCAGAAAATTTTTCTACGTCTGAACGACTTGAGTCACTCCGATTGGAACGGTTCCTTTGCAGTGTTGGGGAGCGACTTGTCATGAAACTTTGAGCTCTCAAGTCGCAGTTGATCTACGTTTTTACTATCCACCAAACGCCCACTCCCACATATAACATGGTGGCCATGATGGTTCATGTTGCTGGCAATTTTAACTCAGCATGTCGAGTCTGACAGGAGGCACTACCTGTCAAACTCATCCATTGAAATCAACAGGACCATGTCATAACTACCTGCCAAACGCGGCCATTGTGGCTGTGCATGGTAGTTCAATGTAAAATCCTATTGCTATAGAAATGATCCCCCTAGGGATGAAGAAGGTGGCTGTATTACCACCTGAATGCCTGTAAATCGTCTGATCCAATGTTCAAGGGCCTCTTTCCAACAACCCTGGGCGGGGGATGTGGGGGTCTGCGGGCAGGGGGCTTAACGGAATCTGGAAGGCCCCCAGATCCCGCTCTCCATGTGAATGAGGATGGGGTATCTAGGGTGCCAAGGTTCTCCATCACTGCCATAGATGGATCAAAATGCAGCCGGACCCTGTTTTGATCCATCCACTGTATGGCCAGTTTTATACCACATTTTTTTTTTATTGCTTATACATTTTATCATTGTTTATTCTATATTTCAACAAAATTTCAAGCAATGTTTTATGTGAGTTTTATTAAGAACGTTTTGATCTTTTTTGGGAAATATAACAAAAGTGATTTTTGTAGAGCTCCCAGGTCTGGATTTGCACGTGTCAGTAATTATACAGGGTCCTGAATCGCTCTATTATGAACCTATAACCCCTGATTGGTAATGGTAATTCATTTAATGGTTGACATATGTGAACTCAGCTTTGCACCTTCCGCTTAGAGTGGCCTGATCTGCCATGATTAGTAGGCCAATTTGCGCATCTCTAGAATAAAGACTTTGTTATCTGAGGGATCTCTTGATCATGCCACTGTTTGACTAAGAATTCCATTAACTGTTGGTTCATTATCCCAGGCTTTGTAGCTAAGAAAAGTGTCTGGAATTTTCAAGCAAACATAGCCATGGTCTGATTTTAGGGTTAGATATGAATATATGTTAGGAATATAGCTGTCTGACTTTTTTGAGTAATATATAAATCTGCGGTTCCTCGGCTCCCAGCTTTGGCAGCCTAGACTACAGAGTCTTTGACTATCAATCATTAGGCCTAATTCAGATGAGCTAATGGGGGCAGAAAGGCTGCTGCGTCCAGAGATGGCTAAAGGCCAGGGCTGGCCCGAGACATTGTGCTGCCTGGGTCCACGAATGAAATGCTGCCCCCCCCCAAAACCCCCCCAAAAAAATCATGCCCATCAAAGGCATGAAGAAGGCGGGCCGGGCAAGAGGCCAGCTGTATCTAATCCTCCAGTTCCACCCAATAGTAATGCAAGCTGCGCCCGAACATCGGCTGCTGACGGAGCCAGTGGGAAAGGGATCTTTGCCACCCTCTCCTGTGGGTACCCCACCCCGGCAGTACACACACCTGAGCTCTTCATGTGCGCTCAGATATTTACCAGCCGATGTTAGACTGCATGTGAGCACCCTCGCACCCGGAAATTATGAGTGTGTGTTGAGGGCAGCAGGGTGGTATTGGAGCGGTCCAGGGGGGCAGTTGTCACACACAAAACTGCTGGAAAAAAAATCTTGGGCGTCAGTTTGCTGCCCCTCTCAAAGTGCTGCCTGGGTCCTATGGACCCAGCGGGACCCATGGTAGGGCCGGCCCTGCTAAAGGCCACCCTTGGATGCTGCCGCACACCGATCAGCTGGGGCAAGAACGCCATACCTGTACGTAAGCTGTCCGTGTCCAAGGCAGGTCAGAGGCTCTATTCCCATGTTACTGCTCAGATGAGCACTTTCTGCTTTTGGATTTGTTGGTGCTCAAGCGAATGGGTTGCCTTAATGCAAAGCACAAAAATCTCATGTTAACGTACTTGCATTTGCACAATACACCTGAACGCCAGGGTGCGAATGGGTCGCACACATTTTTGAAGTACTCTAAGACAAATTAGACCATAAAACAAGAAAATATTCTTTGTAAAGGGTTGATACAAGTATAGAGGTATAGCCTAGGGCAGTTGTTCTCAACCCTATTGAGACCAGGGCTTAGTAAGTTCTTCCAAAATCTTCCACACCCCAACAATAAAAAAAAAGTTTATACTCATGCAATAAAAGTAAGGGAATACAAAATATGTATTTAAATGCTGGAAAGCTGTGGATGGTGTTGATGTCACTGTGGCCCTGTAGGGGATGAGATTTCTGGAGTTGGGGGGCAACTGTGAGGGATATGGACTCTGGAAGGCGCTGGAATTCTCTCCAGTAGGCTGGGAGCTTTCCAGGGGCACTGTTGGAAACTGGGGTGAACTACAGGGATTGGGGGTGCATCCTGAGACACTGTTGGAGGCTGTGGAAAAGCACAAGAGCGAGCCGAACCGTTCGGTTCCATGCAGTGGAAAAGCGCCATTAGTGGATCAGCAGCTGGCTGGAGGCCTGGGAGGAAGGAGGCTAAGAATCATTGGCTCAGGGCACCAAAGGCTGTGTGGATATACATACAAGACTCACCCATATACAAGTCAAGACTCACCCAAGCTCTACCGCCATTTAAATGACGTGAAGATCGAGTGCCGGTGCTCAGGCCAACCAGTCCACTGTAAATAATTCCAACAAAAAGCCGGCAACTCTGTGCTTCTTAGCATCTATGGACATTGTATTTGCTGTTGTGCATCAATAAAGGATCTTTTAGGAAGAAGCCCTGAGTTGCTGGCTTTTTTTTGGATTTAACCAAAGGCTGTGTGCCTACAGGCTCTAGAGATTAAAACCAACCCTATTTACCAGTAAAGGGTTCTGGAACCATCATGACTCCAACATGGGCGTCTGCAGAACTTTTTTCAGGGGGGGGGCATAATTTTAAGGTCACCCATGCTCCACCCCTTTTCAACAATGTCATGAAGGGAAGGGGCTTAATCATTATACTTATTTTGAGTATATTCCCTTAAAGCATGTTATACAGCACAGTGCTTTGCTGTGTAATTTGGCCCCTTCTATCACCTAAAATACCTGGCTGATCCTGCCTGGCTATGTCCTCCCCTCTGTAAACTGACCACCGTATACCATGGCTGCTGAGTCCTGACACCGTGGTCAGTTTACATGCCTTCATCATCCGCAGCCCTCCTGTCCTCTCCCCCCCCCCTCCCTGCCAGTCTGCTCCTGTGTCAGTGCCCACCTCCCCTCCTGCTGCTGTAGTTTCATTTAAAGTTTCATGTCCTGTCTACAGTCTGTTTATTAATCCTGTGTGCCCCTGTGTCAGTTTTTTATAAAAATAAGCCATTCTTTACAAGTATAGAGTGTCACTTGCCGCTCACGTGACCCGCCACCTCTCTCCTCCTCTCCTCTTCCCCTCCTCCTCCCCTCCCAACTGACATCAGTGAGGAATCCTTGGCCCCGCCCGCTGCAGGCAGCTGTCAGCCAGAGAGAGGAGAGAGCCGATGGGTCACGTGAGCGGCGCTTGGCCCTCTGAATACTGGTAAAGAACGGCTTATTTTTTTAAAACACAGACACACAGGCACACATGATTATTACACAGAACAGACAGGATGGTATAAAGTGGCTTAACAACCACTTAAAAGGGGAAGTTGAGATTCCAAGGGGGGCATTTGCCCCCCCTTGCCCCTACCTGCAGATGCCCATGGACTCCAATTTTGGAGTTGCTTCCACCCCTTAGCTGTGGATCAGGGTGAGATATAGACTACTACTACTGGCAGTGCAACTCACTGACTGCCTTCTTCTGCTGTGCAGCCAGTCAGTATCACTGATTGCATACATGCCCCCCCTGCTCTGCATTACAGTCAACAGGGTCAAAGTCAGAGCGAGTCCAGAGCAGCTGTCAAGTAAGTATTATTGGGATGATAGATAGGCATATTAGATCAGACAGAAGAGAGGGATGAAAATAGGTTAGGTTGTATATTCAGTATGGGTCGTCTTTAATGAGCTAAATCTGTTTTATTCTAGAGTCCTGGGAAAATACTTAATTAGATTTGCAGCATCTTATTGTTGTACCGTATTTGTCTCTGACATGTTCTGATACAGCAGGCAGTTCCCAAGACAGTGACTGTCTCCTGTTAAGGGACATTTTAGCATAGTATGTTGGCCTAGGGTAAATATTTCATAATTAAGGCCCCATAATCCTTTGCAAACTCAAGCAACTATTTTGCCAATGCTTTGTCAAGCTATTTTTTTTTTTTTACATTTTCACCTCCTTTCTATTCTTTTTTGGAATTTTAAATATGTTTAGTACATTTTTTTTTGCCTTCTCCAAGTTGGAAGTGTGAAAGAAGAGACTCTACACTCAACAAGTGATCTATTGTCTTTTCCGGTCTTCTGGGGGCCCTCTGCTTTCCAGGCCTCCTTACTAGGAAGTATAATGATACTCATTGTCTTGGTGGGCTTAGGTGTATTTACCTTTTTGGGATTATATAGACAGGAACTTCCTTCTTGGATATCATAGAGTTATGTTCTGTAATTATAGTATGTTTGGATAAGAGAAGCAGGTTACACAGGACTTGAAAAGCGTTTACATTGCTTAGAGCAGCAAATCTCATTCTTCTTTTTTAAACTTCCTCTGCAAATCTTAGTTGGAATGTGGTTGCTGTAATATAATAGTTAAAAAAGAAATACAAAATTAATAAAAATACCTAGAATTTAATTCTATTCAAAATCAAAACATTTTTTCTTTAGTTTGTATAGACCCGGGGTCTCCAAACTAGCTAAGCAAAGGGCAAAGTTACTGTCGTTCAGACCTTAGGGGGGCTAGACTGTGGCCAGTGGGGGTAAAAAATGTCCCAGCCTTAGTGGGAGGAATAGTGCCCATGTTTAGTATTCGGGGGGAAGTAGTGTCCCATCATTGGTATCAGTGGGAGGAATAGTGCCCCATCATTGGTATCAGTGGAAGGAATAGTGCCCCATCATTGGTATCAGTGGGAGGAATAGTGCCCCATCATTGGTATCAGTGGGAGGATTAGTGCCCCATCATTGGTATCAGTGGGAGGATTAGTGCCCCGTGTTTAGTATTAGGGGAGTGAATAGTGCCCCATCATTGGTGTCAGTGGGAGGAATAGTGCTCCATCATTGGTATCAGTGGGAGGATTAGTGCCCCGTGTTTAGTATTAGGGGAGGAATAGTGCCCCATCATTGGTATCAGTGGGAGAATTAGTGGCCCGTGTTTGGTATTAGGGGAGTGAATAGTGCTCCATCATTGGTATCAGTGGGAGGATTAGTGGCCCGTGTTTAGTATTCGGGGAGTGAATAGTGCTCCATCATTGGTGTCAGTGGGAGGAATAGTGCTCCATCATTGGTATCAGTGGGAGGATTAGTGCCCCGTGTTTAGTATTAGGGAAGTGAATAGTGCCCCATCATTGGTGTCAGTGGGAGGAATAGTGCTCAATCATTGGTATCAGTGGGAGGATTAGTGCCCCGTGTTTAGTATTAGGGGAGGAATAGTGCCCCATCTTTGGTGTCAGTGGGAGGATTAGTGCCCCATCATTGGTATCAGTGGGAGGATTAGTGGCCCATGTTTGGTATGAGGGGAGGAATAGTGCCCCATCATTGGTATCAGTGAGAGGATTAGTGGCCCGTGTTTAGTATTAGGGGAGGAATAGTGCCCCATCATTGGTATCATCGGGAGGAATAATGCTCCATCATTGGTACCAGTGAGAGGATTAGTGGCCCGTGTTTAGTATTAGGGGAGGAATAGTGCCCCATCATTGGTATCATCAGGAGGAATAGTGCTCCATCATTGGTATCAGTGGGAGGAATAGTGCTCCATCATTGGTATCAGTGGGAGGAATAGTGCCCCATCATTGGTGTCAGTGGGAGGAATAGAGCTCCATCATTGGTATCAGTGGGAGGAATAGTGCTCCATAATTGGTGTCAGTGGAAGGAATAGTACCCCATCATTGGTGTCAGTGGGAGGATTAGTGGCCCATGTTTGGTATGAGGAGAGGAATAGTGCCCTATCATTGGTATCAGTGGGGGGAATAGTGCTTCATCATTGGTGTCAGTGGGGGGAATAGTGCTTCATCATTGGTGTCAGTGGGAGGAATAGTGCCCCATCATTGGTGTCAGTAGAAGGAATAGTGCCCCAAGGGTCGGACAGAAGCAAGCAAAGGACTGCCGTTTGGAGACCACTAATATAGACTGTCAATGTTTTTTTTTCTGTCTGTGTATCCCCTAGGGAGATTGAGCCTCCCCCTACCATTGTTACCAGTACAAAGGGTGATGGAAATCACAAATTTCACGGTTGTCTCCAGAAGAGGAGAAGGGAAATATTCTGATAAGGATACATGTTCTGTCTTAAACTGTCTTGAGCTGGCCATAACACCTTTAACATTTTTCTCCAAAAATTTTTTGTTTGGAATATTCCATTTTCTAATGGTTAGTAGGGTCAAATCAACTATTGTTTTCGACCATAGTGACAAGGAAAATCGAAGGAACAGCATGGAAAATTTTTCTCGTTTCTTATCTGAAAAACAAACTTCTAACCGTGTGTGTGGTTTTTGTTTGGAAGAATGGTACATATTATACACATATTTTAGGTACAAAAGAAACCTGTTTTTATACATGTGGGATTCCATTCAAATAGCAGGCCTGGATGAAATTTTAAGGGATTTTGAAGAAAATATTTTGACTCAGTGATGGTGTAGCGCTACCCCCGTAGGAGCCACTAAGAAGTTTGCTAAGACCCTTTTCCCAGTAGCTACAATAGAGGGGGCAAGGTGGGACTTTGAAGGTGCAAATGATGGAGAAAAATCTGAATTCTCAAAAAATACACATTTTATTCAACATATAGGATTAGGACAAGACATAACATTGGTTAAAATGTTAAAAGCAAGAAAATGCACTCGATAATATCAACTACTTTTCCCAGTAGTTTCCTCACAGCAAACACACAATTCCAGTCACTCTTTTTTGAAACTCAAAGGATAAGTCTAGTCAAAACCTTACTAACGCTAAACCTGCTCTTTGCTACATTCTAAACCTAATCGATCTAACCCTGTAAAGCAAAAATCACTGTACTTACCTTTTCTGCACCCAATCCAGTCCAGTCCCACGCTGAGCTGTAAGCGGCGGCTTCAGCATGGAGGCGGGTGCAGGACAGGAACTCGACAACAGTAGCCCCATAGTAAGTCCATGGGTGACATGACTTTCTATTCATTTCATAGCCATTGTCGGTCCTCTCCTGCACACAGCTACTGTCGCTGGAGACTGGACCTGATTGGGTGCAGAAAAGGTAAGTACAGCGATTTTTTCTTTACGGGGTTGGATAGATTAGTCTTAGAATGTGGCAAAGAGAAGGTTTAGCGTTAGTTAGGTTTTGCCTGGACTCATCCTTTACAGTAAATAAGTGTAGCACTGTCCCAGTAGGGCAGGGATCCTCAATCTATGGCCCTCCAGCTGTCGCGGAACTACACATCCCATGAGGCATTGTAAAACTCTGACATTCACAGACATGACTAGGCATGATGGGAATTGTAGTTCCTGAACAACTGGAGGGCCGTAGTTTGAAGACCCCTGCCGTAGGGCTTGCTGTATGATGACTTGTTTGGCCTCCTCTGATTACCAGCACACAGTCACTTAGGGAACAGTTCACACATCCCTCCTTACTCCCGATGGCTCGTCACATAATAAACAGTCCAGGAGTATTGGTTTTTAGTGTTTATTTTGGAACTTGGATGGGAGAAGGAAATAGTGGGATACTCCAACTGTAACTATTTACAATTGTTAAGGACAACTCTCACTTTGCCTCACCAGGTTGCTTGTGGAAGCAGCTGCACTGCTTAATCCATACTACCATGTGTATGAAAAGGGTTAAGTCTCCTTGCTCTTTTTTCTCCAACAAAAGACTTGGTGAATCTACATTATCTTCAGGACACTCACTGGCATCTCCTTTACTGACTCCTGTCCACGGACTCTAATAGCTACAGGGGGTGGCCCCCCTCAGGTCAGGCCCCTCGACACAGATCTGTACTCACTGTACTGCAGAATCAGATCCTCCAGTGTCTCCCCTTTCAGTCAGCTTCACGAGACCTCTGGGTTCAGTTCCTCACTAGCACTTTCCAGGCCCTCAGGTCGACTACCTGTGGTCGCATGGCACCTCTACAGAGGAGGAGGCAGCCGTCCCCTCCCTCCGTGACTCCGCTATCCAACGAAAGACCCAGAGCACATGTGCTCCTGGCTTTTATACAGTATCCCAGGATGCCCTGAGGCACTTTTCCTCTGCCAAATCACCAGGGCTATATTAAATGCCTGGGCACTCATTTGTCAGGTGTCCTCCCACTGTGCAATATGTCTCCCAATTGGACCATTGTGAAACACTCTGCAGGCAGAACGAGTTGCACCTGAGCACACTAAGCAGACCTCACAAACAGATCCTGCTCTCTGGTAGGCAGGGAACAACATAGATTTGCCTGAAGTCCTTCTGGTAAGCAGACGTGAATCAAAACTATACTTTCTCTCTAGCACCTACCTAGGAGGTTGCTACATCAGAATTTGGATAGGTAGTGTGTAATGGTAGGATACTCCAGTAACCCAAACAAACGATTTGGGGACACTGAATTTTAGGACTTTAGTATTAAGAATTAAATAGACTAATCGACTAATGTCCCCTTTAACCGGTTGCCGACCGCCACACGACTATATACGTCGGCAGTCAGCCCCGGCCAGGCAAAGTGACGTATATATACGTCATTAGCCTGTCACTTGCTTGGGAGCCAATAGCGGGCGAGTGCGCGCGCGCCCGCAGAGGCGCGCTCCCGCCCCGGCTTGTTACCTAGCAAGTCCGTGCGTGTGACCGGCGGACCCGATGTCCGCCGGTCACTCGCCGATCGTCGGTGCAGAGGGAGAAAGGCAGGTGGCTGATGTAAACAAGCCGCCTGTCATTCTCCCCTGTGTAGGAATGGTGATCATACGTTTCTACTATGTAGGACCGTTGATCACTGTTCTTACACTAGTAGCCACAGCCAATCAAAGTAAGAATCACGCCCCTAGGGACACACTTAACCCCTCCTTCCCCAATAAAGTTAACCCCTTCCCTGCCAGTGTCATTTTGCAGTAACAGTGCATATGTATAGCACTGATTACTGCAGTAATGTCACTGGTAACCCCAAAAGTGTCAAAAATGTCAGTCAAGGGTCCGATCTGTCCGCCGTAATGTCACAGTCCCGCCAAAGAAAATCGCAGATCGCCGCCATTACGCGTTAAAAAAAAAAACCCACCAAGAATGACAAAAATCTTTCCCTTAGTTAGTAAACGCAATAACTTTTGCGCAAACCAATCAAAATACGCTTTTTGCGATTTTTTTTTTACCAAACATATGTAGCGTAAAACAAATTGGCCAAAAATGTTAAAAAATTTTGATTTTTAAATTTTTTTTTGGGGGGAATTTCATATAAAAAATGTAAAAAATATTGTTTTTGCAAAATTGTCGCTCTTTTTTTGTTTATAGCGCAAAAAGTAAAAATCGCACAGGTGATCAAATACCACTCTGTTTGTGGGAAAAAAAGGACGTCAATTTCGTTTAGGTACAGCGTCGTACGACCGCGCAATTTTCCGTTAAAGTCACGCAGTAAAAAATCGCAAAAAACCCCCTGGTCAGGAAGGGGGTAAAATCTTCCAGGGCTTAAGTGGTTAAACCCGCTGACTCTAATACAAGAGGGTTGGAAACAGCACACTCTCTAGGAACTCTCATACCAGTCTGTACTCACAAATGTCCTTGGAAAAATTGGTTGCCTCCTTCCAATATCCTCAAGACATCTTCATCCCGTGGTACCAGACTAGATCCTCAGACAACAGCCTCTCAGTCAGCTTTCAGCAACTCTCAGCAGCATAGGCCTCCAGCTAACTCTACTGAGGCCTTGAAAACCCACAGGCACAATGGCAGGACATGGTGATCTCCTCCTCTGGTAAAAAGACATGGCTGCTCTCAGTCTCAGAGTATTTATACAGACTGCCAGTCACCATCTAGGCACCTTTCCCCAGGTATTGGCCAGGGCTGTATGAACATTCAGCTAGTGATTAGATTCTTCCTGCCCACTAACTTCCAGAACATTTCCGGACCAACCAGAGGAAAGCAATCACTGAAACACAGAAGAGGCCAGAACAATCAACACAGATTAGAGTGAGCCCAAACTAAATTTGCCTAACAACAAACTGCAGTTCCACTGGATACAGTGAGCCAGAACTAAATTGACATAATCCTAGCATCTATCTAGGAGGTTTTTTTTTCAGATTGCCGTAGCTTAAATGTGGATGTCGCCTTACGTCAGGAAGATTTGCTATTTATGTTTTTCTTTATACCCAGACAGGAAGTAAAGGAAAATCCCATTAAATAGATGCAGATAGGAAGAAAAAAAAATATCACAGGGTTTCTTATATTTTCCAATTTAATCACAAATATTCAAAAGTAAGGAAAATACTGTAGGTTAGGGATATACGTTTGAGTGGCAGCACTATGGAGTATTACTATAATTTTGTGACTTTTCTGCTAATAAACTAATATTTCACTTGTGCTTTACTCTGGATGACTGAAGCTTTACTCTGGATGACTGGATGACTTCTGATATCTTTCAAGGAATCCTTTATGATCTTCCTGATGAAAGGTGATCTGACACCCTTGCCATGGATCCTCAGGTCTCCTGCTAAAACAAAAGGGTTCCTGTATCTGTGGAATTCTTTTAAAATAAAACAAAATTAAACTATTTAACAGGATGAGTAAAATCTTTCATAAAGGCCACAGTAGGTGGGTGGTAGGAAATCTTGAGACAACCTGCCAACTTCTACCCAAAAGAAAACAGTTGGTAGGTCATACAGCCTGCTGACAATATCCAAAATTCAGAGGTTGATAAGTGACGAAACCTACCAAGTGGTAGCTGATGCAGCCTGTCAACCTTAACACAAATCCAGAAGTTGGAAGGTGATACAACCTGCCAACCTTACCCAAAACCAAGAAAGTGATAGGTGATGCAAACTGTCAACCTTGCCCAAAATCCAAAAGTTGGTGGGTGATACAACCTGCCAACCCTACCCAAAATCCTGAAGTTGGTAAGTGATGCAACCTGCCAACCCTACCCAAAATCCAGAAGTTGGTAAGTGATGCAACCTGCCAACCCTACTCAAAATCCAAAAGTTGGTAAGTGATGCAACCTCCCAACCCTACCCAAAATTCAAAAGTTGGAAGTGATGCAACCTGCTAACGCTACCCAAAATTCAGAAAGTGGTAGGTGATACAACCTGCCAACCCTACCCAAAATCCTGAAGTTTGTAAGTGATGCAACCTGCCAACCCTACCCAAAATCCAAAAGTTGGTAAGTGATGCAACCTGCCAACCCTACCCAAAATCCAAAAGTTGGTAAGTGATGCAACCTGCTAACCCTACCCAAAATTCAGAAAGTGGTAGGTGATGCAACCTGTCAACTGACTGTCGAACCTCAGCTCTCACTCTGTGTAATCTGTTAACAAGGCAATGCTGCTCTCCTTGAGGGGGGATACTCCAAAAGCACTAAAAGCAGAAAAAAAGGAGGGTGCAAATGCCTAGTGCATTACCTAGGACACCTTGGAAATTTATTGAAATAGCCAAAAACATACAAGCATAAAGAAGAAAAACACATGTTAGATACAACCTTAGTGACGAGGGTCATGCATCTCTGCAGTTGGAAAGTTGACACGTTTCGGGAGACACGCTACCTTCCTAAGAGCTAATCCAACTGACTGTGCTGGCTGTGGAGGGGAGGTATTTGGATTTGTGTATAGAGAATATATAAATGGTGCCCTCTGTTAGTTGGATTAACTCTGAGGAAGGGAGCGTGTCTCACGAAATGTGTCAAATTTCCAGCTGCAGAGATGCATGACCCTCGTCACTGGAGTTGTATCTAACGTTATTCACTTCTTTATGTTTGTTAGTATGTTTTTGGCTATTTTAATAAATTTCCAAGGTGTCTTAGGTAATGCACTAGGCATTCGCGCCCTCTTTTTTTTCTGCTTTTGATGCAACCTGTCAACCCTGTCCAAAATCCAGAAGTAGGTAGGTAATGCACGTCGCAACCTTACCCAAAATCCAGAAGATGGTAGGAGATACAACCTCCCAACCTTACCCAAAATCCAGAAGTTGGTAGGTGATGCACGTCGCAACCTTACCCAAAATCCAGAAGATGGTAGGTGATACAATCTCCCAACCTTACCCAAAATCCAGAAGTTGGTAGGTGATGCACGTCGCAACCTTACCCAAAATCCAGAAGATGGTAGGCGATGCACGTCGCAACCTTACCCAAAATCCAGAAGATGGTAGGTGATACAACCTCCCAACCTTACCCAAAATCGAGAAGATGGTAGGTGATACAACCTCCCAACCTTACCCAAAATCCAGAAGATGGTAGGTGATACAACCTCCCAACCTTACCCAAAATCCAGAAGTTGGTAGGTGATGCACGTCGCAACCAGTGTTCCCTTTAAGGTGCGCGCGTGCGCGGACGCGCAGTGGAAATTACGTCCCGCGCAAGCACCTAGTTAGACGGCGCAGCCGCAGACGGAGCGGCCAGGGAGCAGAGCGTGCACCCCGAGAGCACGCCCATCGTGTGACAATAGCGAATGAAAATTCGCTATTGTCATACGGATCCTCCTCCTGGCCAATCAGGGAGCGGGTCCTCCCGCTTCCTGATTGGCCGAAAGGCCAACTTCATGCCATTGGCCGAGGAGGAGGCGCCGGGACTCGGGAGGATGGAGACGCGGGAAGCTGGAAGCCGGGGACTGAAGACAGAGTGCCGTGACCGTCCGTGAGGTAAGTGCACGGGGTCGCGGGGGGGCATTGCTGTGGCACTCTGCAGTTTATTGGGGGCATTGCTGTGGCACTCTGCAATGTATTGGGGGCATTGCTGTGGCACTCTGTAGTTTATTGGGGGCATTGCTGTGGCACTCTGCAGTTTATTGGGGGCATTGCTGTGGCACTCTGCATTTTATTGGGGGCATTGCTGTGGCACTCTGCAATTTATTGGGGGCATTGCTGTGGCACTCTGCAATTTATTGGGGGCATTGCTGTGGCACTCTGCAGTTTATTGGGGGCATTGCTGTGGCACTCTGCAATGTATTGGGGGCATTGCTGTGGCACTCTGCATTTTATTGGGGGCATTGCTGTGGCACTCTGCAGTTTATTGGGGGCATTGCTGTGACACTCTGCAATGTATTGGGGGCATTGCTGTGGCACTCTGCAATGTATTGGGGGCATTGCTGTGGCACTCTGTAGTTTATTGGGGGCAATGCTGTGGCACTCTGCAATGTATTGGGGGCATTGCTGTGGCACTCTGCAGTTTATTGGGGGCATTGCTGTGGCACTCTGCAATGTATTGGGGGCATTGCTGTGGCACTCTGCATTTTATTGGGGGCATTGCTGTGGCACTCTGCATTTTATTGGGGGCATTGCTGTGGCACTCTGCAGTTTATTGGGGGCATTGCTGTGACACTCTGCAATGTATTGGGGGCATTGCTGTGGCACTCTGCAATGTATTGGGGGCATTGCTGTGGCACTCTGTAGTTTATTGGGGGCAATGCTGTGGCACTCTGCAGTTTATTGGGGGCATTGCTGTGGCACTCTGCATTTTATTGGGGGCATTGCTGTGGCACTCTGCAATTTATTGGGGGCATTGCTGTGGCACTCTGCAATTTATTGGGGGCATTGCTGTGGCACTCTGCAGTTTATTGGGGGCATTGCTGTGGCACTCTGCAATGTATTGGGGGCATTGCTGTGGCACTCTGCATTTTATTGGGGGCATTGCTGTGGCACTCTGCAGTTTATTGGGGGCATTGCTGTGGCACTCTGCAGTTTATTGGGGGCATTGCTGTGGCACTCTGCATTTTATTGGGGGCATTGCTGTGGCACTCTGCATTTTATTGGGGGCATTGCTGTGGCACTCTGCAGTTTATTGGGGGCATTGCTGTGGCACTCTGCAGTTTATTGGGGGCATTGCTGTGGCACTCTGCAGTTTATTGGGGGCATTGCTGTGGCACTCTGCAATGTATTGGGGGCATTGCTGTGGCACTCTGTAGTTTATTGGGGGCAATGCTGTGGCACTCTGCAATTTATTGGGGGCATTGCTGTGGCACTCTGCAGTTTATTGGGGGCATTGCTGTGGCACTCTGCAATGTATTGGGGGCATTGCTGTGGCACTCTGCATTTTATTGGGGGCATTGCTGTGGCACTCTGCAGTTTATTGGGGGCATTGCTGTGACACTCTGCAATGTATTGGGGGCATTGCTGTGGCACTCTGCAATGTATTGGGGGCATTGCTGTGGCACTCTGTAGTTTATTGGGGGCAATGCTGTGGCACTCTGCAGTTTATTGGGGGCATTGCTGTGGCACTCTGCATTTTATTGGGGGCATTGCTGTGGCACTCTGCAATTTATTGGGGGCATTGCTGTGGCACTCTGCAATTTATTGGGGGCATTGCTGTGGCACTCTGCAGTTTATTGGGGGCATTGCTGTGGCACTCTGCAATGTATTGGGGGCATTGCTGTGGCACTCTGCATTTTATTGGGGGCATTGCTGTGGCACTCTGCATTTTATTGGGGGCATTGCTGTGGCACTCTGCAGTTTATTGGGGGCATTGCTGTGGCACTCTGCATTTTATTGGGGGCATTGCTGTGGCACTCTGCATTTTATTGGGGGCATTGCTGTGGCACTCTGCAGTTTATTGGGGGCATTGCTGTGGCACTCTGCAGTTTATTGGGGGCATTGCTGTGGCACTCTGCAATGTATTGGGGGCATTGCTGTGGCACTCTGTAGTTTATTGGGGGCAATGCTGTGGCACTCTGCAGTTTATTGGGGGCATTGCTGTGGCACTCTGCATTTTATTGGGGGCATTGCTGTGGCACTCTGCAATTTATTGGGGGCATTGCTGTGGCACTCTGCAATTTATTGGGGGCATTGCTGTGGCACTCTGCATTTTATTGGGGGCATTGCTGTGGCACTCTGCAGTTTATTGGGGGCATTGCTGTGGCACTCTGCAGTTTATTGGGGGCATTGCTGTGGCACTCTGCAGTTGATTGGGGCAAGCTGGTCACTCTGCATTGACGTCCCCCCCCCCCCCCCCCCCCCATTGCTCAATCTAAAGGTTTGCGCTCAGAAATTTTTTTATTTGCTCAGCACAGTAAAAAATTAGAGGGAACATTGGTCGCAACCTTACCCAAAATCCAGAAGATGGTAGGTGATGCACGTCGCAACCTTACCCAAAATCCAGAAATTGCCAAATGATATGCACAGCTTACATTTACCCAAAATATCAGTATTGGGTGGAACGATCATTTAAAGATTTTTAGTTATCAACAGTAATGAAGGGTTGTAATAGAGATAATTAACCTCTACAAGGCTCAATGACTCATAAAACAGATGGAGGTAGGGGCTAATTACTACCTTTCATTGTGGTTTCCAAATAAGAAAAAAAAAAGATTTAGTGACAAAAGCCCTAATGCATAGTGCCCTAGAGGACATAGAAGCCTGATGGTTCCAACTGCCTGGGGTCGAACCATCTGTCATACAAATAGAGTATTTAAAATAGGGATTAACAAAATATAAATGTAACAGATAATGCTGATTGTGATGTGGATACAGACAGTGTATGGTCCAAGAACACCAAATGTGGTTGTGTGGAGCATGTTGAGTCTATTGAAGGAAATTCTTTTTTCTTGACTATTCCTTTGTTTTCTTCTTTGGATTTCATCTTCTTAAATTAGGTTTCATACAATGTACAGTGATTCGTAGATAACAGTGTTGGGTGGGAATGTTCCAATCAACAGCTGTTCTCTGACTATTTCAAACTTCAGTTTACTGAAATTAGCATTTACCTTAAATTGTATATGTGGCCATTACCCAAATGTGCCCCCTACCCCCACACACTTTCATCTCCCCCGCACTATTGTTTTATCTTGCCTTGTTCCTGTAGCAAGAAACAACTTTTATTACTCCTTGTGTCATTATCACCAGGTATATAAAATTCTTTCAGGGCAGTGACTGGGAGGTCAGTTTCTATTTATTTAGCCCTCCCCCCTCCCTACCTTTCCTAGAAGCCCTTTGACTTCACAGTATGTGGCCAGGTTCTTGAGATTTAGGCCTGCCATAGATGGTGTGATTTTCTTTCCTGCAACCACGGAATGAAAATCACTCAATTCCACCTTCAGCACAGTCAGTGTTGATAAGGGAATACCCCCCCCCCCCCCCTCTGCAGAGCTTTTGTGTTCTCCCGGCGGGAAGGTGCTGGTAGTGTGGTCCCTGCCAGGAGAACAGACAATGATTATTGCTAGGGATGATCGAACGGTCGGGTCGACCATCGGTTCGACCCGAACATTGGCTGCTCGAAATTCAGCCGAATTCCGAACTTTTTGCGGTAAAAGTTCGGAATTCGGCCACCAGAACCGCCCAAAATGCAATGGGACAGGAACTGGGCTTTAAAAGCCAGTGAGAAACATCAGTAAAAGCCGATTGGAGTGACTAGGGGGTCCAGAGGCCAATCAGTAGTGAATACGCCCCCCATATGCCCCCCAGTATATAACATAGCCCTGCCAAATCTCTAGCACTGTAATAGAGAGGCTGTGCAATAGAGTGGAAGCATTTCTGTTACTCCTGCTGCTCCAGTGTCATTTTGCAATTATTAGTGTGAGGAAAGGGATATGCAGTGTAGTTAGGGTACTATATACCACTATAGTTAGATTCAATAATCTAGTTTCAGTAGGGAAAGTTGTAAGTGTCAGGGTGACCGTAATGTAGTTTAGGGTGAACTGACTCTGACTGCTATGCCAGGGTGACCGAACTCATCCATGTCAGGGTGAGCGTAATGTATATATATATATATATATATATATATATATATATAGAATCAAAAAACACAATTTTGAAGCCCTAAAACCCAATAAATGCCCATAAAAAGTGCCTAGGGTTCTGGGCCATGCCCCAGGAACTATTAATCACACAAAAAAAAGTTCTTAAAAATTGTCGTTTTTGATAGAGATCCAATTATTGAAAAAATTATTGAAAAAAAAAAAAGAGATTTCTTTGGATTTAGTGTCTGGGGGGGGGGGGGGGTCTAAAAAGTGTACCTGTGAAGTTTCAGCTCTGTAGCATGTCCAGAACCAGAAAAAAAGATAATTTTTCTTAGAATTTCCGTAGCGCAGGGATGGGGTTCCGCTCCTTTCACACCTGGGCGTTTTTGTTTCAGGCATTTATTGGGCGTTTTTTGGGCGTCTTTGGAGGCAGGCATGACATCTGAACTTCTGTATAGGGGTGTATGTATATATATATATATATATATATATATATATATATATATATATATATATATATATGTGTATGTGTATATATATATATATATATATATATGTATGTGGGTATATATATATATATATATATATATATATATATAAATATATGTGTGTATATATATATATATATATATATATTGTGACAGGAAGTCAGGTAAATCTGGGAATGTAGTCACTGAGAGGAGACACATTCCCACCTGCTTTGAAAGTTCACTGATACTATAGGGTGTTGGCTGCAGAGAGAGCCAGCAGGAAGTTGAAAACCATTCAGCTGTTCAGAATGAGGAGATCAAGGACTCTATAATTTGTCCAGAGAAAATCTATTGAGTGCTGCCTCCTGTCGCCGTGTAGGCTGGGAGAGGAGGACAGACATACGTGTACCTCCCGACGCCGTGTGGGCATGGGAGAAGGACTGCTGCCGCCTGTCGCCGTGTGGGCTGGGAGAGGGGGACAGTCGGATGTGTGCCTCCCGACAAGCTGGTGAGCATGGGAGAAGACCCCCTAAAGCGATGTGAAGCTAAGGAGGGTAACCACGAGTGAAGACGTCTCAAAGGTGAGAAGACAAAGTGTTCCATGTGAAGAGTGTGAAGAGTAAAGGGACCTGTTAAATGAACTGTGTTCAATATGAAGAATCTGAAGAGTAAAGGATCCTGTTATAAATGAACATGTGCTGTGTGAAAGAAAACAAAGGGACATGTTCAATGGACAATGTTTGTGCTGAGTGAAAAGCAAACAAATGGACATTTGAGTGTCTGCTGTAGGATTAGCAGTGTCGGCCCAACAGTAGGTTGGAAAGACTTCTTAGGTAGGTTCCAGCGTGAGAAGGTAGCCGCCCACAGAGGCAAGGATTTATTTTGTCTTTTATTTTATTTTGGCTGTTTTGATGCTTGCAATTGTGTTAAGTAAATTGCATGAATAAATCAGTCTTGTTTTCAACCTCTAATCGGCTATCTCTCTGTGAAAACGCACCCCCAAAGGGGTCACCCATACGCCTACCACCGAGCTAATCCCTTACATATGGTGGAGGTATGCAGTGGGCATAAGCAGAGATCCCTGCAAGGAAGTGCAAATGTTTGATGAACTTTATCTGGTGCATGAGATTGCACAATCTATGTGTGCAGGAGAGAAGATCCTGACAGAAAAAAAAAAAAAAAAGTGTTTTAGAGACAGCGGTCTCAAAATTATTTGATGAACTTTGTTGTGTCTGGTGCAAGTGATTGCACAAACTGTGTGTGCAGGAAAAGAGATCTTGCAAGAGAGAGAAAAACTACATGTGTTAAAGAGACAGTGGTCTGAAAATTTTTTGCTGGACTGTGAAAAATTTGTGGAGTTATTGAAGATGGGGCGATCCAAACGCCTGAAAAATGCAAAGATAGATGAAATGAGAGACCGGATTCTATGGATGGAGGGGATGTTACCGTCTGAACCAGCCCCATCCATGCCTAAAGAGAGTCTACTAAAGAGGAAGGTTGTTGTCCCTAGCAACACTGATGAAACTGCTATGGAGACGCAGTGTGCTCAGATGAAAAGTAAACCCAAAATGGGGGAGATGCTGAAACAACGGAGCTTTGCAGCTCAACAAAAGGCTCATCAAGAGAGCATGGCAGGCTGGAAACAGAGACGCCAGCAGCCAATGGAGGCCATCGGTTTGGAGGAAACCGAGTATGTGTGCAGGGCTGAGTTGGATGCCTTGCAACGGAAAATGGAAGAAAAGGAACAAGCCTTGGAATTGCTTAAAATGGAGCATAGAAACTTGCAGGAAATGAATGAACTACTCAAGTCTCATGTGTTACAGTGGGAAGAATCCACTGCTCTTCTTTTGGTCGAGTTGCAAAAATGTCAAGACACTATAAAGGAGAAAGATACCATCCTCATGGAAAAGGAAATTGAAATTCAGACTTTGCAGAAGCAAAGTATGTGTGAAATGTTGGAGTTGCGTAATCAGCTGGAAAAAAAGTCTTCAGTGTTTGGAAGTTACAAAAATAGACCTGCAGGAGTCGCAGGAACAGAATGTTGCTCTGAAAGCGACATTGTCTCTCAGCGACAACGAGAAAAGTGAAAGAGAGGCTAAATTACTGAGTACTGTGTATGAGCTCACCACTTTGAGCAATGTGGTAGATGAATTACGTGCAGACTGTGAAAGTTGGAAAGGTGAAGCCCAACGTTTCCAGCAGCAGTTAAAGGAGAAAGAAGCCTGTGTGGCAGAATTACAGTCTCATTCCCAGAAACTAGCCAATGAGGTGAAGGCTCTTATGCAGGGAAAAGAAGATTGTGAACATAAGAGGGAAAAAGTAGAGGCACAGCTTCTGGAATCGCAAGTCAAGGTGTCAGAAGGTGACCGATTGTGTGCTAAGCTGTCAGAGAAGGCAAACCGACTGCAGGTTGAGTTGGACAATGTTACAAATCAGCTTTCTCAAGCAGACAGAAAATCTAGAGAAATTGCGGAAGATTTTTCTATCTTGGAATCGCAGCTGCAAGACACGCAGGAACTCTTACAGGAAGAGAGGTGTCAAAGGCTGAGTTTTAGCACAAAGCTCAAACAAATGGAAGATGAGAAAAATGGCTTCCTGGAACAATTAAAAGAGGAGGCGGAAGCAAAGAAAAACCTATCAGAGCAAGTCGCAACATTGCAAGCTCAGATAGCGGTTATGAAAAAACGCATGGAAGAAAGCGTTGGTTCATTACAGTGTGTTGAAGATGTGAAAAAGAAGTTTGATCAGATGCTTGGTGAAGAGAAGAATGTGTCTGCAAAATATGCAGAAGAACGCGCACGTGCAGAAACGGAGGCGCGTGATAACGAGAGCAAAGCCCTGTTCTTGGCTCGCTCTTTGGAGGAAGCTCTAGAGTGTAAGGCTGAACTAGAAAGTGTTAAACAGCTGCGTACAGAAATGGAAGAATTGGTCAGCTCCAAGGATGATGTTGTGAAAAGCGTTCAGGAGCTAGAAAAGTCTAAGCGAGCCTTAGAACAGCAACTAGAAGAGATGAAGATTCCGTTGCAGGAACTGGAAGAGGAATTCCAGGCAACAGAGGATCTGTCCCAAAGAGGGGATAGTGTGCCTGATGCAGTTTTTAAAAGGATCAGTGTTTTGGGGTCTGTCCTGAGTGAGCCTCAGAAATGTGACGACATGTGGCTTGAATCACCCCTTTGGAATAAACCGTTCCTTCAAAAACTTCAAGCATTGGAAAATGTATCATTAGAACTTCAGCAAACAAAGGAGCTGAGTAAGAAATGTGATGATTTCTCAGTTCAGGCTGAAAACCTAGTGGAGAAAACTAAGGCTGTTGGTGAAAACGTGAAGCAAATGAATAAGTGCCTTTCAGGGAGTGTTTCCAAAATGGAACTGGTGAAAGACGGGTGGCAGAAGTTTGATCGTGATCTTGAGATGCATTCCATGTGGAATTCAGATAGAGAAAAGGAACTAGGTGACCTTGAGCGGTCAAATAGTTCAGCAGAAAGTGCATTGAAGAAACCTGTAAAAGAATGTGTTGCAGTTCCATGCTTCTTCACTGATGCAGAGAGGAGGTCTATAATGGATACCACCCAGATCGCTGGGTTCAACTGTGTTGTTGCCTTTAACCCCGATGTTGGTGGAAGGAAAGTTGATGATGTTCTGGTTGGCTACTTCTGTGAAGAGTTTGGCAAGAAATATAAACTGAATATCAAATCAAATAGTAGGCCTTTACTGCGACTCGCTCAGGAGGGCGAAAAGTTTAAGAAGTTGATGAGTGCAAATGCTTCAGATCTGCCTATGAATATGAAATGTTTGAATGATATTGATATCTCTGGGAAAAGGAACAGGGGTCACTTTGAAGAAATGTGTGACAGCCTGTTGTCTCAATTGGAAAATCCTCTGCACAGCATCTTAGAGCAAGCAAAGCTCAAGAAGGAAGATCATTCCCTTTTACAACAAAAAGTCAATGATTGTGTACAGATGTATGGAGAGGCAACTCAAGTCACAGAGGGATGTCAAGAGTCCCTACTTGGAACAAAGCTTAGTGAAGCAAAGGTTCTCAAAGTTTTGTGGAAAACATTTATGGATTGCAGAGAGAGGCGTCTTAAGAATGTTGAAGACATTAAGACTAGCCCAATTGAGTTGCCTATGGATCACGGTCCTCCATGGTGGATTGGACAGACGGTTATGAGGGACAAGCTGTCTGACATTTATGAGAAAGCTGTCAATGAAGATGACAGAAACGAGAAGGAGCAAAATGATGCCAAAAATGCAGTTGAAGAATGTGTATATGAGATGAGAGACAAACTGTGTGGCATTTATGAGAAATCTGTCAATGAAGATGACAAAACAGTTTCATCCGGAAGCTTGAGGATAATAGGAGGCTTATCAGTGAGTCAGCAGTGCCTGACACATGCGTGCCTGGAAATATGTGTCCCAACCCTAGGGTTGAAACAAGAGGGGGGGGTATGTGACAGGAAGTCAGGTAAATCTGGGAATGTAGTCACTGAGAGGAGACACATTCCCACCTGCTTTGAAAGTTCACTGATACTATAGGGTGTTGGCTGCAGAGAGAGCCAGCAGGAAGTTGAAAACCATTCAGCTGTTCAGAATGAGGAGATCAAGGACTCTATAATTTGTCCAGAGAAAATCTATTGAGTGCTGCCTCCTGTCGCCGTGTAGGCTGGGAGAGGAGGACAGACATACGTGTACCTCCCGACGCCGTGTGGGCATGGGAGAAGGACTGCTGCCGCCTGTCGCCGTGTGGGCTGGGAGAGGGGGACAGTCGGATGTGTGCCTCCCGACAAGCTGGTGAGCATGGGAGAAGACCCCCTAAAGCGATGTGAAGCTAAGGAGGGTAACCACGAGTGAAGACGTCTCAAAGGTGAGAAGACAAAGTGTTCCATGTGAAGAGTGTGAAGAGTAAAGGGACCTGTTAAATGAACTGTGTTCAATATGAAGAATCTGAAGAGTAAAGGATCCTGTTATAAATGAACATGTGCTGTGTGAAAGAAAACAAAGGGACATGTTCAATGGACAATGTTTGTGCTGAGTGAAAAGCAAACAAATGGACATTTGAGTGTCTGCTGTAGGATTAGCAGTGTCGGCCCAACAGTAGGTTGGAAAGACTTCTTAGGTAGGTTCCAGCGTGAGAAGGTAGCCGCCCACAGAGGCAAGGATTTATTTTGTCTTTTATTTTATTTTGGCTGTTTTGATGCTTGCAATTGTGTTAAGTAAATTGCATGAATAAATCAGTCTTGTTTTCAACCTCTAATCGGCTATCTCTCTGTGAAAACGCACCCCCAAAGGGGTCACCCATACGCCTACCACCGAGCTAATCCCTTACAATATATATATATATATAATATATATATATATATATATATATATATATATATATATATATATATATATGTGTGTGTGCATATATATATATATATATATATATATATATATATATATATATATATATATATATATATATATGTATATATATATATATATATACCTCCAAAGACACCCAAAAAATGCCCAATAAACGCCTGAAACAAAAACGCCCAGGTGTGAAAGGAGCGTAACCCCATCCCTGCGATACTGAAATTCTAAGAAAAATTATCTTTTTTTTCTGGTTCTGGACATGCTACAGAGCTGAAACTTCACAGGTGCACTTTGTAGACCCCCCAGATACTAAATCCAAAGAAATCTCTTTTTTTTTTCTTTTTCAATAATTTCTTCAATAATTGGCTCTCTATCAAAAACGACAATTTTTAAGAACTTTTTTTTGTGTGATTAATAGTCCCTGGGGCATGACCCAGAACCCTAGGCACTTTTTAGGGGCATTTATTGGGTTTTAGGGCTTAAAAATGGTGTTTTTTGATTCCAGAAGTTCGGGTCCCATTGATTTCAATGGGGTTCTGGAATCCGAACCGAACTTTCGGGAAATTCGGGTGTTCTGGTCGAACCAAACTTTTCAAAAGTTCGATCATCCCTAATTATTGCTAGAGGCTTTAGCAGCTGACAATAATCACATGAAAAGTCCAACATGCTGGTTTTACCCAAGTTGATCGATTGATCAACTTGGGTACAATCAGCCTGCCCATACATGGTTTGAATCTTGGCCAGTCCCTGAGGAACCAGCTGAGATTCGAACCATCTATGGCCCGCTTTAGGCGGCAGTATTATTTCCCTTGAAACTACTTTAATATATGCATGTGGAGTAGGGAAGGTAGAGGTGGAGGATAGGGGGCGTTCTATAGTCCAGCAGGCAGGTCTGACAACACCAGTTGGAATTTCAGTGCAGCAAACACACTGTGTTGCCAACCCGATCAAGAAATCATGAGCCCCCTGGATTTATGGCAGGTCTTCTGTACTTGCAGCATTTCTAAAAGGCTAAAACATGTGGATATGTGCATGTATTTAACCACTTTACCCCCGCTCACATTGCTGCTACTGCGGCAATGTGGCTCATTATCGTCCAGCGACGTAGACCTACATTGCTTGAATCCTCCCCTTGTGGGCGCCGCTGTATTCAGTTACAGCGGGAGTCGGGCCAGGGGAGGAGCGGCGGTGATCACCGCCGCTCTTCCCCGATCGTCGGGGATCTTGTGTGGAGATCCGCCCGCTTGTGTAAACAAAGCGGGCGGATCTCCTATGTAACAGGCAGGGTCAGATTGCAGGGTTCAGCATAGCTGAACCTGCGATCTGTCCCTGTGTCACTCAGTCCCCTCCCCCCACACACGTCAGTAAGCACCAGGCATACATTAACCCCTCCCTCTCCAATAAAAATTAACCCCTTCCCTGCCAGTGTCATTTTTACAGTAACAGCGCATATGTATAGCACTAATTACTGTAGTAATGTCACTGGTACCCCAAAAAGTGTCATAAATGTCAGTCAAGGGCCCGATCTGTCTGCCGCAATGTCGTAGTCCCGCAAAAAAAAATCGCAGATCGCCGCCATTACTCGTTAAAAAAAACACCAAAAAAAACCCACTAAATCTTTTAGTAAACGCAATAACTTTTGCGCAAACCAATCAAAATACACTTATTGCTTTTTTTTTTACCAAAAATATGTAGCAGAAAACAAATTGGCCTAAAATGATAAAAATTTTTGATTTTTACATTTTTTTGGGGGGGGATTTCATATAAAAAAATGTGAAAAATATTGTTATTTTTTCAAAATTGCCGCTCTTTTTTTGTTTATAGCGCAAAAAGTAAAAATCGCACAGGTGATCAAATACCACCAAAAGAAAGCTCTATTTGTGGGGAAAAAAGGACGTAAATTTCGTTTGGGTACAGCGTTGCAAGACCGCGCAATTGTCCGTTAAAGTAACGCAGTGCCAAATCGCAAAATATGGCCTGGTCAGGAATGGGGTAAAACCTTCCGGTCATAAAGCGGTTAAAAATATGCTCATTGGGAATTTTTTTGTCAAAGACATGTAGCTAAATACATTTTGGCCTAAATATATGACAAAAATTGAATACATTGGATATTTTTTAACTGTCAAAGTAGAAAATATTGTTATTTTTTCAAAATTGTCGCTTTTTTTAATTAATATCGCAAAAAATGAAAATCGCACAGGTGATCAAATACCACCAAAAGAAACTCTATTTGTGGGGAAAAAAAAGGACGTAAATTTCGTTTGGTTACGGCGTTGCATGACCGCGCAATTGTCAGTTAAAGTCGCACAGTGCCGAATCGCAAAAAGTGGCCCAGACGTAAGACAGCAAAATCCTCCGGTGGTAAAGTGGTTAAAAGAGGTACCAAAAATATTTTTTTGCCCTCCTGTAGACTTTAACTTTGTCTCCTTTTTTTTTCTAGACCAATTCTCAATGGCAAGGTGGCTGAAGGATTACTTACATTTTGGGAGCAAGAAGTCTCCACCACAGCCTCCAAAGCCCGACTACACAGAGAGTGAAATTCTTCGTGCCTACAGAGCTCAGAAGAACCTGGATTTTGAAGATCCTTATGAGGAGAAGAACAGTGACAAAGGACTGTTGGGTTCTCCATCCAGGATTGATGATTTGCAACTCATCGTATCTCCTAGACACCGTCTTATCAAGGTGGAGCCATCAGAATATAAGAGGAGGCCTCATCTAGGTTCAGAAGAAGAGCCTGGAGGAAAGGTCAGATGCTGATTAGGACAGGGGTTGGTCAACAGTCATTTCAAATGGCAAAAATGTTTGGTAAAAACTTTGGGTAACGAAAGGATTGCTAAGAAAAAAATTACCTACTGTTTCCTTACTGATGAATAGAATTGAACTCAAAATGACACATATATGTTTAAGGACTTATGTAGTATATATTGATGTAAATGGTGTATTTACAGGAAAATCCTATTTTATATGTGTTTTATTGTTCATGTCATAGGCCAGTGAAGTCAGTGACTACTCAAACCCCTTTGATATGAAGAATAAATGTATTTTTGATCATGAAGAAATGGAAGATACAAGTTACATGGAACCGTATGACGATCAGAGACCTCTGGGAGGTAAAATATTTACTGTGTATTAATTCACTTCAGATCTTTTTTTTTTTTTTTGTCCCAAAGATCTTTTAACCACTTCAGCCCCGGAAGGTTTTACCCCCTTAATGACCAGGCCATTTTTTGCGATTCGGGACTGCGTTACTTTAACGAAAAATTGCGCGTTCGTGCAACCCAAATATGATAGATGTCCCTTTTCCCCCACAAACAGAGCTTTCTTTTGGTGGTATTTGATCACCTCTGTGGATTTTAGATTTTGCGCTATAAACAAAAAAAGAGCAACAATTTTGAAAAAAAAAAAAAAAACGCTCCATATTTTACTTTCGGCTATAAAACATTCCCAATAAAATTTTTTAAAAAAATTTAATTTTTTTTATCAGTTTAGGCCAATTTGTATTCTGCTACATATTTTGTGTTAAAAAAAAAATCCCAAAAAGCGTATTTTAACCACTTAAGCCCCGGAAGATTTTACCCCCTTCCTGACCAGGGTCTATTTTGCGATTCGGCACTGCGTGATTTCAACGGACAATTGTGCGGTCGTGCGACGCTGTACCTAAACTAATTTGACGTCCTTTTTTTCCCACAAACAGAGCTTTCTTTTGGTGGTATTTGATCAACTATGCGATTTTTACTTTTTGCGCTAAAAACAAAAAAAGAGCGTTTATTTTGAAAAAATAACAATATTTTTCACATTTTTTTATATGAAATTCCCCCCCCCCCCAAAAAAATGTAAAAATCAAATTTTTTTAAAATTTTTGGCCAATTTGTTTTCTGCTACATATGTATGGTAAAAAAAATCACGATAAGCGTATTTTTGATTGGTTTGCGCAAAAGTTATTGCGTTTACTAACTACGGGAAAGATTTCTGTCATTTTTGTTTTTTTTTTTTTAACGTGTAATGGCGGCGATCTGCGATTTTTTTTTGCGGGCCTGCGACATTGCGGCGGACAGATCGAACCCTTGACTGACATTTTTGACACTTTTGGGGGTACCAGTGACATTAATGCAGTAATCAGTGCTATAAATATGCACTGTTACTGTAAAAATGACACTGGCAGGGAAGGGGTTAATTTTATTGGAGAGGGAGGGGTTAATGTATGCCTGGTGCTTACTGACGTGTGGGGGGGGGAGGTGACTGAGTGACACAGGGACAGATCGGATGTTCAACTATGCTGAACACTCCGATCTGTCACTCCCTGTCACTATGCAGATCTCCAGACTAGATCCCCGACGATCGGGTAAGAGCAGCGGCGATCGCCGCTGCTCCTCCCCTGGCCCGACTCCCGCTGTGAATGAAAACAGCGGGAGCGAGCCTCCGAGCGCCGCCTACAGGGGGAGGAGTCCAGCGACGCATTCTGCTACATATTTTTGGTAAAAGAAAATCCCCAAAAGCGTATTTTAGTTGGTTTGTGCAAAAGTTATAGCGTTTACAAACTACGGGATAGATTTTTGGAATTTTTATTTATTTTTTTCGTTTTTATTAGTAATGGCGGCGATCAGCGTTTTTTTTAGCAGGACTGCGACAGATCAGGCCCCTAACTGACATTTTGACACTTTTTGGGGACCAGTGACATTAATACAGTAATCAGTGCTAAAAATATGCACTGTTACTGTATAAAGGACACTGGCAGGGAAGGGGTTAACACTAGTGGGTGATCAAAGGGGTAATGTGTACCTAAATATGCTTACTGACTGTGTGGGGGATGGGCTCTGTGACAGGCACAGAGAGATTGGGGTTTCAGCTTAGCTACACTGTAATCATAAATCTGCAGCAACTGCGTGACGCTATCATGTCACTATGGAGCAAAATCTCCGAGGAATGTTTCCAACACCTTGTTCAATCTTTGTCACAAAGAATTATGGTAGCTCTGAAGGCAAAGGGGGTCCAACCTGGTACTACTGTAGCAAGGTGTACCCAAAAAAGAGTGAGTGTATGTGCTAACATATAAATACATTCTATTTTTATTTTAACCCAAGTCTTGGCTATAGTGGAAGTTAACTAGTAGAGTATGTATGAATTGTACTAATTGTAGTAATTCTATATTTGCAGCCCCTCTGTTACAAAAGATCCATAGTCAAAAAAATAAAAATAAAAAAAATCCTTTTTATACTGTAAATAAAAGAGCCAAAACTATTTATATCTTTAATTATAATTCATGGGGGTTCTTCAAATGTATTTTCGTTTCTGAAGTTTAGAGAGCTTCCAATCTACATATTATCTCCCAGCAGACACAGAATCATTTGTTGTTGGTGGGGGGAGGCATGCGGTGTCATTGCTGGCTCACATCCCATTGTATCATCATGACTAATACATGACAAAGAAAGGAACCTTCCTATTGACTTACTAGAGAAAATACCAGTCCTTGATTCGGGCATGGTTAGAATGACCTTCTGAAGAGCAGTGGTTCTATTCTACAGGAAGGCTCAAAAGTCTACATACATAGGAAAAATGAACAAACTCATATTATATTTTGTTTTATCAAATTATTATTTTATTTATTATTTTATTATACGTTATATTGTTATATAATATATTTTATTGTTATATAATATATAAGAATATATATATATATATATATATTATATTTTATTCTATAAAATTATTTTATTTATTATTTTATTATATTGTTATATTATATATATATATATATATATATATATATATATATATATATATATATATATATATATATATATATATATATATATTTTATAAAATTATTTTATTTATTATATTATATATATATATATATATATATATATATATATATATATATATTTATATATATTTTATATATATATTATATTTTATTTTATAAATATTATTATTTTAATATTTTATTTATTATTTTATTATATATTATATTGTTATATAATATATTTTATTGTTATATAATATATAAAATATATTTTATATATATATATATATATATATATATATATATTATATTTTATTTTATTTATTATTTTATTATATATTATATTGTTATATAATATATTTTATTGTTATATATATATATATATATATATATATATATATATATATATATATATATATATATATTTTATTCTATAAAATTATTTTATTATATATTATATATATATATATATATATATATATATATATATATATATATATATTGTTTTGTAAAATTATTTTATTTATTATTTTAATATTTTATTTATTTTATTATTTATTAAAATATATTTTATATATTATATTTATTATTTTATTATATATTATATTTTTATATTATATATTTTATTGTTATATAATATATATAACAATAAAATATATAATGAAACCTGATTTAATACATCTAGGATTCAATTCAAATAGCAGACCTTGAGAAATTTTAAAGTGATTGTAAAGTTATTTTTTTCTTAATAGTAAACATGTCATAGTTACCTGCTCTGTGCAATGGTTTTGCACAGAGCACCCCTGATCCTCTTCTTCTAGGGTCCCCGCGGGTAATCCTCCTCTTCTAGAGTCCCTGCCGGTGATCCTCCCCTTCTAGGGTTCCCGCCAGTGATCCTCCCCTTCTAGGGTTCCCGCCAGTGATCCTCCTCTTCTAGGGTCCCCGCCGGTGATCCTCCTCTTCTAGGGTCCCTGCCGGTGATCCTCCCCTTCTAGGGTCCCCGCCAGTGATCCTCCTCTTCTAGGGTCCCCGCCAGTGATCCTCCTCTTCTAGGGTCCCTGCCGGTGATCCTCCTCTTCTAGGGTCCCTGTCGGTGATCCTCCTCTTCTAGGGTCCCGCCGGTGATCCTCCTCTTCTAGGGTCCCTGCTGGTGATCCTCCTCTTCTAGGGTCCCTGTCGGTGATCCTCCTCTTCTAGGGTCCCTGTCGGTGATCCTCCTCTTCTAGGGTCCCCGCCGGTGATCCTCCTCTTCTAGGGTCCCCGCCGGTGATCCTCCTCTTCTAGGGTCCCCGCAGGTGATCCTCCTCTTCGAGGGTCCCCGCAGGTGATCCTGCTCTTCTAGGGTCCCCGCCGGTGATCCTCCCCTTCTGGGGTCCCCGCCGGTGATCCTCCTCTTCTGGGGTCCCCGCCAGTGATCCTCCTCTTCTGGGGTCCCCACCAGTGATCCTCCTCTTCTAGGATCCCCGCCGGTGATCCTCCTCTTCTAGGGTCCCCGCCGGTGATCCTGCTCTTCTAGGGTCCCCGCCGGTGATCCTCCTCTTCTGGGGTCCCCGCCGGTGATCCTCCTCTTCTGGGGTCCCCACCGGTGATCCTCCTCTTCTAGGATCCCCGCCAGTGGTCCTCCTCTTCTAGGGTCCCCGCCGGTGATCCTCCTCTTCTGGGGTCCCCGCCGGTGGTCCTCCTCTTCTAGGATCCCCGCCGGTGGTCCTCCTCTTCTAGGGTCCCCGCCGGTGATCCTCCTGTTTTGTGTGTCACTGTAGGAAGTTGCTTCCTATGGTGGTACACATGCAGGCTCGATCCAGAGCTGCGCTCTGTGTGTCCATTGGCACACCCAGTGCAGATCAGCCCCCCCCCCCCCTGCTCCCTTTGTTACTTGATTTGGTTATCAGTAGCAGGATGGCCAATGGCTCTCACTGCTCCAGTGAGGAGAGAGAGCAGTGCCGCTGCCTTCAGGCACAGCGCTAGACCGAGATGGGGGCTAAGTATTTAGCGGAGCTGGGGGGGGGGGGGAGCTGACAATAGAAGGTTCTTTACCCTAATACAGAGAATGCAATAGGGTAAAAAATCCTTCAGCCTCTACCATCCCTTTCAGGGCTTTCTAATCAAATTAGTCAAATCAATGATGGCAAGAAAGAATGTTTTGACGAACAATTTTGCTACGAACGTTCAAAAAAAAAATCGAATTATGTATGGCCACCTTAAAAGCACATGGGCGATCTTTAGGCTTCATTCACACATTGCCACTATGAAAAAGTGAGCAGAATTACGCGTTTCTGCCCGCTTTTTCAGAAATGTGGCAACGTGCTTGCGGTGGCATTATTTATTAATGGCAACCCAAAATCACTGTGATTTTGCCACGCCTGGCTCAATGCCAAAATTTGGCACGTGAGCTTCTTTGGTGTAATTGTTCACAAAAGAGGAGAATGGCGAAAATAACAGTAAACACTAAACGATTGAAAAACGAAAGTTCTTTTTAACCAATTGCCGACTGCCCGCCGCATATATACTGAAGCAGGCTGGCTCGGCTTTGTGAATCGACGTATGGGTTCAGCGGTTCGCGGGAGTTGTGCTGGGGGGGCGAGGGGATGCATGGGACCGGCGGCCGCAATTGGCGCTGGGCACCCGTGATCGCTCCCTGCTGAGAGAGAAGGACGGTCAGCTGTTGTAAACACAGCTGACCGTTGTTCTCTCTGGAATGATCATAGAGCTCCTGTGATCCTTCTATGTAGGAACACAGGTCTCTATGGTCATTTCACAAGCCCCGCCCCATACAGTTAGAAAACACTCCTCTAGGATCACACTTAACCCTTTGATCAGCACTGTGTTAACCCCTTCCCTGCCAGTGTCATTATTACAGTAACAGTGCATATTTTTAGCACTGATTACTGGTCCCCCCCAAAAGTGTCAAAAATGTCAGTTAGGGGTCCGATCTGTCCGCCGCAATGTCGCAGTCCCGCAAAAAATCGCAGATTGCCGCCATTACTAGTAAAAAAAAAAAAAAAATAAAAATTACATCAATCTTTTACCTAGTTTGTAGACGTGATAACCTTTGTGCAAACCAATCAAAATACGCTTATTGCAATTTTTTTTACCAAAAATATGTAGCGGAAAACAAATTGGCCTAAAAGGTTGAAAAATTGTGATTTTTTTTTTTTTTTTTAGGAATGTTATATAGCAGAATGTGAAAAAAAATTTTTTTTTCAGAATTGTCGCTCTTCTTTTTGTTTATAGCGCAAAAAATAAAAAGCGCACAGGTGATCAAATACCACCAAAAGAAAGCTATATGTGTGGGGAAAAAAAGCACATCAATTTTATTTGGGTACAGCGTCGTACGACTGTGCAATTTTCCGTTAAAATAGCGCAGTGCCTAATCGCAAAAAATGGCCTGGTCATTAAGGGGGCAAATCCTTGCGGTCCAGAACTGGTTAAAAAAGTGTCCATAATATAAAATCGATAGTCCTTCAGAAGTATATCATACTAGGGGCAGATCCCCATTGAGTTAAAACAAATCTCTGACAAGACAAGAAGGAACAAACAGGGGGTGCCAGCCTAGGTGTAGTACAGGGGTGTCAAACTCAACTACATCGAGGGCCACATCAGCATTATAATTGCCCTTAAAGGGCAGGTTGTATCTGTAATACTAGATGTCCAGAGTATCCCACCCCCCTACATCATATGTCATGGGTCCCGCCCTACCCTCCCTTACATCAAAGTGCACCCCCTTACCCTGTGTTGGTGCTGGGAAGAAGCTGGGGTCTGAGCAGGGAAGCAGAAACTGCAGGGTCTTTGAGGAGGCCCAAAGGAGCTCTAGAAGTTATGGTGCCAGCTGATTGGAAAAAAGCCAACGTGGTACCAATATTTAAAAAGGGGCCGAGATATATCCCGGGTAACTATAGGCCGGTCAGCCTAACATCTGTAGTCTGCAAGATTTTGGAGGGGATGTTAAGGGACCACATACAAGACTTTAGTAATGAAAACGGTATTATAAGTAGTAATCAGCATGGATTCATGAAAAATCGTTCTTGCCAAACCAATCTATTAACCTTCTACGATGAAGTGAGCTGCCACCTAGATAAAGGGAAGCCTGTGGATGTGGTGTATCTGGACTTTGCAAAGGCCTTTGACACCGTTCCCCACAAACGCTTACTGTACAAACTAAGGAAGGTAGGTATGGACCATAAGGTGAGTACCTGGATAGAGAACTGGCTCCAGGGGAGAGTACAGAGGGTGGTGATTAATGGGGAGTACTTGGATTGGGCGGGTGTGGAAAGTGGGGTCCCCCAGGGTTCTGTCCTGGGACCAATCCTGTTTAATTTATTCATAAATGATCTAGAGGAGGGGATATCTAGTACAATCTCAGTATTTGCAGATGATACTAAACTAAGCATGCCAATATCTTCTATGCGGGATGTGGAAACCTTACAAGCAGACCTGAACAAAATAACGGGGTGGGCAACTACATGGCAGATGAGGTTTAATGTTGAAAAATGTAAAGTAATGCACTTGGGGGCCAGAAACCAGAAATCAAGCTACTCACTAGGGGGGAACCTCTGGGTGAGTCTAGGATGGAAAGGGACTTGGGGGTACTGGTAGACAACAGGCTTGGCAGTGGCATGCAATGCCAAGCCGCTGCAAGCAAAGCCAACAGAATACTGGGATGTATAAAAAAGGGGATTCCCTCCAGAAATAAAGAGATTATTCTCCCACTCTACAAGACTCTGGTCCGGCCACATCTGGAGTATGCTGTCCAGTTCTGGGCACCGGTCCTCAGGAAGGATGTGCTGGAATTGGAAAGAGTCCAGAGAAGGGCAACAAAAATAATTAGGGGAATGGAGGACATCAGCTATGAGGAAAGACTACAAGCACTGAACCTATTCTCTCTGGAGAAGAGACGATTGAGGGGGGATATGATGTCAATGTACAAATACTGTACTGGCGACCCTAAGGAACAAACTATTCAGAGAAAGGGAATACAATAAGACACGTGGCCACTCACTAAAACTAGAGGAAAGGCGGTTTAACCTTAAAATGCGTAAGGGGTTCTTCACTGTTAGAGCAGTAAGGATGTGGAATTCTCTTCCACAAGCAGTCGTATCAGCAGGGAGCATCGATAGTTTCAAAAAACTATTAGATGGGCACCTTGGAGACCACAACATACAGGGGTATACAATGTACGGTTAAAAGCAAACACACACATCATAGGTTGAACTGGATGGACTAATGTCTTTTTTCAACCTCACTAACTATGTAACTATGTAAGAAGTGCGAGGGCCACATGGAATGGTCTGAAGGGCCGGATTCGGCCCGCGGGCCTTGTGTTGGACATATGTGGTGTAGTAGTTTAAAACACAAGTTTATTTAAAAAATTGAATGGCTACTCACAAAGGTAGGACTATGTCAGGCATGTCTCCAATAAAAGTATCTGGGTCAGATGGTGATGTCCCCGTAACATTTTTTAAATACAGTGTATGTTGCAATCAGAGAGACCACATTTATGTATAAAAAGTAACTTATACGAGCAAAACAAATTGAAATAGGTTATTTGTTGTGTAAAAATCACTACTTCCCACCATAAAATGGAATATAGAGAAATCATCATGGTCAGTTCTGGTCCAGTATGGACATATCAGGCTCCAGAGTGGCTTACCACCTGGGACAGATGCCGGGGACATCACCATCTGACCCAGATACTTTTATTTAAGATATGCCCGACGTAGTCCTACCTTTGTGAGTAGCCAATACATTGTTTAAAATAAACTTGTGTTTTAAACTACTACACGTAGGTTGGCACCCCTGTTTGTTCCCTCTTTGGTGCATTTGTTTCAAATAGGGCAAGCCGTTCAAGTGAATGGGCTGCCCAGTGTGCTACACACATAAGCGCATCTTCCTGGTACGTGAAGTGTAAATGATATGAAATCACCAGATTTCAATTAATGAAATCGCCAAATATGTTTTATTTGTAGTAGTCACCGATAGTGTCACATTTGGAATCATTGGCTCCCTATGGTGCGAGGCACACAATTAGCATGTAGTAGTGATTAATCGCACATGTGCCACTACATGCTACTTGTGTACTTCACTTCATAGGAAGCCAATTATTTCAAATGCATTGCGAATTTTCCTTGCTTCTACTGATTATTTTCTCCAGCCAGGGCCAGCCCTGCCATGACAACTGCAAAAGAAGGGCGCACCGACCTCGTGCATTACCACTAAAAAAGGTTTATTGTAATCCAAAGACAACATACATTATACTGACAAACGAGAGAGGATATACTGTAGCACATAAAAGATACTGGAACCGGTTATCTCTAATGCCTCGTTTCCACTGAGCGGATCAGTTCGGTACGGTACGATATTTTGAGTGTTTCCATTATGAAAGTGGCCCATACAACTGAACCAAACCGCACCATTCCTGGCCCTCCTTCAGATGTAGGGCCATAGGAAATGGTACGGTACGGTAAGGGCAGAGCTACTGGCGTGACACCAGGGGCGTAACTACAGGGGTTGCAGGGGTTGCAATTTCAACCGGGCCCCATGCTCCAGGGGGCCCGTGCAGCTCCACTGTATACCTGGATAGGAGGGGCGGCGGAGCAGCATGTAGAGAAATCATTGTCCTCCTTTTTCCTCCTGTAGCTGCGTCACACGATACATTCCACTGATTGGCGGACAGGAAAACGTCAATGCTCACGTCAAACGAAAAGCTCAGTCCAGATAATAGTCCAGGCTTGCAGTGGAAACGCTCACCTGAATAGGCTGGACCATTATATCCCTTCAAACTGTACCGACCCGAACCATTCCGCTCAGTGGAAACGAGGCATAAGGTAACCAGGGAACCCCTGTACTGGATGTTATGCTGGTGTCAGCAACTATATGGCTGGGCTGATGCGTTTTCGAGGGAGGACCCTCTTCCTCAGAGCCAAAAAGTGCTATTGCATTGCAAATTTTCCTTGCTTCTACCAATTATTTTCTCCAGCCAAGGCCAGCCCTACCATGGGTCCAACTGGTTCAATTGGACCCAGGCAGCACTTGGAGATGGGCGGCAAAATGATTCCCAAGATTTTTTTTTCCAGCAGTTTTGTGTGTTATTAGTTTGCAGCGCATTATTGGCGGCATTTTTCCATCTCATACTGCCGCCCATAGTGCAAACTGATGAGTATGAGGAGTAGAGCTGCACGATTCTGGCAAAAATGAGAATCACGATTTTTTTGCTTGGAATAAAGATCACGATTCACTCACGATTCTCAGCACCACGTATATTTATACATTTATTTATTTTTATTTTTTTTAGGGATTACATTTTCTGCACATAACACTACCTTTTCAGCATTTTTACTTGTGAATTATCAATATAATAATAATTAATGAAATTATTATTTTCATTATAATATATATATATATATATATATATATATATATATATCTATATATAATACAATAAATAATATAATGAAAATAATAATTTCATTATTATTATATTGATAATTCACAAGTAAAAATGCTGAAAAGGTAGTGTTATGTGCAGAAAATGTAATCCCTAAAAAAAATAAAAATAAAAAAAATAAATAAATGTATATTATAATGAAATGAAATATATATATATAATTCATTCATTACAATATACATTTAATTATTTATTTTTTAGGGTTTTCCCCTCTCTCCCCCCCTCCTCTGTCCTTGATTACCTCATGGAAAGCTCATCATGCCATAATTTTCTCGGACCCGTGAACAAATAGGACCTCATCACTTCCGGGGACAGAGCAGGCGGGGCTGAGGTGGGACGGAAGACACCGTCGCGTCATCTGCAGACTTGAATTGAGGAGGCGTGACGGAGGTGCGGCCTGCCGCGTCATCTGCAGAGTGCTCAATGGAGGAGGCGTGACGGAGGTGCGACCCGCCGCGTCATAGAGGAGGAGTGACGGAGGTGCGGCCGTGAAATAACCCCACCCCCAGAGTCGCCGATATTCGTGATGGAGATCGCATAGGGGGGTGGATCGAGATCACGATCCCAGAACGATTAATCGTACAGCTCTAATGAGGAGGCGGAGTGTCTCTTCAGGGGAGAGTCCCTCACGTGATCATGGTGTGCGCAATGACGTCAGACATCAGCGCACTCCATCTCACACAGGGCAGGCTGGATCTTCTAGGGCGGTGGGCACGGTGGACACAGGAGTGACAGGAGGACTGAGGACTGGTGGTGAGTTATGGAAAAAGATAACAGTATATATATATATAATATTTTCTACATTTTATATTTATATAAAATAATGGATGTAAGGGGCCTTTTGTTGGGCGTGATTTTTTTTTTTTGGGGGGGGGGCAGCATTTCATTCTTGGACCCAGGCAGCACAATGTCTTGGGCCAGCCCTGTCTCTGGTGGTCACGCTACAAAAAATCCTCCGTGTGGTTATAGCCTTGGGTTAACCGAGAGAAATGTAATAGACTCTCCCATAAATTGTGTGGATGGAGGAATTTCTGATGCTAACACCTATGGCTGCTTGAATCCCTGAATAGTTACTGAATCTGCTTGGATGCAGTCTCTGTTCGACCTTCAGTTTTCCACTCAGCTCCTTCCATTTTTCTATAAAAGATTGTTGACTTTGTCAAACCATGAGAGCCAACAAGGCCACCCATGGTTTGAACTTCAGCCGATTCCTCCTGAATTTGAGCTGTGCCAGCTTTACGCTATCACATGTGTATAGTAAGACCCTGTGACTAGTAGCTGATTTTTTTTTAAATAGAAAGGGTTTATTTTAGGCAATTTAGATGCAAATTGTGATGCAAATTGTGCTTAGTGGAATTCTGTAAACTTGATTGATATGCAGGCACCCTCAGAGGCTTTCATATGCTTTTCAACATCTTCCTGAGCCTTGAGCCTCATCGGTATGTCAACAGAGCTTGGCTGGGGTTGTGCAAACAATCTCTTTGCCCATTGAAGATGCAGCCATTAACTATTAGTGCACGCTCTGGTCTATTTTGCTGATTTTTGTTGTTTTATTTTGATTTGAACTATTTGCTAAAAGAGAAGTATCGCCAAAACATACTACTCATGTGGGTCACAGGAGCGCAATTACTTTTGTCCTGCTGTGACCCAGAGTCAGCTGCCCGCTATCAATTGACACCGCAGACCCGCTCCAGGCTAAGGAAGCATCCTGACAATATTGTCAAGATCCACCCTGCTGCCTGACAGCTGGCTCTGCCTTTCATCACACAGGTGAGAGTCAAAGCCAACCATGTAAATATGAAATGTGGCATTTTATTATTCTGTGCTTAGCCTAGTAGGTGAAGGTCTAGGCTGCCTTTTCATGTGCTTCCTATATGGTATTTCTCTTATTATTTTAAAAGCTTGTTGTCGGGATAGCTCAGTAGCTCAAGCTCAAATGTGTCAGAGTTGGATGCTTTCCTTATGATGTATTACATTTACATTTGTTAATCACTTAAGCCCCGGAAGATTTTACCCCCTTCCTGACCGGGGCCTATTTTGCGATTCTGCACTGCGTGACTTTAACGGACAATTGCGCGGTCGTGCGATGCTGTACCCAAATGAAATTGACGTCCTTTTTTTCCCACAAACAGAGATTTCTTTTGGTGGTATTTGATCACCTGTGCGATTTTTTGATCATGCGCTATAAACAAAAAAATAGCGACAATTTTGCAAAAATAACAATATTTTTTTACATTTTTTTTATATGAAATTCCCCCCCCCCCCCCAAAAATATAAAAATCAAAATTTTTTAACATTTGAGGCCAATTTGTTTTCTGCTACATATGTTTGGTAAAAAAAAAATCACAAAAAGCATATTTTGATTGGTTTGCGCAAAAGTTATTGTGTTTACTAACTAAGGGAAAGATTTTTGTCATTTTTATTTATTTTTTTTTTTTTAACGAGTAATGGCGGCGATCTGCAATTTTTTTTTTTTGCAGGACTGCGACATTGCGGCGGACAGATCGGACCCTTGACTGACATTTTTTACACTTTTGGGGGTACCAGTGACATTACTACAGTAATCAGTGCTATACATATGCACTGTTACTGTAAAAATGACACTGGGATGGAAGGGGTTAACTTTATTGGAGAGGGAGGGGTTAAGTGTGTCCCTAGGGGCGTGATTCTTACTGTCATTGGATGTGGCTTTGTGTGTAACAGCACAGATCAACGGTCCTACATAGCAGGACCGAGTGATCAGTGCTTTTACACAGGGGAGAATGACAGGCATCTTTGTTTACATTAGCCGCCTGCCTTTCTCCCTCTCCACCCGACGATCGGGAGTGACCGGCGGACATCGGGTTCGCCGGTCACACGCGCCGGCTTCTTCGGGTACGAGCGGGGGCGGGAGCGCGCCTCCAGCAGCGCGCGCTCGCCCTCTATTCGTTCCCAGGCTAGTGATGTACCGGTACGTCACTTTGCCTGGGAGGGGCTGACCGCCGCCGTATATAGTCGAGCGGCGGTCGGCAAGTGGTTAAACACACGTACAGGTGCATCTCCAAAAAAATAGAATATCATCAAAAAGTTAGCTTATTTCAGTGATTCAAATCAAAAAGTGAAACTCAAATATTATATAGATTCATTACACACAGAGAGATATATTTCAAGAATTTCTTTCTTTTAATTTTGACGATTGTGGCTCACAACTAGTGAAAAGCCGAAATTCACTACCATGTAGACTCATTGGGTCACACTCAAAACACATGTGAAGGCTTTCCAAGCCTTTAAATGGTCTCTCAGTCTGGTTCAGTAGGTTACACGATCATGGGGAAGACTGCTGACTTGACAGTTGTCCAGAAGACAGTCATTGACAACCTTCACATTGGGGGTAAGTCACCAAGGGTCATTTCCAAAGAAGCTGGCTGTTCACAGAGTGCTGTATCCAAGCTTATTCATGAAAAGTTGAGTGGAAGGAAAAAGTGTGGTAGAAAAAGGTGCACAAGCAATAGGGATAACTGCAGCTTTGAGAGGATTGTGACGCAAAGACCATTCAAGAGTTTGGGGGGAGATTCACAAGGAGTGGACTACGGCTGGTGTCTTTGCTTCAAGAGCCACAACACACACAGATGTATCCAGGACATGGGCTACAACTGTCGCATTCCTTGTATCAAGCTACTCCTGAACCAGAGATAATGTCAAAAGTGTCTTACCTGGGCTAAGAAGAAAAAGTATTGGACTGTTGCTCAGTGGTCCAAAGGTCTCTTTTCGGATGAAAGTACATTTTGCATTTTATTTGGAAATCAAGGTCCCAGAGTCTGGAGGAGGAGTGGAGAGGCACAGAATCCAAGTTGCATGAGGTCCAGTGGGAAGTTTCCAGAGTCAGTGATGATTTGGGGAGCCATGTCATCTGCTGGTGTTGGTCCATTGTGTTTTATCAAGTCCAAAGTCAGCACCGCCCTCTACCAGGAAATTCTAGAGCACTTCATGCTTCCCTCTGCTGATCAGCTTTATGGAGATGCTGATTTCATTTTACAGCAGAACTTGGCACCTGCCCACACTGCCAAACGTACCAATACCTGGTTTAATGATCATGGTATCACTGTGCTTGATTGGCCAGCAAACTCACCTGACCTAAACCCCATAGAGAATCTGTGGGGTATTGTCAAGAGGAAGATGAGAGACACCAGACCCAACAATGCAGATGAACTGAAAGCCGCTATCAAAGCAACCTGGGCTTCCATAACACCTCAGCAGTGCCACAGGCTGATCGCCTCCATGCCACGCCACATTGATGCAGTAATTCATGCAAAGGGTGCCCTGACCGGTATTGAGTGCATACTATACTGTACATGGACATACTTTTCAGTAAGTCAACATTTCTGTATTAAAAATACTCTTTTTTTATTGGTCTTATGTAATATTCAAATTTTCTGAGATACTGAATTTTGGGTTTTCACTAGCTGTAAGTCATAATCAAATTTAAAGGAAAGAAATGCTTGAAATAAATCAATCTGTGTGTAATGAATCTATATAATGTATGAGTTTCACTTTTTCTGAATTGAATTACTGAAATAAACTTTTTGATGATCACATTTTTTGAGATGCACTTGTATGTAAAGCAAAAACACAAAATAAATATAATGCAGTCTAACTTTAAAAATTTAAATTAAAGTAATATTGGTCCAAATCTAGTTTCTCTTTGGTGAGCTGTGAACAGTGTTGCACAATAAAAGGTAAATGTACCGTATATCAATGAACTGTAATTTGAATAGGAAGTGACAAGACAATGTTCAATGAATAGGAAATGCCCAGTGCCTGGGGTTGTACAATAAAGGGTAATTCACATTAAGTGAAAGAGGCACAGAAAAGGTTTTAATGTGTAGTAAAAAAGGGATTGTATAGTAAAGGGCGATTATACAGTGAATTAAATAGACGCAATAAACAGTTATAACCCTTTATATAACCCTATTCTAGTGATCCATTGCAGTGTGTTATTACACACTCATTAACCACTTCCCACCCAAGGACGTGCCCGTACGTCCTTGGGTTTCAGTGGTTATACTGGGAAGATGCGTGCACCTACTGGCATCATCCCGGGACCATTATTTTCAGGCGGTGATTTTCTACAAAGCAGAAGTGATCTGAGTGGCTAATTAGTCACTCGATCACTTCTGTGGGTGGCGGAAGGGGGTCCCACCCCCTCACGTCGCCGCCTCTCCGGGGCACTCTGGTCCCATTGCAGAAGCCGGGAGCGATGCGGCCGGCGGCATTGACTGCCTGGGACAGAGAGAGAGAGAGGAACTGACATCGTTCCCCCATCTCTCTGTAACCCTGGAAACCGGGAGCGACACGTATTCGTCACCTCGGGTTCCGCCCCTTTGTTTATCTGGCCACCAGCGGCCAGAGAAGCAATCTCGGTCCGATCGGCCAGAGGAGAGATTTGGGGTCTAATAGACCCTAAATCTCCCCATAAAGAGGACCTGTCACAGCCCATGCTATCACAAGGGATGTTGTTCATGCCTTGTGATAGCAATAAAGTTTGTACTAAAAAAAAAGAAAAAAAAAAAAGAGTAAAAATAAAAAAAAAAGATGTGTATAAAATAAATGAATAAAAACAAAAAAAAATTTAAACCACCCCATCCCATCATGCTTACGCGCAAATGCATACGTTACTCCCGCACGCATATGTAAACTGTGATTGCACCACACATGTGAGGTATTGTCATGAACGTCAGAGCGAGAGCAATAATTCTAGCACCAAATCTCCTGTGCCACTCTAAACTGGTAACCTGTAAAGGCGTTTGAAGCATCACCTTGCCGCTATTCCACGGGCAGATGCAATTTTAAAGCGTGACCTGTTAGGTATCTACTTACTCTATGTAAAATCATCTTTCACATTATACAAAAAAATTGGGCTGACTTTACTGTTTTTTTTTTAAAATAAATTCATGAATATGTTTGTCCTCCACAGATCAACAGGATGGTAGGGAGAAAGTGACAGAAAAGGTCCTACAACTCTACGATTCTCCTTACCATGAGCGGTACAAGACTCTCCCGCATGAAAGCTGCCAGCCATCTGTGGATGAAAGACCAGCGGATGAGTATGACCAACCCTGGGAGTGGAAGAAGGATGACATCAGCCGAGCGTTTGCAGGTAGAACAGATTGGAAAAGTAACAGTGCAAAGAGTTCTATGTTTACAGTAATCCAGAGCAGCCAATCTACCAACTGGATTTCGACTTTTTGTTGTTCATTGTACATGTAGTTTTTTCCCTAATAAAGGGAATCTTCTGTATATTCTAATCAAAGTTGCCATGTTAAGTTCTTAAAACTTGAAATGAAAGGTTCCTGCAAAAGTAGAAGTATACTTACCTCTCTGGGGGCCGTGTCTCCTAGCGCTGCAGCCTCCACCAGTCTGTTTAGCGGAGTTCTGGTCCTGACTCTCTCCTCCAACCTCTATAAACCCACTGATACCCCCCTCAGACATCAGAGGTTCTTTGTAGTAAGTTACTGCATGCACATTAACCACTTTAGCCCCGGAGGATTTGGCTGCTCAAAGACCAGGCCCTATTTTGTGATTCGGCACTGCGTGACTTTAACGGACAATTGCGCGGTCGTGCGATGCTGTACCCAAATAAAATTGACGTCCTTTTTTCTCACAAACAGAGCTTTCTTTTGGTGGTATTTGATCACCTGTGCGATTTTTATTTTTTGTGCTATAAACAAAAAAAGAGCCACAATTTTGAAAAAATAACAATATTTTTCACATTTTTTTTATATGAAATGCTCAAAAAAAAAATGTAAAAATCAAAATTTTTTTACATTTTAGGCCAACTTGTTTTTTGCTACATATTTTTGGTAAAAAAAAATCGCAATAAGCATTTTTGGATTGGTTTGCGCAAAAGTTTTTGCGTTTACTAACTACGGGAAAGATTTGTCATTTTTTTTTTTTAACTAGTAATGGCGGCAATCTGCGTTTTTTTTTGCGGGACTGCGACATTGCGGCGGACAGATCGGACCCCCTAACTGACATTTTTGGGGTTACCAGTGACTTTACTACAGTAATCAGTGCTATAAATATGCACTGTTACTGTAAAAATGACACTGGCAGGAAAGGGGTTAACTTTATTGGTGATCAGTGGGTTAAATGTATCTCTAGGGGCGTGATTCTAACTGTGGGGGGGGGGGGGGGCGTGGCTTGTGATGTAAACTCAGAGACATACGATCCTACATAGCAGGATCGTATGATCTCTGTACTTACATCAGGGAGAATGACAGGTGGCTGTGTTTACATCAGCCGTCTGCCTTTCTCCCTCTCCTGCGGGAGATCACGAGTGGCCGGTCACACGTGCGGGGATCACTGTGAACGAGCAGGGGCACGCCTACAGGCTCCTGGGCGAGGGAAGTAGCCCTACGTCGGTTTGCCCAGGAGCGGCTGGCCACCGCAGTAAATAGTCGTGATTAATGTGTATTTAATAATGTGTGGAGGGACCCCCGAATAGATGAGGATGACTTGAGTTCTCCCCTATCTGTACAGAGGCTCCCTAAGCACATTGACACAAGAAAACAGTCCAGGGCAGGGGACTCCAAACTGTCTAAACAAAGGGCTAGTTTATTGTCCTCCAGACTTTAGGGTGGGCAGGCTGTGGCTGGCAAAAGTGGGAATTTTCCTGGCATTGGTGGGAGTAAACATTGCCACATTTGATATTAGGGGGAGGAATAGTGCCCATCATTGGTATCATTGGGAGGAATAGTGCCCCCTTATTGGTGTCAGTGGGAGAAATGGTGCCCCATTGTTGGCATCAACTGGTAGAATAGTATCTTGTATAAGTGGGAGGACTGGTGTCCCAAGGGCTGCAACTGGCAGAATAGTAACTTGTATAAGTGGGAGGATTGGTGTCCCAAGGGCTGCAACTGGCAGAATAGTATCTTGTATAAGTGGGAGGATTGGTGTCCCAAGGGCTGCAACTGGCAGAATAGTATCTTGTATAAGTGGGAGGATTGGTGTCCCAAGGGCTGCAACTGGCAGAATAGTATCTTGTATAAGTGGGAGGACTGGTGTCCCAAGGGCTGCAACTGGCAGAATAGTATCTTGTATAAGTGGGAGGACTGGTGTCCCAAGGGCTGCAACTGGCAGAATAGTATCTTGTATAAGTGGGAGGACTGGTGTCCCAAGGGCTGCGTCCAGCCCCAGCCGGCAGAAGTTTGGAAAATGCAGGTCTAGGAGAACGTCTGTTTATGATTTATTGCTAGTAATTAAACACGGGAAGAGGATGCTCTCCTCTGTACTCCACTCCTAGATAGATCTCCTGCTAAACATCAGAATACAGTTCCTCTTGAGAGATTTAAGGAAGGCCAGAGGTAGGGACCCCAAGAAAAACGACTTGTCTCAGATAACCCAAAAGTATACAGTCACCAGGATCTTGCAGCAAAGTCAGCACTCACGAAGCCAGGAAGCAGCTGTGCCCATTTAGCTTCCTCCAGATGCCTTCTAATGAGGCTTTGCAGCCTGGACCCGTCAGGTGAAGTGTCATGGTGTTGAAGATAACTTTAGGTGCAGGTCCCTGAGCTCTGCCACAGCTGGGACCTCAAAGAACAGCAACTTGATTCAGTAGAACCCTCTACAGGGGAGGGGGTAACCACTAGTGGAATTCCTTCAACAGGAAGACCCTGCTGTTTTGGGGTTCACACTATTTATCTGCACACAAGTGTCTCTCATCACCGATTAAGATGGGAAATATTTCATTTATTTATGTTGGACTTTATTGGTGGACTTATTGATATATTATTTTTCTTTTTTCGTTACATCACTTGTTATCATTGGCACGCTTTTTTGGCCTTTAACCACTTAAGCCCCGGAAGATTTTACCCCCTTCCTGACCAGGGGGTATTTTGCGATTCGGCACTGCGTGACTTTAACGGACAATTGCGCGGTCGTGCGACGCTGTACCTAAACGAATTTGACGTCCTTTTTTTTCCCACAAACAGAGCTTTCTTTTGGTGGTATTTGATCACCTGTGCGATTTTTTTTGATCACGCGCTATAAACAAAAAAAGAGCGTCAATTTTGCAAAAATAACAATATTTTTCACATTTTTTTTATATGAAATTCCCCCAAAAAAAAAAGTAAAAATCAAGTTTTTTAAAATTTTCGGCCAATTTGTTTTATGCTACATGTTTGGTAAAAAAAATCGCAAAAAGCGTATTTTGATTGGTTTGCGCAAAAGTTATCGCGTTTACTAACAAAGGGAAAGATTTTTGTCATTTTTGTTGTTTTTTTTTTTTAACGCGTAATGGCGGCGATCTGCGATTTTTTTTGCGGTACTGTGACATTGGGGCGGACAGATCGGACCCTTGACTGACATTTGTGACACTTTTGGGGTTACCAGTGACATTTCTACAGTAATCAGTGCTATACATATGCACTGTTACTGTAAAAATACACTGGTTGTGAAGGGGTTAACTTTATTTGGAAGGGAGGGGCTGTGTGTATCCCTAGGGGCGTGCTTTCTACTGTGATTGGCTGTGGGTTGAGCTGTAAGGACACTGATCAACGGATCTACATACTAGATCCGTTTTATCAGTGTCTTTACAGCGAGGAGAATGACAGGCAGCTTGTTTACACAAGCTGGCAGCTTGTTTACACAAGCTGCCTGACATTCTCCCTCTCCCCCGCCGATCGCCGAGTGACCGGCGGACATCGGGTCCGCTGGTCACACGCGCGGGGGGGTCCGTGACCACGCGGGAGCGGGAGCGCGCCTCCGGGGGCGCGCGCTCGCTCCCTAGACCCTCACAAGCTAGTGACGTAGCCCTACGTCACTTTGCCTGTGAGGGGCTGACTGCCGACGTAGATCGGCTTTAGGCAGTCGGCAAGTGGTTAAGCTCTTATCTTTGTTTTTACTCACTGAGATTTTAACACTTTATTTCCATATCTACACTATTTATCAGCCTCTTCAGCCACCTGTGTTTCTCTCTCTGTGAATTGAAAGGAAATATACATTGTATCTCTCTCTCTCTGTGTGAAAAAAATAAAATAAAAACAATAAAAAATAAGGAAAAAATACTTAAATCAATGTTTGATGTACATCAGTGCCATTGTTAGTGATTGAGTCAAGTAAGGGTCACAAAAAAAAGCATTTTTACATTAGTATCAGTTAGTAAGGCTCCATTCGCATCTCGGATCGTGGGCAGAATTGCTGCGATTCTGCCCGCGATCCGGAACCATTGCAAGTCGCAGGACGCCCGTGCAATTCACGTGACTTGCAATGGAGCCCCAAACGCGGCGCGATTTTGCCGCAATTAGTTTGGTAAAATTGTGCAAACAGAATCGCGGGATGCCTGTCGCCCAAAAAAAGTACAAGAACTTATTTTGGGTAACAGGCGTCCCGCGATATATATATATATATATATATATATATCTATATATCTATATATATAGATATATATATATAGATAGAAATATATCTATATAGATATGTATCTATATATATATATATATATATATATATATATATATATATATATATATATCTGGGCTGATTCCTCACCATTCTCAAGATTATTGAAACTCCACGAGGCGAGATCTTGCATGAAGCCTCAGATCGAGGGAGATTGACAGTTATTTTGTGTTTCTTCCATTCGTGAAAAATCGCACCAACTGCTGTCACCCTTTCACCAAGCTGCTTGGCAATAGTCTTGTAGCCCAAGTAGGTCTACAATCTTGTCCCTGACATCCTTGGACAGCTCGTTGGTCTTGGCCATGGTGGATAGATTGGAATCTGATTTATTGATTGCTTCTGTGGACAGGTGTCTTTTATACAGGTAACAAGCTGAGATTAGGAGCACTCCCTTCAAAAGAGTGCTCCTAATCTCAGCTTGTTACCTGTATAGAAGACTCCTGGGAGCCAGAAATCTTGCTGATAGATAGGGGATCAAATACTTATTTCACTCATTATAATGCAAATTAATTTATAACTTTTTTGAAATGCATTTTTCTTCATTTTTTTGTTGTTATTCTGTCTCTCACTGTTAAAATAAAATGTACCATTAAATTTATGGGCAAACGTGCAAAATCAGCAAGGGATTAAATACTTTTTTCCCTCATTGTATGTCTGTCTAGAGTTCATCTTTAAGAAATAGTGTAGTCAGCTGGTTTCTATACCATATACCACTTATAGCGCCGCTCAAGGTGCTCTGGTAGATTCGGTTATTCCTAATCCAGAAAACCAGGAAGTATGAGGGGATGAGAGACGCCGCACACCACTAGCTCAACAGGTGAAAAGAAATGTGAATGGCCTCAGCCTTGAACTCCTCCTGAGCCTCATCTCTGATGCATTTCGCCCATTTAATGCATCAGAGATGGGGCTAAGAGGAGCTCAAGGCTGAGACTGTTTATGTTTCTTTTCACTTGTTGAGCTAGTGGTCTCATCCCCTCAGTCAGCTGGTTTAACTATCCAGTGTCTCCAAAATCCAAAGCATCAGTTTTGCATGGACTGACCCTTAAAGTTTAATTTTGTCATCTTCTTCTAGTGCAGTTTGAGGGCTCTGGATGGCAATGCGGATCTCCCCATATGAGGGCGCGTCTTCTACAATCCACCCCGAGGAGCCCAGTTAATCTGCGACCATCTAGTCCTGACCTTACAGCAAACCAAAGGGAGCATGGCTCACCGCCCAAAGAGCTTGACTGTTCAAGAGTGAGGAAGCCCATTTGTGCCGATCTGCAAAGACATGGGTGAGTGTTCCATCTGGATTTAATGCAGCAGTGCATAGTGACCGTGTTATGATTCTGATTACTGGGTTAACACCTAAAGTGTATCTAAACCAGTGGCTGTCAACTTGCAAGGTAAAAAGGGGACTCAAGGGTTGTGATGGAGGGAGGTTTTCGAGTGCTCTTGGCACTGGGGCGTTTCTGAGTGCAACACTTTGGGACTGATGCGCTTTGGCCTTCCCTAATGCAGTTGACAGCTGAGGGTGGCCCGTTTGTTCTCACCAGGTGGCAGGCGCTTCAGTTGCTGCATTTTCTCCGAGGGCTGGGGTCACGCTCACTCTTCGAGAGACCATTGACGCCCCTCGAGATTCTTATTTCGGGGGACACCCCCTACCTCATGCCCTATCCCAGCTCTATTCCATACTTTTGGAGCCCCCAGGGAACTTTGTCATCCCGGGACTCTTGAAGTGGTAGGGGGAACTACAGAGGACCTTCACGGCGACCCAGCGCACAAATATTATTTGGTTCTCTTTGCGCTCCTCGATCTGCACGCGTCTCCAGGAGACCAACTACAAATTGATGACGCATTGGTATTACACCCCAGCTCGGATAGCCAGCTTCTTTCCCGAGGCATCGGACAGATGCTGGCGTTGCCTGGGAGACCGAGGTACCATGCTCCATATGTTTTGGACGTACGGAAAATATCCCAAAATGTGACTGATGTTGTCCTCCAGGACGACCCTGTTTTCTTTTTGCTGCACTGTACGACCACCCCCCCGCAGCGTTAGAAGAAATCGGTCCTGCGCTACCTCCTCAACGCAGCTAAGGGGTGCATTGGATTGTGTTGGAAATCTACGACCCCTCCTTCGATACCACTTTGGCTGTCCAGAGTTAAACAAATTAATGATTTTGAGGACCTGGTGATGACCTCGCAGGGCAGGAGGGAACAATACACGGCCACTTGGGGATGTTGGAATATGTTCATCCTTTCGGATGAAGGCAGAGCCCTACAGGATGCCGCCTGAACCTTGAACACTGCAAACTCGGAAGACTGCACGGAATCCATCCGGAACCCCCCTTGCTCCCCTCCTTTTTCTGTTCCCCTTACCCGCTTAGCTGCTGTCTTATTTCCCGCCACTTTACCCCCGTTCCCACCCTTTCCCCCCCCCCCCCCCCCTGAGTTCCCCCTCTCTCCCTTTCACATACACTATATAACTTCATTCTACCCCTGTGTGACTTTTACTCATCATTTTGTTTTCCCAGTGAGAAAAGATTTTTCTATGTATTTACCTCACGCACTGAATACCGAGGCATACATACCTCGATGCTCATCTTTATGTGGTTGTTCTGACCCACAACTCTGTTTCGGTGCTGATGTGCATTGTGACCGCACTTTGTTGGCTTACACGCTTAAGTGATTACATAAGTCCTCCTTTTACTGTCTCTCCTTTTGAAATGCTGATTGTCTAAGTTTTTTGTTTGATAATGCTTTTCTCACTGACCTACAGTCAGTTTTGTTTCGGTCATACTGCACTTTCTAATGTTACCGTATGTGACATTTGTTTTTGTTGCCTTTGAATATTTCAATAAAGAATTTGAAAAAAAAAAAGGGGACTCAAAATGACTCCCAGCAACGACCACATAAAACGTTTTATTATATGTAATGCTATAGAAAACTGTGACTGTGTACTGAAGACTTACAAGAGTGAAATGGTCAGGGATTGTTCTACTTGGGCAGTTGGAGACTGAACTCATACTGTAGAAGACTTATAGAGACTAGGGTCATCTAACATGAAACTGCTAAAGATCACTGCTATTAAAGACCCCATTTACAACCCAAGAAGAAAAAGGTAATATATTGTAGCACAGTAGTAGCTATGGTAATTTCCTTTTTTATGCTTATTTCCCCTTTACTGTTTCCCAGCAGCCTTGCCAGTAACACATTTTCTGTCCTAGGGGGACAACGCTCACTTACACTGCATCTATGGAGACAGAACCACAAAATCCTCTCCCTCTTCTCATCTTCATTACATAGGAAAAAGGAATTCTGTGGTTTAGAAATTCACTCTAGTCACCTGTACTACATATAGTCAGCACTGGTTTCTTTCAGATGGTGCTTGGGCCCTTTGCTCTCTGTATACCAAACACAAAGGGTTGCTCATGTAGTGCACCCCCCATAGGAGCCGCAAATAGAATGGGATCCCCACCCTGCAAAGTCAGAGAACAGTCCAGTAATATTTTTTGGTTTTATTGAGAGACTAGAACATGGATGGGGATTTGGAATTATGGGATGTGGTTAAGTGTCCAGCATACATTCCTGTGGCTACTGATACCAGCACCACCTCTTTAGGCACTGCCAGCCTGCCTAGCTGCAGCTACCTCTGTCACTCCTGGCTAACTTCTCCAGCACAGTCCTCCCAGACTGCACACTCACCAGCCCACCTCGCTGACTTCTCAGGAGATCTCCCGGATGTGCTGACCTCTCACTTGCTTCCATGCCCCCAGAAAAGGATTCCTCCATGTGTTGTAGAGAGTCCCTCCAGCACCCCAGACCCAGGCCTGAGGTCACCCCCCCCCAGACTAGGGAGCGCCGTGCTAGGGTCACCGACAGCATTCTCAGCACTCTGTCTCCATCTCTTCTGCTGACTCCCCTGCTGGCATGACTCTTGCCTATTTATGAGGTGCCTACCCTCTTCCAGACCCTTTTTTCTGGAGATTGGTCTAGGACCCTTACAAATTTGCCAAGCAGCTCCTCCTAGCTTCCGCCCACAACTTCTAGAAGCTTCTCCAAGGTTTCAGAAAGCAGGGGGAGATGCTGCTTGCTGAATCATCCAGCCTCCCTAAGCCACTTAACCCTGACCCAGATTCAAACCAGGCCTTGCTCTCAGCCAAACCAATTTGCCTACATTACCAAAACCTATTTACACCTAGTACACTAGCTAGAGGGTGCTACACTAGCTTGGCACTTCCGTCATTCGGAAAAATTTTTTTTTTTTTTTTTTTTTTCAGTTAATTTTTTTGTGTTGTAAGTGGTGGTGTGGTAAGAGGAAGGATTGTGTTATTGATGACTCCATCTCTATCTTGTTCCCAGGTGGTTCCATGGACCTCTGAGCTGCACCGATGCAGAGAAACGATTGCATAAATGTGACCCAGGAAGCTTCTTGCTGCGTACAGAGGCTGAAAGCATGTTTTTCCTTTCTGTTAGGTAAATATCAAGTTTTTGATTTATTAATTTATATTTCTAAAGCACTTTATCTGCTGTTGGTAGAGCTAGTGAGGTAGCCATCTGGGGCACGCCAGAGTCAGTTAACCAACCAGCATGTCTTTGGAGTGTGAGAGGAAACCCGCACAGGCAACATGCAAAGTCCATGCAGATAATGTTCTTATCAACCCCCAACCCAAGGATCACAGTGTTGAATGGTAGAAGTGCTAACCACTCAGCGCCACTGTGCTGCCCCCCATGAAAAATGTTTATATCTGTATGCATCCAGATAAGGTCTCTTTGCTAAAGCCAGCAATAGATGGTTTAAATCTCAGCTCCCCAAGATTTGGGCAGGATCGACCTGGGTACAACCAGCATGTCAGATTTCTAGCATGCGATTATTGCCAGTGGCTAGAGCTGTTCTCCTGGCATAAGTTCTTCATTCTACACATCTGCTGAGTCCATTATACTGGGGTTCCCACTCTGCCTGTTGGAGTTTTTATCTTTTTTATTTCAGATAGGGAAACTTCTATAGGATTCCTATAAAAAAAACTCCACCCTGAGCCTTAGATATCAATGCAACAAATGAGAATATAGTATCACTCATCAACAATGGGACCCTGATAGGAGTCCTCTGAGGAAAGTCCATATGTTCAGTGTTAAACAGTCCAAACACCAGGTGAAACAGTGGCTTGTTAGGGAAGGTAAATGTGGCAATTCAAACTGATAGCTGTGCCATCACTGCACCTCGTGGATCTTTCTCCCAATGGTAGAAAACTCACCGTAATCCACCCAAAACTGGCGTTTGGTCACATAACCATAGGTGCTTAAATGAGCCACCAATCCTCCAGGCACAACTCCTTCTTCACAAGAAACAGGATACAGGGAGACACTCAGCAATAGGACGTGACTACGCGGCTTCTACGTTCCACGTCTGATCTCTCCTGAGCCCGAAGGATACCGCGGGACGGTCCGTGGGTGAGAGGCAGACGTTATCTGCATTCAACTTTTAAATGTGTTTTTATACATTGTGTTTCTAAGTGAAACTGAGGAGGGGGGATTTCTTTATTTATCTATTAAAGTATGCAGTATTACGCTACGTGTCGTTCCCCTTTTGTTTTTCACTACACGAGCGTGTAAGTGAGGAATTCAGCTTGGATAAGGATTACATTCTGGAGTTTATCCCTACTATTGCTAAGTGCGCCCGTGTATCCTGTTTCTTAGAGGAAGGAGTTGTGCCTGGAGGATTGGTGGCTCATTTACGCACCTATGGTTATGTGACCAAACGCTAGTTTTGGGTGGGTTACGGTGAGTTTTCTACCATTGGGAGACGGATCCGCGAGGTGCGGTGATGTTACAGCTATCAGTTTGAATTGCCACACTTACCTTCCTTAACAAGCCACTGTTTTACCTGGTGTTCGGACTGTTTAACTTTGAACATATGGACTTTCCTCAGAGGACTTCTATCAGTGTCCCATTGTTTATGAGTGATGCTGACATATGAGCGCTGCTTAAAGCGGAGTTCCGGCCTCAAAATCGATAAAATCGGTTCCAATCACACAGCCGATCACAATAGCAAAGCCCGGAAGAAGACCGTGCATGTGCGATCGGGAGCGCGCAGCGCGGTCATGTCGGTGGCTCTGTGTTCCTTAGGAACACAGCTAGTCACCGGCAGTAGTAAACAGTCACTGACAGTGACTGTTTACTATGTGATCAGCTGTGAATCCATTGACAGCCGATCACAAAATGTAAACACAGAGCAGTAACTCACTGTTACTAGCTCTTCTCTCCTCACACAGTTTCCAGTGTGAGGAGAGCAGAGCCAGAAACAGTGATTAACTGCTCTGTACACCTGTCAATGTAAAATCACAGCAATAAAGGTCCCCACACAGTCCTCAGCCCCCCCCCCCCCAATTGCACCTGTCACCCAACAGTCACCTCATCAGTGCCCAGAAATTGACACCCATAAGGCTACGTTCACATGCGAACGTAGCGATTGCGGGCAGAATCACTGCGATTCTGCCCGCAATCCGGAAATCATTGCAAATTGCGGGACGCCTGTGCGTTGCCCGTGATTTGCAATAGCACCCCAAACGCTGTTGCCGCGATTTCCGCCTGCCGAATCACGGTAACATCGCGCAAACAACGCATGACGCCCAAAAAAGGTACAAGAGCTTCTTTGGGGCATCGTGCTTGTTTGCGCGATGTTACCGAGATTCGGCAGGCGGAAATTGCTGCAACATCGCACAGCGTTTGGGGTGCTATTGCAAATTACGGGCAACGCACAGGCGTCCCACGAATTGCAATGATTTCTGGATCGCAGGCAGAATCGCGGTGATTCTGCCCATGATCGCTACGTTCACATGTGAACGTAGCCTAAAGTGCACCTGTCACCAGAGACTGCCATCAGTACCGCCGTGCACCATCGCCCATCACCTGTCACCCATCGGTGACCATCGCCCGTCAACTGTCACCCCATCAATCACCGTCACCTGTCACCCCATCAGTCATCGTCACCTGTCACCCCATCAATCATCCTCACTTGTCACCCCATCAGTGATCGTGACTTGTCACCCCATCAATCATCGTCACTTATCACCCCATCAGTGATCATCACTTGTCACCCCATCAATCATCGTCACTTGTCACCCCATCAGTGATCATCACTTGTCACCCCATCAGTGATCGTCATCTGTCATCCCATCAATTGTCACTTGTCACCCCATCAGTCATCGTCATATGTCACCCCATCAGTCATTGTCACCTGTCACCCCACCAGTCATCGTCACCTGTCACCCCACCAGTCATCGTCACCTGTCACCCCACCAGTCATCGTCACCTGTCACCCCACCAGTCATCGTCACCTGTCACCCCATCAGTCATCGTCATCTATCACCCCATCAGTGACTGTCACCTGCCACCTATCAGTCACCTGCCACCCATCAGTGATCATCCGCAGTCAACCGTCACCCGTCGCACAGCCCATCACAGCCAGCATGTCAAAAAGGATGTACAGCAGCGAGGAGGCCCTTCAGGTCCTCTTCATGACTGATGAGAGCCCCGGGGAGCTCTCATCAGTATCCGAATCCAATTCCGAATCCAATTCAGAATTTGAAATCGGTAATAGTAGCGGATCGGAGATGGACTCGGACTATTCCTGTACACTTTCCTTTATACAATGTATTTTGGGGTGCAATTTTTGCTATATACATGCAACAACTTACCGACCGCCTAACGACTATATACGTCGGCCATTTAAAGCTAAATACTGGGGTTATGGCAGCAGATAGCCCCCATAACCCCGGTATTTTTTTAAACGGCGGGCGGTCGGCTTTCAGATAAGGGTGGTCCCAGTGGCAGATTCACTGCGAAATTACCCTTACGGTGCAGGGGAACGGGTGCCCCCCCCCTCCCGCCGCGTCCCAGACGTTTTCCCAGCTTACCGGATCCGCTGGGAGCGGGGAAAACTATCCGGTCCCGGATCCTCAGAGACAGGAAGTCGAGTGAGGGCAAGATGGCCCTCACTCGACTCTATGGTCTTGGAGGACCGGAGCTACGTCAAAAGTCGTTGCCTAGCAACCGGTTTAAAGGCCCTTTTTTTTTTTATTTTTTTTTATTTTTCAACAATTTTTTTTTTCTTTTTTAGTGTAGTTGTGAGGTGTGAGGTCTTTTTGACCCCAGATCTCACAATAAAGAGGACCTGTCATGCCTATTTCTTTTACAAATGGATGTTTACATTCCTTGTAATAGGAATAAAAATTATCAAAACATTTTTTTTTTTAAAACTGTGTAAAAATAAAAAAAATAATAAATAAAATAAATAGGAAAAAAATAAAAAAATAAAAATTAAAGCGACCTGTCCCCGTTAGCTCGCGCACAGAAGCGAACGCATACGCAAATCCCGCCCACATATGTAAACGGTGTTCAAACCATACATGTGAGGTATCGCCGTGATTGTTAGAGCGAGAGCAATAATTTGAGCCCTAGACCTCCTCTGTAACTCTAAGCTGGTAACCTGTAGAAATTTTTAAAATGTTGCCTATGGGGATTTTTAAGTACCAATGTTTGGCGCCATTCCGTGAGCGTGCACAATTTTGAAGCATGACATGTTGGGTATCTAATTACTCGGCGTAACATTATCTTTCACATTATGGAAAAAAATTTGGCTAAGTTTACTGTTTTCTTATTTTTTAATTCAAAAAAGTGTTTTTTTTTTTTTCAAAAAAATTGCATTTGTAGGACTGCTGCGCAGATATGGTGTGATAAAAAATATTGCAACGATCTCCATTTTATTCTATAGGGCCTCTGCTAAAAAAAAAATATATAATGTTTGGGGGTTCTAAGTAGTTTTCTAGCAAAAAAAAATGACTTTAGCTTGTAAACACCAAGTGTCAAAAATAGGCCCAGTCTTAAAGTGGATAAATGGACAACTTTGTGCTACTTGGATGTTGGGCCTCTGTATGTGGCCAGGCTGTGACAAAGTCTCACATATGTGGTATCGCCATACTCAGGAGGAATAGCAGAATGTATTTTGGGGTGCAATTTTTGCTATGTACATGCTATGTACATGCTATGTGTTGGAAATATTTCATAAATGGGCATTTTCATTTTCTTTCCACTGTTTCCAAAAACTTGTGGAAAGAAATGACATGTTCAAAAGACTCATTATGCCTCAAAAATTATACGTTGGGGTGTTTGCTTTCCAAAATGGGGTCATTTTATGGGGTTTTCCATTGTCCTGGTGCTCCAGGGCCTTCAAAAGTGTGATAGGTTGTCAGGAAATTATATGTGTAATTTATGCTCCTAGAATGCCGGACGGTGCTACTTGGATGTTAGGCCTTTGTATGTGGCCAGGCTGTGAAAAAGTCTCACACATGTGGTATTGCCATACTCAGGAGGAGTAGTAGAATGTGTTTTGGGGTGTAGTTGCAAGTATACAATTGTAAAAAAAAAAAAATCTTAATTTTGCAAAGAATTGTGGAAAAAAATTACAACTTCAAAAAACTCACCATGCCCCTTATTAAATACCTTGGAATGTCTATTTTCCAAAAAGGGGTCATTTGGGGGGTATTTCTACTTTCCTGACTTTTTAGTGTCTCAAGAAATGAGATAGGCCTTCAGTACATCAGGTGTGATAAAGTGTGATACATTTTAATGATTAGCACCATAACTTGTGGACTCTATAACGTTCACAAAGACCAAATAATATATACTCATTTGGGTTATTTTTACCAAAGATAAGTAGCAGTATAAATTTTGGCCAAAATTTGTGAAGAAAAATGACTAACCCAGTAGTGATTAAATACCATCAAAAGAAAGCTCTATTTGTGTGAAAAAAAGGACACAAATTTTTTATGGGTACAGTGTTGCATGACTGAGTAATTGTCATTCAAAGTGTGAGAGCGCTGAAAGCTAAAAATCGGTCTGGGTAGGAAGGGGGTGAAAGTGCACTGTAGGCAAGTGGTTAAAGACCACAACATACAGGGGTATACAATGTACGGGTAACAGCACACACACACGCATCATAGGTTGAACTGGATGGACTGATGTCTTTTTTCAACCTCACAAACTATGTAACTATGTGTTTGTACTGAGAATAAATTACACACAGATGGACTCTATTTACTAATTAGATGACTTCTGAAGGCAACTGGTTTCACTAGATTTTTGTTAGGGGTATCAGAGTAAAGGGGCCTGAATACAAATGCATGCCACACTTTTCAGATATTTATTTGTAAAAAATTTAGAAAACCATTTTCCTTCCACTTTACAATTATGTGCCACTTTGTGTTGGTCTATTTCATAAAATCCCAATAAAATACATTTTCGTTTTTGGTTGTAACATGACAAAATGTGGAATATTTCAAGGGGTATGAATACTTTTTCAAGGAACTGTACATCAGGGGACGATTTCTTAGGGACAGAGAGGAGGTCACCAGTGTGGGCAGCGTGAAAGTTAAGTATTTACTGTCTTGTCTTACAGATTTACCTTTGTTGAGTATTTTCTGTAAAGCCACAGGGATGGATTAAGCAGTTGCTTCCAGCCACCAGTCAACTACAACCACTCTTGGAAGGTTGAATGTGTTTCATTGAGCAGAGAAAGAGGAAAAACAACACTGGTTGGTTCTCAGGAACCAACCAGCCATGTACAATCCATTAGATGGATTTTAATGTTTCTTGGAGAGCATTCATTATAAACATAAGGAGAAAATAATATGCACTCATACAACACTGAGAGGTGTATACACAAATGCCAGGAGCCAAGCTAACAAAATGGATGAGCTGGAGCTGCTATTACACAAGGAGGGCTTAGACTTTGTTGGAATAACAGAAACTTGGTTTGACAGCTCACACAACTGGCTGGCAAATATTAGGGGTATTGCTTGTGTTCAGAAGGTCAGGGAAGGTAGAAGAGGGGAGGGGTGTGTCTATATTAAAAAAGAAGATGAAAGGGTGGTAGAAAGGAGTGACATTGTGAATGGGACGGGGGGGGGGGGGTGGAATCTGTGTGGGTAGAACTTCAAAGAGAATAAGTAAGTGGGAAATGAATTATGGGGGTATGTTACAGGCCCCCCAACCTGAAGGATGAGGAAGATCTGAACCTCCCTTTACAGTTAGAAATGGCAGCGAGGCAGGGAAATGTCATCATAATGAGGGACTTCAATTATCCCAATATTAACTGGGCAGAGGGGACAGCTCACTCATTAAAGGTTCATCATTTCTTGAATGTCCTACAGGACAACTTCATGTCTCAATTGGTGGATTCCCTGACTAGAACATATGCATTGCTAAATCTTCTAATTAAGAATGATCCAAGTTTGATCTCACATTTAGTGTAAATCACAGGAAAAAAGAGGCACGAGGATAGCAAAAGAACACTAAATTTCAAACAAGAAAACTTTTCTGAACTGTGCTCAATTTTTCAGGACATCAATTAAAACCAAATCCTAGAAACATTGAACACAGAAAAAAAATGGGAATGCTGTAGGAACATATTAAACAAAGGTATCACACAGTGCAATCCAACAGGCAATACATATAGAGGAGCGAAAGGTAAACCTGGATGGCTAAATCGTAACATAAAACATCCTTTTAAGGCCTCTTTCACAGTAGTGCGACTTGTCCTGCGACTTTGACTGCAAAGTCACATGACAAGTCACACTTCATGATTTACAATGAGTACTGTTCATATCTGTGCGAATTCAAGTTGCAATGACATCAAAGTAGTTCCTGCACTACTTTGGTCTGACTTTTATGCGTTCAAAGTCTATAGACCTCAAGATTACACAGAGATTGCTTGAAGTCTAAATCACGTCAAAATCGTGGTAAAATTCTGCCACTTTTAGGTCGCACAAGTATGAAAGGTGCCTTAAGAGAACAAATGGCCTTCATAAAAATATAAAGTGGAGGGGACATTGTTAGCATTCCAACACTACAAGGAATGCAATAAGAAGTGTTAGAAGGAAATCAAGGTAGCTAAAAAAGACTACGAGAGACACATAGCAGAGGAGAGTAAAAAAATCCCAAGGAATTTTTTTAGATATACTAACAGTAATGTCAAGCTGCAGCTACCAAAGCCGGCAGAATTTTAGCATGCATAAAAAGGGGATATACTCCAGAGATAAAACTATAATCCATCCACTTTATAAAACTCTAGTTAGGCCACATCTGAAGTATTCCGTCCAGTTCTGGTCACCAGTCCTCAGGAAGGATGTGCTGGAGCTGGAGAGAGTCCAGAGAAGGGCAAAAAAATTAATAAGGCGACTAGAGGACCTCAATTACGAGGAACGACTACAAGCACTACATTTATTCTTGCTGGAGAAGAGGCACTTGAGAGAAGACATGATAGAGATTTACACATACCTCAATGGTGATCCCAGCATGGGAAAAAACTATTCAGTATCAGGGAGTGTAAGAGAACATGAGGCCACAGTATGAGATTGGAGGAGAAGCGGTTTAACCTTAAACTGTGCAAGGGGTTTTTCACTGTCAGGGCAATAAGAATGTGGAACTCTCTTCCACAATTTGTGGTGTCAGCAGGGTTTATTGATATTTTTAAAAAACTCTTGGATTAACTTTATTGGTGATCAAGGGGTTAAGTGTGACCCTAGGGACATGATTCTAACTGTCAGGGGGCTTGGCTTGTTAGATCATCACAGAGACATGCGATCCTATATAGCAGGATCGCATAGCCTCTGTGATGATCTTTTTTTTTCAATCAATAAATTTTTATTTGCATTTTAAAAAGGAAAACATACATGAGAACAGGAAAAACATCAACGTGATGTAGGTAACATAAGAAACAACAGGGTAATGGAACATCTTCCATAGTGAATTTGTAGAGTGCATATGGAAATTAGCAAGTACAGTACAAGAATTGTATACATGTATCATAGTAATGTCTTAGCAATATATCACACAAGTCCATTTCCGACTGGAAGAGGAAAGGGGTAGCAGCCACCGCCTCCAGGCCGGAACCCCCGAAGGGAGCAATGACACCAGGTCGGAGGCAGCGGGTGTCTCCCTCCCTTCTTCGAGGAACGATTTGGAGCCTCAGCTGTTAACACTTTGTTAAGTCTTACTTACAGGTGGTAAGTAGGGCCATGCCAACCAAACTTTTTGGAATTTTTCAGGTGCATGGCATCCACGACAGGAATCCTGCCTCTGTGATGATCTAAGCGAGAATGACAGACGGCTGTGTTTACATCAGCCGTCTGTCTTTCTCCCTCTGCTGCGGGAGATCGCGAGTGACCGGCGGCCATCAGGCTGTTGAATCAGAGCCAGGATTGGGTTGCTTGGTATGAAATATTTTGCCTGTACCCTGGTGACAACCAATAAATGGGATTTAGACAATCCACAGGGTGATTTTACTTGTCAAGCTGTTTATGGCCAGTTTTATCTTCTAAATTTCTTACAATGCCAATTTAGCAAGGATGCTGATTGCACTTATTTAAAGATAGCCACCAAAAATAGCACTATAAAATCTGTATATGAAATATAATTATGAAAGTATTGCACAGGAAGTATTTAAATAGTAAAAGTTATGTGTAAACCAAGCCCCTATTTTTCACCCTCATTTATTCTTTTTCCTCAACAGAGGCCGCAGCAGCATCCTGCATGTTAAAGTGATTGTCATGCCAGATGGCCGCTTTATGCTTGGAGATAGTGGACCAACCTTCCCCTGTATCCCTGACATGGTGCAACATTACATCCAGTCTCCACTGCTCTTCCCAGGGGAGGGACAAGTGTGTCTGCAGCATCCAGTGTCTGCAGTATTACAGTGATGTGTTTTAACCAAACGGGACTCTGAAATTTGCTAAGTACAAAGCACAGGCCTTAAAGTCTACATCGATAGAAGAAGCATAATGGACCAAACTGAGATCATCTATAGCAAACTTGGCATTTTGGTGGACCTTTAAAGTGCTTTGAACCAAAGCAACAATTTGTTCTTCATCTGCACGTAAAGTTTGGTAACAGTTGAGCCATTTTTTACATTGGTGACTGTACCTCCAGCTTTGAATTGCGGATGGAAATATCTCAATCAAGGCTAATAATCAGTAGCCTAAGGGTAGGCCTGTGTCCTTCTGAACTTTTTGTGGCTTTCCTTCCAAAACAGTTCTTGGATCTGCAGGTTACATTCACAGTATCCAGTAGCAGTTATTATGCAAATATTTTTAAAGCACTGATCAAGGTTTTTTCTCCTTTTTATGGAACATGGAACCTCACCGGCTGCAGCTCCTAGCTTTAGTTGAGAGGGGGAGTTGCTTTACAACTGCAGAGCCTCCTCCTGGTGAAGTCTGGTAATGAAGCGTGACCTTAAAATACCATTATTTGTTGTAATAACCATCCTGGCTTAATGGACCGGTTCCTGTCTACCAAATATGATAAATAATAATGGGACAAGAGCTTCATCCTTAATAACGAGTGGTGAAGATCATTCTGTGTTCCTGTGTGACAGGGTTCCAATCACCATAACTGTTTACAATTTTTCCTAGAATTTACTTTTTTTATAATCTCACCATGCACTGCACAATTCTGACACTTCTCCTAAGCTTTTTTATCTGTCCGCACAAAGGTCTGGCATTGTTCTATGATAGGCTTGGAAAAGCAAGGAGTGGTCATCTTGCACCACTAATAATTTCTAATTGGAATGTGTAAAGGTTTATTAAAGGGATTTTCCTATAATATATTTTAGTCAGTCTTGATTAAAACAGTCATCTTCAAGAATTATTCAAAGTGCTGGCATACTCGGTCTGAACTGGGGACCTGTCAACTATTTACCCTTCTGGAATTAACAATCCTGCCTTTCTAGAACCTTTATTAGTCAGAAGAGGCTCTTTGATGCCCTCGCTAAATTAGCTTTATTTTATTACATTGACCTAGTTTGTTCAACTGCCATACACTTATCCAATAAGACCGATTCAGGGCCAGAAAGGGCATTCTTACTGGACAGAGGGGTGGTAGTTGACCAGGCATAAGGGCACCAACATGGCCTTATTGCCACTTAAAAAAAACAAAAAAAACAAGCTCCCCATATTTATAAAAGCACAAATGTGTGCTCTTCACCATGGTCGGCATTTTATGAATGGGTTGTATTTATGAATGGGTAGCCTTCAAGCTCCTTTAACAAAGTGAAAATAGATCAGAGAGCAAAAAGAAAGCAACAGGCAGAAGAGGATGTCTGGTTAACCTCCCTGGCGGTCTAATTATGTCCAGATCTCTGTGCAAAAAGCGGTACATTCTTTTGAATGGAAATCTGTTTTATATTTAAAAACTCACCTTTCCCTGCTATCCACTGCCGTCCTCCCCCGCCGTCCTTCCAGCCGATGCCGGCACCTGTCTTCCGGTTCCCTTCCCTGCGAGCGTTGTGACACATGGTGAAACCGGCGACAATTTCAAAAATGTAAATACACCAAATGACATGATACAAAGCTGTGATCCTAACGGATTACACTACACCTGGTGACTTTTCCAGTGCCCTGCCTGTGCTTTTCCAGTTCTTTGTGCCTGAAAAATTGAGAACGACCATGGCGTCCAAAAAGCGTTCTTTTTGGGCAAAAGCGCTTCTAGACAAACTGGAAAACAGCGACAGCGAAACTGAGTCACTTGAAGAACTGAGCGATAGCGATTGGTGGGAAAATTTGTCATCAGGTACGGAAAGTGACAACAGCGACGATTCTGATGTCTCTTTCTGGCACATCGCTTGTGGAATTTGGGAAGTATATCAAATGATTCTTCAGAATTTCCAACGGAATGATGTGCCAGAGCGGGGAGAGAGTGTAAGGACGCCGGGAGGACGGCGGGGGAGGACGGCGGGGTATCGCAGGGAAGGTGAGTGTGCTTCTAGGGTAATCCCGAGTGTGGCTCGGGGATTACCGGTTTTGGTACTGAAAGTTAACCCCGAGCCACACTCGGGAATACCGCCAGGGAGGTTAATAGCAGGAGTTTTGTGGTAACTACTTTCAAGCAGGATTTTTTCTTGTAAGCATTTAGAATGCCTGAAAGTTTCACACTGAGTGTGCATTATATTAATGGAGAATACAAATACAGAGGTAAATCCATTAAATAAATAATAATAATAATAATGAAAAAAATAAAGGAAACCTGTGCTGATAGGCTGCATGGAGATTGATATTGTTGAAAATTTGGAAATGTCAGTTGTGTTTTCTGAATAACTGGCCTAGATTAAGTAACTAAAGTGCATGTATACGTATAGGCAAATTTTTTTTTTTTTTGGGTATAGTAGGAAAGTATAAGTACCCCTGTCAAATTTTTGTTGCTGTCTGTGTCTATGCTAGGTAGATGATCCCTCTCCTTTTGTCCTGTGTAACCTTGTTAAAACTTTAGAGTTGTCACCAAAACAAGAGGCGATGGTAAATATTCCAACACAGACACCTGTTCCGGTGACAAATGTCCAAGAACGGACTTGCCCTTGTCTTGTAGAAATTTTCTTCCGATTGCATCCTCAGGTCAGAACGTGTAAGGAAATCTTGAATGGGATAAGACAGCAAAAAAATAAACTAACAGGTAGGTTAACCTTTCAATAGTCTATGCACAACTTAAAAAAAAAAAAAAAAAAAAAAAAAAAATTGGTTATACATATACATACACTCGAAAATCATCAGTTTAGCACTACCAGTCTTTATATTTCTCCCGGCTCAGGTTTCATTTAGGTAATAATAATCATCTAAGGTACTTGCAGTTTGGTGTGCTGCAGAAGTCCTCTGCTGTCCTCTTTGTTGCAGGTCACAACATCTTCTAAAAAGAATGTAGATTGCCAACCAAACTTCTTTTTTTAGCTTTGTATAGAGTAGGGAAGGGTTGAAAGGTTATCACATACCTGGCTGAAAACCAAAATGATGAGAGGGCTTCCCCAGCACCTCTAGTTCAGGCACCCCTGCAGTGGTGCGAGGGGGTACAGAATTGGCATAGGTGCCAAGAGTCCAATCCACGGAAGTTCCCTTCTGGATGCCGGTTTGGCTGTGAGGGGCTCATGCAAACAGACAGGAAGGTCCCTAGGAAAGGGTAGACTTGAAGAAAGGGTCAAGACAGTAGAACACACAGCAGATTGGAAGTGAGATCTGAACAGGCAGTGGTCAGTGGCCTAGGAGAAAGACAGTAGGTAGGGCTATGGTGAGGAGGCAAGTCGAGGTCATACCAGAATAAGTTGTAGTTAGGAACTAGACAAAGTCAAACCTGGAATCAGCAGAGACAAGCCCTGGTCAGGAACCAGCCAAGGTAAAAACAAGAATCAGCAGGGGCAAGCCGTGGTTAGGAAGTAGACAAAGTCAAACCTGGAATCAGCAGAAACAAGCCCTAGTCAGGAACCAGCCAAGGTAAAAACGAGAATCAGCAGGGACAATCCGTGGTTAGGAAGTAGACAAGGTCAAACTGGAAATCTGCAGAAAAAAGCTGTGGTAAGAAACTAGTGAAAGTCAAGAGTTGTGAAGACCAGTCCAAGAGCAGGCCAGGTCAGCAATGGGAAAGCAGATCTTTGGAACAGGTTCAGGTTCCAATTTTAATAGTTTAGGGCCATCCAGCAACACCCTGCCTCAGCTTTGCCGTCTGGTGCCAAGTCTGGGTTTAGGTGTGAAGAAGACCTTGGTTCTGTGCATTGGCACACTTGCATGTTGTCTTCTGATGCCGTCCTGACAAATATCTGTCAAATTTTCTTTGCTGTGCCCCCAACAGCCAGCGGTAGTGCTGTAATTACAATACACTTGTTGAAAGTATAGCAACAGCTAAAGGCCAGTACACACTTGACGGAAATCAGACGAAATATCCTCCGATTTTTCTCTCTCTTGCTCAGCGTTCATAACCGTTTTTTTTTTTTTTTGTGGGACATTTGTTCCTAGACATCCGGGTCATCAGCAACTTCAGATCATGCTTGGTCTTTTTTATCCGATTTTTCACGGACTTACTGCATACACATTAAACGAAAATTGGTCGTCTGGGGACAGACGATAAAAATGTTGGTGTTTGTCCCTCCGTTTTTTTTCGTTGAAAATGTCGGCATCGGCTGCTGAAAGTTGTGTACACACTAGCCGAAAATCGTACGATTTTACCTCGGATGGGAATTTCCGGCAGATTTTCTACTAGTGTGTACCCCACTTAAGAGGACTGCATGGTACATGACAAGGGGCCTATTTATATTTTTTGGTCACACAATATTCATGCCATTTTCACCCAAGATTGACACTTTTTTAAATTAGATTTGATTAGAAAGATGTGAATCATTGATGCAAACTTTTATAAATAGACCCTTGTCTGAGTATTTTGCTAGCATGAGTGATATTCAGGTGTATACTTTCACATAAACGCTAAATTTATGTGTTTAGTGGAATTATTCTTTCATTTTCGGTACATTTTGGTGTAATTGTTACTACTTTTTGTTACTATCGTAAGTTTGTTTTAATTTTGAATATTCAAACATATACAAAGCATGTCAAAGATTGTTTTTTTTTTTTAAGTACTCAAGGTGCATGACATTGAATTTCAATTTAGTCAACACATAATGCCAGTTGGGTTTGTGCACTCATAATGTAAGGGCTGCCCACACGACCAGTGAGAGTGACTAATAAGAATTGGATCAAACCAAAAAATAAATGTGCTGCCCATAACAATGTTATGTATTGCTTAAACCCTTTGCACTTGGAAAGTCACAATGGGATGGACTTTTGTTTTTCCTTCTTTATTTTTTTTTTCCTTCTTTATGACTAAGCCCCCTTCCCCCTTGTTTTGAGGGGTTTTCAGTAACAAAAACACGTGGAAAATTGACCCCCACACTCACAGATTCCTAAGTTTTAACCTTTGCATAAAACTGATCCTTACAGTAAGACCCCTTTCACACTAGCGCGACTTGTCCCGCGATTTTGGACCGCAAAATCGCATGACAAGTTGTTTTCCATTATTCTCAATGAGCCCCATTCATATCAGTGCTTTTTGATATCGCACCGACTTCAAAGTAGTTCCTGCACTACTTTGCCTCGATTTTAATGCGTTTAGAGGCATATAGCCTTGCCATTGCTTTCAAAATCGCGGCAAAATCGCGCCGAGAAAATGCGGTAAAATTGCGTCGCATAAGTGTGAAAGGGGCCTTAAAGAGACTCTGATGCCAGGCCATGTGTTTGAAAAAAAAAAAACAACTGAGACTGTTGCTGTGCACTACCATCTTGGATTTATTGTCAGAAGCCCCAGCAGACTCAGATCTGTCAATCACGTGCCATTCTATAGTATTCCCCTTCATTTCCCCCCTGGCAGCTACATACTGTAATAGGTGGACCTCCTGTGATCCCCTGGGGGTATTATGTAGCAGGGCAGCTACTCAACACGGGACCTGTAGAACAGCAAGGATCACTGTGTTAGTGGTTCTCTCTGCTTCCACAGGGATCTGCCAAGTATGGAATAAGCATACTTATATTGGTCCACCAAAGTGGAGCCCTAATAGAGAGAACTCTCACCTGATGAAAGGCCGCGGTAGCAGAGCTGGTTGCCGGATGGACACTAAGGTAAGTACTCTGATAAGGACACAGGTTCATCTGAGGTGCGGAGTCTAAGTGTTAGCTGGTTTTCACCAGAGCCCCTAGTGGTGGGGATGGACTACGCTGCAAGCTAGCACCAGGTCACGGTCCCCAGGATCACCCAGCCAGGCAGAGTGCAGGTTCTGGTCCAGAAGCAGAGAAGCAGACAAGGGATAACCAAAAGAGTAGTCAGACAAGCCAAAGGTCAGGGCGGGCAGCAAGTAGCAAGGTCAAGAGAAAGCCGGGTCAAACAATCAGGAACAACAGGTACACAAGGAAGAGCTGAAGATAACACAGCAATTACCTGGAGTGACTGCTGCGTTTAAATAGGCCATTTTGGCACCAAATTAGTAGCCTCAAACTATTCTAAGGTAGCCTCGAACTATTCTGAGGTAGCCTCTGACTATTCCGAGGTAGCCTCTGACTATTCCAAGGTAGCCTCTTACTATTCCAAGGTAGCCTCGAACTATTGCAAAGTAGCCTCGAGCTATTGCAAGGTAGCCTCGAGCTATTGTAAGGTAGCCTGGAGCTATTGCAAGGTAGCCTCGTGCTATTGCAAGGTAGCCTCGTGCTATTGCAAGGTAGCCTTGTGCTATTGCAAGGTAGCCTCGAGCTATTGTAAGGTAGCCTTGAGCTATTCAAGGCACCTCTTCGTACGTGCATGCGCATAGGCATTCGCCGGTTTGTGGCACCAGTGCGTCTGCGCATGGCAGTGGATCCCTGACATCTGGAATGTAGCTTAAAAATAGCACCAAGTTAACTTCAACATCTGACTCCAAAATGTTATCCATTTGATTCCTTCATTCTTAACTCAAACCCTAAAAGAAAAATTGTATCTTAAGTGCATGTTGTCCTGTAATGGCCTCCCACCATTTGAACGCAACCCACCTGGTTACATACTTACTATCCTCTCCTTTCAGCAATCTTCACTCTGCAGCCTCGTTCAGAGCTATTTTCTTCTGCCAGGTTCTCTTACTGCACGTGTGCCATGGCCCCATTCATTCCTAGGAGAGAGTCATACTTCTGTGGACTGGTGGGGACCACCACGAGTACCACTCTGATAGGAATGAATGAGGCTGCGGCGTGCATGCACAATAAAGGTACAGTTGGCCTTTATCTCTTAACTCCTTATCCCTGACCTTATCCCCTAACACTAGTTAACCTGCGCCTCAAAAGTACTGGGTGTTTCTATGCCAGTATCAAAGTTTAAAGCACCCATTCCTTGCACCCAAACAATTCAGCGCTGAGATGCTGGAACCTAAAATATCTTCGATCTTCATCTGCTTTTTTCTCATTAATGGTCCAAATGGGGGAAGCACAGAATGATGCACTTGCCCAATTATAAACTGGCAGTAGTGTCCTTAGTTTAAAATAAAGAAAGTGGGTTAGGAAAATCTATACCTATATCTTTATATTTGATTGTATATTCACCCAAAACATATGTTTGTAAATGTTTATTTGCTCTTTTTATAAGAAGACAATGTTCTATTTTGGGTTTGTGTTCTATTATTTCTTCAGTGTTTTCTCTAATTCTAGTTCAAATGTGTAATTTGCTGATTTGATTTTAATCAGTTTTACAGAAAAGAACAAAGGTTCAGGTTCAGTATCACATGCTGGAAACTCAGATATATTGTCACTCGTATGCTGGTTTGCTCACAAGATATTACGTGTTATGATACTGTATATGAACTATATACATCTTTGCAACATTGGGGTAGCCTATACCGCCAGTGACCACCCACGCTTACCACCTTCATATATTTCATATGTTTCAAATATAGTATCATAATATGTTCTATAGGTTATTCACCCTTGTCTCCAAGAAAAAGGGTCCTGAAGAAGCATTTTAGGCGAAACTTGTTGATCTCTTGGATAAGACTAGTCAAAGGAGTGATGTGAATGTTATACTTTTGTACACATACTACTTCAATTGATGTAACAAAATCAGGGATTTATTTCCCCAGTGATGCTTTTATCAATGCATTTTACTATGTAATAAACTGATTGTATATTTTTTAAATAAAAGTGTTTGTCTTCCTTGGTACCAGTAAAAACTTTATAGGTGATTTTTCCCATACTGTTAGGGTGTGGTACAAATAATGGCAGCGAATTGTGATGTTCTATATTTTTATTCAATAAAAGAAAATAATTATATATATATATATATAAATATATATATATATATATATATATACACACACTATATCACCAAAAGTACTGGGGCGCCTGCCTTTACACGCACATAAACTTTAATGGCATCCCAGTCTTAGTCCGTAGGGTTCAATATTGGGTTGGCCCACCCTTTGCAGCTATAACAGCTTCAACTCTTCTGGGAAGGCTGTCCACAAGGTTTAGGAGTGTGTCTATTGGAATGTCTGACCATTCTTCCAGAAGCGCATTTGTAAGGTCAGGCCCTGATGTGGACAAGAAGGCCTGGCTCACAGACTCCGCTCTAATTCATCCAAAATGTGTTGAGAATGGGTTGAGGTCAGGACTCTGTGCTTAAAGTTAAGTTCCTCCACCCCAAACTTATATTTAAACTCATTTATATCTTTATAGACCTTGCTTTGTGCGCTGGCACGCAGTCATGCTGGAACAGGAAGGGCCAGTCCCCAAACTGTTTTCACAAAGCTAGGAGCATGAAATTGTGCAAATTATCTTGGTATGCTGACGCCTTAAGAGTTCCCTTCACTGGAACTATGGGGCGAAGCCCGACCCCTGAAAAACAATAAAGTTGCCTCCTGTGCACGCCTATGAGCAAGCCATTTGCTATGGGGGCACTGGTGCATGCTCGCTCCTGAGCCCTGCACCATGTGTCCATAGGACACATAGGGCTGCGGCTCGGCCCCACCCCCCCTCTCCTCATTGGCTGCGATTGACAGCAGTGGTGGGAGAAGAGGGAGTTTCGGGAGAGACAAGGGGGGCTCAGGTGAGTATTGTGGGGGGGGGGGGGAGCTGCACACAGAAGGTTTTTTTTATCTTCATGCATAGAATGCCATACCATTTTATTATATTGTCACTCCCTATGATAGGTAGTGAGGCAAGCATGAAATGTATTAACAAAGCTAATAACACAATTTAGCGTACAGAGTGATTAGTAGTAGTAAGGACTAGGCATAAGATGACACTTGCCGTTCAGTTCAGCAGAAACTGTAGCAACATCACCTAAAGTGCAACAGTGGGCAGTGATTAAGCTTGATTTACCGAATACAGGAGACTATACTGCCAAAGTGTATTAATGGTGACAATGCTGGGCCTAGACCGACTGGGTGTGCACTGAATGAAAGAAAGGGGAGAAGGGATCAAAAGGAACTTGTAGGATTGTTTTGCTGAAGGGGCAGTCCTTGATGCTGTTCTTCTGCTGGCTATCATCAAGGGCCCTTTAAGAAGCTGTGGCGCACGTAACGACAGTTCTAGTTAACCAGCATTCAGTAAAGTTGCGGTAAAGATGCCATCAAGGTGCAGTATAGACGTGGTACAGGTGAAGGGTAGATGTGGGCCAAATGCAGTGACAGTTTGGTATACCTGCAGTATAGGGTTGGTATGGGTGCAGTATAGGTTTGGTAGAGGTGTGCTTTAGTGCTAGTATAGATGCCATATGGGTTGGATGCACTTGGTGTCCTGCTTTCAGTGGACACAGTCAGTGTCAATATTGGGCGGATAGCACTCTTACCATTCCCCGATTCCTCTTATTCTCTCTCCAAAAGCCTCAAGTGATCAGCGGTGGGAAGCAGAGGGTGAGTGGACTTTCTAGTCTCTGTTCCCGGGGTTTCCTCACTTCCAGTGTCAGGTTTGCATCCTCACTGGCAGGTGATCCCCATACAGAGATGCTCTCTCCTTTCTGGCTCCAATAGAAAGAGCTTTCCCTGGGCAGTTTATTAAAAATCCTCTCTCTCCTCCTACTGCACAGGGCACACTGGAATCTGTAGTGGAGAAAGTCAATGATTCTATATTGCAGGGGTGCTGTTTTGAACTACACTTCCCAGGATTCTAAGTGCCCCGCTTTGAAGTCCTAGTTACATAGTAGTTAAGGTTGAATAAAGACAATAGTCCATCCAGTTGTAGGTGTGTGTGCGTCAGAGTCGATAATCATTTCCCATTTCTCAGAGTCGATAATCATTTCCCATAGAGATAATAATTTCCCAAGAGTCTTTTAAAAATATCAATACTCCCCGCTAACACCACCAATTGTGGAAGAGAGTTCCACATTCTTACTGCCCTGACAGTGAAAAACCCCCTGGGCAGTTTAAGGTTAAACCGCTTCTCCTCCAATCGCATTGTGTGGCGCCGTGTCCTCTTACACTCCCTGGGACTGAATCGCTTTTTTCCTATGCTGGGATCACCATCGAGGTATGTGTAAATCGCTATCATGTCCCCTCTCAAGTGTCTCTTCTCCACGAAAATAAATGTAGTGCTTGAAGTCGCTCCTCGTAATTGAGGTCCTCCTCCAATCCCCTTTTTTTTGTTGGCCTTCTTCGGACTTCTGAGGACTGGTGGCCAGAACTGGACAGAATACTCCAGATGTGGCTGGACCAGAGTTTTATAAAGTGGCAGGATTGAAATTTTATCTCTGGAATATATCTCCTTTATTATGCATGCTAATATTCTGCCGGCTTTGGTAGCTGCAGCTTGACATTGCGTGCTATTACTCAATCTGTCTTCCACTAGGACCCCCAGATCTTCCTCCATCCTTGATTCCCCCAACTCTATGAGGTTTGCTCGGCTTTAGCTCTCCGCCTGCTGGCTAGAGGAAAATGGTGCATAAAAAAATCATTATCCCAGTAAAAAATGAAAGTAAACTGATTGTCAAGGGGGGAATGTCTCCTTCTCCGTGTTTCTGTAGTTCCAACACCTCTCTACACGTATATCCAGTCTCCAACCAAACCTGTAGCATGTCCATAGTCCTTACCATTCGTGATGAGCACAGGCATGTTTGGACACGACTCTGAATCTGCCTGAGCTAGACCAACAGAAAGTTGTCACAGCAGACAGCCAATCATAGACACTGGAGGAATTCCCTGCTCCGCAGCTGAATGTATGCACAACCCTTGCATTCATGTGGCTGTTGGAAATGCCTATGATTGGACCATGAGTGCACCATCTAGCAGCTTTCAGTCTGTCATAGACTTTGACAGGCTGTAGGCTTTACCTTCCACCCGATAATACAAAAAGTGGTCACCTCCTCCACCTATAACTGGTCTTGATAGCAAGGAGCACTGGAAGGGCAAACCCAGATCAAAAAAACTAAGGGGATTTACAGTCCCTACTTATCAACCAGCCTGCAACCAACGGAATTAACCTGTCTAGCAGTATGCGTTACAAGCACTTTCTGAAATGTCTGTAATATCGGCCACCTATATCGAGGAAAGTGCATATCGGCCTTCGATAATCGGTTGATCTCTATACAGCACACATCCTTAACCACTTGCCGACTGCCGCACGACTATTGACTGCGGCAGTCTGGCTCTCCTGGGCAAAGTGACGTAGGGCTACGTCGCTTGCCCAGGAGCCTCTAGGGGGCGAGCGCGTGCAGCCGGAGGCGCGCTCCCGCCCCGCTCATTTTCGCACATCCCCGCGCGAGTGACCGGCGGCTCCGATGTCCGCCGGTCACTCGAGATCTCCCGCTGGAGAGGGAGAAAGGCAGGCTGCTAATATAAACAAAGTGTCAAAAATGTTAGTCTGGGGTCCGATCTGTCCGCTGCAATGTCGCAGTCCCGTAAAAAAAAAATCGCAGATCGCCGCCATTGCTAGTTAAACAATAAAAATGACAGAAATCTTTCCCTTAGTTAGTAAACGCAATAGCTTTTGCGCAAACTAATCAAAAATACGCTTATTGCGATTTTCTTTTTACTAAAAATATGTAGCAGAAAACAAATTGGCCTAAAATTTTAAAAAATTTTGATTTTTACTTTTTTTTTGGGGAATTTCATATAAAAAAAAATGTGAAAAATATTGTTATTTTTCAAAATGTACGCTCTTTTTTTGTTTATAGCACAAAAAATAAAAATCGCACAGGTGATCAAATACCACCAAAATAAAGCACTGTTTGAGGGAAAAAAAGGACGTCAATTTCATTTGGATATAGCGTCGCACGACCGCGCAATTGTCCGTTAAATTCACGTAGTACCGAATCGCAAAATAGGCCCTGGTCTTTGAGCAGGAAAATCCTCCGGGACTTAAGTGGTTAAAAACAACAATATTTATTTTATCACAAAAAGTAAATTAAAAACATTTGTACAACCACATATTGTCATCCATATATAATGGGAAGCATTTTCTCTTAAAGCGGTGTTCCGGGCACGGAATTCAATTTCTACAAATTGCTGCATTGTGTTCCTGAGCCTTCGCTGAGCCACAATTGGATATTCCCATTTTTTTTTTTATTACACTTACCTTTTAATACAGCTTTTTATACTCACCATTAGATGCACTTCCTCCCTGCAGAGCCGCGGCTCTCCCCGTCACTTCCGGGCCGCAATGTGTTCTGGGAGCTCTTACTCGGCGCTCCCAGGATGCATTGCGCAGTGACGTGGGCGTGCGACCGCTCTTCTCATCGCGTTATTTCCAAACAGGAAATGACGCGATGTTAGGCGGAGCCCAGCGCGGACGGCGCCATATTTAAGTCTGTAAACAAAGGAAATTGCCAGTAGTTGCCTTTCTTATGTTTAGAGATACAGAGCGTTCCTAGTGTTCGGTGGTCCTACTGCAGTGAAGAAAGCAAAAA